>NC_056501.1:32770420-32785377 GCF_014905685.2 Nematolebias whitei | reverse complement strand
ATATGATCCTAAGGTCATTGATTTGACATCAGGTCAAGTTCACTACAATTGTGTGCAGCTGCCATTCTTGGCCAGGTCTCTCCTTAAAAGAGATTTTTAATCTCAATGAGGTCTACCTGGTTAAATAGAGGTATAAAAAAATAACTTTAGAAGCTGCAGTAATTTGTAATCTGTTAATGCAACACTTTTGTTGTTGAAAATGACCATTTTTAATTTGACAGAATAATGGTCCATGAATAATTTTACTTTGCTACTTTAATGTTGCCTTTTTTTAATTATTTTACAAATTTTACTAAATTTATTAACTTGATGTTCGTCATACAGAGTTTTGGGAGCAAACTGAAACATATACCAGTAGTCAACTTGTAGTTTTAATTTCTATTTAATGCACTGCTTTTGCTGCATTCAGATGTTACAATTGTGTTTGTAAAATACTTGGACAACATCCCATAAAAGTAACTAACTACATTGACTAACACTGTCAGAGAGCAGATCTGCAACCCTTATGATGATTTTACAAAACATGTAAACACATAATCAATTAATAAATAAATGTTTTTTAATTTATTAAAAATGACATTATTGTAAACTGGCACAAACAAAATAGGTGAAATAGATTTTTTTAATGATGTTTAACTAAAAATACTTATCAAATTCATATGTGTATTACATCATATTAAGGCCCTGTCTATACCACTTCTTTTGCTAAACAGAGATTATCTTCTTTATTTGCATTCCTTGTCCACATGGAAACGTTTCAGGTAATTGTTAGATAATTTAATTATCCTATCATCAGCTCATTAAATAAATAAGCCATACAGGAAAGGAGAATATCTCTCTTAGCCCAGGTTTAATCTTGCAAGATGGAGCAGCAGTTGAAAAACAAGCATCAAGATGTTGCATGGCGCTTCGTCTCACAAGGTCTGCTCACGGGCAGTACAGTATAAGGAAATGTCTTTTTATACCAGACAGAGGCGAGGTCAAGACAACCTCTGCTTCACAGCTTAGGGCCTTGAAGTTGATCCTGTGCGCAGGCTCCATGCTCCTGCAAGCTCCACTTCGACAAGACAAAACAACTCTAACGCACACATGTTTATATAACATTTGACATTAGTAAGGGAAAAACATCCATGACCTTTACATCTCCATCAGTAATAAAAGTGGAGATTTTAAAATTCTATTTTTAGCTCATCAGTTTGCATTTGAGATAATTTAAAAAAAAAAAAAAACAGAAACAATGGCATACCCATAACACATGCTCACTATTATTTAGTGTTCTCGAAACCAAAACAACAAGGAAACCATTTTTAATGTGTTTTTTTTCTACACTCATCTTGCTGATCCTGCCATCAAACTTAAGTCATTCTCTGAGAAGATTAATAACTCTAAATAGAACTTTAGAGAGTGTCAAAAAGAACAATCATTTTGAGAGAAGCTTTAGCCAACCTAATAATGTAGTTCCCTGTATGTTGACACATACTTGATGTTGACGCATACTTGATGTGAACATTCTTGCCACCTACTGGCATGGTAGGGGTATTACAGCTGTTTTGTGTAAACTCCAGCCTGCCATATAGATTCCTTAGAAAAACAAAATAGGTTTTTAAAATAATATTCAGAGTAGTCCAGATGAGGCTTAAATCCAAGGTTTGGCCATTGTTCCGTTACACCCAGAAGGTTAAATTTGACTAAACTTGTGTCTTCTTTCTTCATCTTCCTTCTTCTTGCTGCCTCTCAATCAGGTCATCATTGTAAATGAGAATTGGTTTTTAAGTCTTAACCTGGTAAAATAATAATAATAATAATCATTTTTATTTGTATTCCTTATCTTGCTTATTTCTTCCTCTGCTTTCTTCTTGTTGCAGTTTTAATCTGTGGTCGGATGATTAGCCCCAACCTGAGTGGACATTTCCTTGTAGAGCTAAAACAACATCTATTGGGTTAAATGGTTAAATATAACTGTAGAATAAATATGTGCTCCCCTGACTATGACATCAGACTCTTAGGTTGCCTACCACATTCACCTTGAGCTGTTTTCTTTAAATTTACTCTTGACTTGAATAATGTCTGATATTTTCATACATTGATCATCATTGTTCTCAGAGTCATCTACAATCTGACTAATATTTACTGTTTTCTTTTAGTCTTTTAAGAAAAAAACATATTCATAGATTAACTTTATTTTATTTGACCATATATGTTAACATGAATAATGTTGATTTTTATTTGCAATCATTATGAAATCATTTGAAATATTATAATATGTTTTAACATATTCTCTCTGTTCTGTTTTTCAGAAAATAACTTTTTTTTCTTGAGAGACACTTGTATGTAAATGTTTTTGAGCCAAAATCTGTTTACTTCAGTGGGGAGTCATAATTATTAAGAGTTCCCCAATACACCGAGCTGAGAAACTGTGAATGCAAACAAAGTTTATTTATGGAACACTCAGTGCTTAATTTGAGCTGGATCCTGCTGGAACAAGAACCAGGAACACTCTTATTTTGACAGGGTGCACTGCGGTAACTGTTTGCTTGGATCCAGCAACTCTCAGGCTAATAAAGTTATGAACAAATATGACTGCCTTGAACCAATAAAACATATTGGATATCCATCCATCCATTATTTTTTACCCGCTTCTTCCATTTTGGGTCACAGGGGGTCTCCGGTGCCCATGTCCAGCAATCACTTTGCGAGGGGCGGGGTACACTCTGGATGGGTTGCAAGTTCATCACAGGGACATAGAGACAAACAACCATTCACCTCTCACTCACACCTAGGGACAATTTAGAGTTACCAGTCAGCCTAACATACATGTTTTTGGTTTGTGCTCGCTGAGAGGCAGCAGCTCTACCAGTTGCGCCACCGTGCTGCTCTCAAATTTGATATGTAATCTGAAAATAATTACATAAACAATACTTTTAAACACAACAGCACTTACGAACTTCTTAATATCAGATACCAGCTGCCTCTTCAAGTAGCATTTCTGCCTCTACCAATAAAAAAATCGCCGCCCCCAAAAGTGTTGTGGGGATGTGTGCCGACCGAGTTAACCAGGCAGTCATACACGGGCAGGAGCCCACAGGCAGCCACCATGGATAGATGGAGGAAAGGCCTGGAGGTTTCACATGTACAGTCGGACAACAACGAGCAGGACAGTGAATTCAGCTAAGTGGAGTCGGCTCAGAACCATCAATTAAGGGGGGGGGGGGGGGGGGTAAGGCTGGGCTGTGTGTTCCCCAGCAAATACTAGTTAACTACCCATTAGCTCCTGATGTGTTTCTCTTTGGTTTCCATGTTAAATATCCATTAGTACCTTATTAGTTCCTCTTCGTTTCCAAGGTAACTAACCAGTAGTCCCCTAATAAGGCTTGGCAGTATGTTCCCCAGTAAGTACTGGTTAACTACCCATTAGCTCCTGATTTGTTCCTGCTTCGTTCCCGAGGCATTCCGTAGTAGTTAATCAAATTTTGTGTACCTTACTGTAAAGTGTTATCGTTTATTCCCTTCATTTGCGATGTTCAATTTTGTTTATTCCAACATTTTTCAGTCAGGTCATCTGGACAGTTTCTTTTTTTGTGCTGAAACGTTTCGCCTTCGATCCGGACGGCTTCATCAGTCAAGGAAACACACAAACAAAACTGGTTTGTTCCACTTTGGAGTAAGCTGTTGGGGGAAGAATCAGTTTTGTTGTGTGTTTCCTTGACTGATGAAGCCTTCTGGATGGAAGGTGAAACGTTTCAGCACAAAAAAAAATAAACTGTCCAGATGACCTGACTGAAAAATGTTGGATTGTATAAGCACCACTGTATTTTTATATAAAATGTAACGAGTGCAAGCAGGTGTGATCTAACACTGAATGTTGTCCTAACATTTCTTCTAGTAGGCAGGTTTAATTCACAGGAGAATATCTGCTACAGCAGAGAAGAGTTTTGGGCAGCTGTTGATAAAGTGTGATCTGTCAGTCATATCTTAAATACCCACCACTTTTTTATTTACCTCAGGGAGTAAGAAGGGGAGCAAGACAGCGAGTTAATCAAAAGAGTAGTTTTGCAATTAAGCGAAAGTGAAAGTTATAGGATTGCATCTTGAATCCATTTGGCTTACTTCATGGCTGAGATGAAGGATCCAAATAGACTCTGTAGCTTCTCAGGTTCAGTGATTAAGCTGGTCATGGCTTATAATAGTACAATAAGGCCGTGTTATTACACTGCATTTTCCTGTTCACATGCATTTTTATTTTATCCAGGGAATAGCTGAAGCTGAAGCATTCCACTTTGATGTTTTTATGGGATTTTAAACATTTGATAAGGTCATTAGAAAAATCTAAGCTACGTTCTTGTTTTTAGTATTTTAACGTGTTTTATATGGCACCTTGATTTATTGCTTTTGTAACAATACTTTTTAAATTTAAATTGCTTTTTTGTTGTTGCATATTGTCTGTGCTCTATATGTTGTCTGTCTAAAATAGGTCTCTCTTGAAAATGAGTCCTTGTGAATCAATGAGACTAACCTATATAAATAAAGGCTAAATATAAATATAAAAGCTTTGAGCAGCACAACTTACTGATTAGGTGTTTTTTTTTTTTTCTAAATCAAACTCGATAATGCATTTTAAGATTAAATTCAAATACTTTGAGATGTTTATCAGCTTTCTTTATGAATAATTCCAGTCACATTTTTTCCTGTTGAAGCCATTTGTTGTGAAGAAAGTCCACGTGAATTCAAAGTGTGACCTCGCTGTATGATGACATGTTTAACTGCAATAATAATGTAATCCACAAAAGAATATTACCCTGCAGCAGCCTACCTGTGGATATGCATTTTAGAGCTTTAGCTCTTCGCCCAGTCTTCTCCTGTCTGGCCCCTGCAGCTTTTTCCATCACACAGAAGCAATTTGGTGCATTTCTCCTGATGGGGGGCTCATCTGCTCTCCTGCTGCAGTTGGACAGTTGACCCTCTAGCCAAGGTGCCTCTTCTGGCAGGCTTGGATGTTTTATTCATATGCGTGGAGCTCAGAAAACTGCTGGACCGCTACTAAAATGATTCAGTCACCTAAAGAGAATCACTTTCCCCGTTGAAATAAGACATCTTACATCTGTGTTGCTGTAGTGTTGTGATCCCTACTCTTGCAACAGTCAAGGTGTGCAAGTTCGATTCACTTGGTGTAAATCAAATCTTCTCATGCTTGTTAACCCCCCTTATTGACTAAAGAAATGTTATTTTCAGATGTTTTCAGAAATTGATTATTGGGCTGCACAACCATCCAGCTTTTCTGGTAATATAAAATGTTTTTTTTTGTTTTTCTTGCATAAAGATAGTTTAAAGATTTATTGCATTTTTACCAATTCTGACAATTAAATGAATTCTGACAGAAACCTGGCTACAACAGGAGGATTTTGTTAGTATAAATGAATCCACTCAGCCTGATTATTTCAATTTTCAAGTTCCTAGAACAACCGGTCGAGGTGGAAGTAGCTGCTATTTTTCAGTCAGGATAATTGATTACTAAACCAATTATTAGTTATAATTCTTTTGAGTTGCTGTCCCTCAGTCTTTTGTATCCCAAATGGAAATCAGAAACACCACTTTTACTAGTTATTGTATATGGTTGTCCAGGCCCTTATACTTTGTTTTTGTCTGAATTCTCAGATTTTTTTGTCCGATATATTATTAAATACTAATAAAGTCATAGTAATGGAGGATTTCAATATTCATGTAGATGTTTAAAGTAATAGCTTAAACACAGCCTTTATAAATTTAATAGTCTATTGGTTTTATCCATAATGTCCACACATCTCATTCTCATCATCACTCTCTTGATCTGGTTCTGATATATGGCAGAGATTAAGTACTTATTAATACATCCTCAAAATCTTGTTCTGTCTGACCACTTTTAATTATCTTTGAGTTTACATTAACTGACTACACATCCTATTTCCCCTAATTGATGTCCACATTTTGGATCTGCTTAATGTGTCTTTAATGATTGTTTGTGTACCACAGCATTTTAAGGCTGCTGTAATTAAAACTTTACTTAGGAAATGTTAAAATCTTGATTCAGGAATTCTGGCTAATCATAGGCCTACATCCAGGGCTTAATTTGTAAACCAAACTATGCCAGAAGGCAAATAGTGGGTGGGCCATGGTGATGTGTGTGTGTGGTCTGGTGGTCCTCCCCCAAGAGCATTTTGAATAAACCAGATGTCATTTCCTGCATTCTGTTTATTACAGTACAATAACAGTTTATTATAAATTACAGTTTATTACAGTGGATTAACATGAAACAAAAACTGTATACTTAATCATTATTTAAATCTCTATAACTGCAAAACATTTCTAATGCAAAACCGATGCAGCTCTGCAGGTACGTGGTGTTCACTTCAGGACAAATTGACGTCACCGATTGGTCAGTTGCAGACGTGCCTGATGGATTGATTGACAAGCGGCGCAACACATGCAAAAAAAAAAAAAAAGTCATAGATTTTACTGGCCCATTTAAGACGGTCGTCAATTATTCCATATTTATTCCATATTTATTCAATATTTTGATGAATCTAAGGTTTGAGAATTGAGTTTCCTTACAAAATTCTAATGATGGTTTATTTATTTTTCAGGGGTGCTGAGTTAAAGTTTAGGGGTGCTTGAGCACCCCCAAATAGAGTTAAAATCACCATTGAAACTAGTTCATATTTATAATTTACTTTTAGATGTGTTATGTGTGATTTTTAAGTGTATTAAGTGCTGGATCATTTCTTACCTTACTAGTTGTTGAGTATATCTCTCACTGCGGTCAGGCGCACCTACTTATCCTCCTCCCTGTTCTGCACCGTGGACAACAAGTGCTGCTCTTAAGGTTTTGGCTAAATGTCCTATTTGTCTCGATATGTCCATAAATAGCCATGTGAGCACAATGTGGTGAGGAGAGAGCTGTGCTGCAAGGTGAAACTCTCTGTTTTCTAGTCGGCCCACATTTCTACCCATATCTATGCTCATGAACATTGAATAGTGACAGAAAAAAATCAGATTGAGGATACATGTGGGTGAACTGAGATATCTCTGCAGGATAGCTGGACTTACCCTCAGAGATCAGGTGAGAAATATCTCTAAGGTATACAACAAGAGCGACTCAGAGTAGAGCCACTGCTTCTCAACATTCAAAGGAGCCAGTTGAGGTTGTTCAGGCATCTGGTACAGATGCCTCTTATCACCTCTCAGGTGTCCTGGGCATATTAATCTGGGAGGAGACCCTAGGGAGGACCCTGGACATGATGGAGACAGTATGTTTCTCTGCTGATCTGGGAATGGACGAACTGGAAAAGGTGAATGTGGAAAGAAATGTCTGTGCCTCCCTGCTGAAGCTGCTGCCCCTACAATCCAACTCCAGAACAAGCAAAATACAAAGTATAATGTATGTATGTATGTATGTATGTATGTATGTATGTATGTATGTATGTATGTATGTATGTATGTATGTATGTATGGATGGATGTATGGATGTATGGATGTATGTATGTATGTATGTATGTATGTATGGATGTATGGATGGATGGATGGATGGATGGATGGATGGATGGAATAAATTGAAGGCTTATGTCTTAAACAACAAAAGTAAGAGTTTATGCTGAGGTGTACCTGCACTCTTTTGGGAGCATGTTTCAGCTAGAGAGTTCACAGATCCTGTATCTTTGCATTTAAAAACTGGTTAATTAAAGAGAATCACTAAACTGAGTTCATTTGTCATATTTTGAAAATGATTTTGGAGAGACCTCATCACACCTTTATTGTGTAGTACTCCACTTTAATGCTGCTGAGTTACGCTTCACATCTCCTTTAGTTCTGCAAAGCTCGCCCCAGTTCTGACAGCTCACACCTTTGCAGGACTTGATCGGTTTATTAATAATTTGTGAACGGTCAGAGGTAGCTTAAAGTTGGTCAGTCTTTGCAGCAATTTTGCAGAACTGTTTTGTGAAAATGCCAAATGAAAAGAAGGCTTGGAACAATTATTTAATCACTATGTGATGAAACTTACTTAGGTTAGACCACATTGTAGAGATGTGACATTAACAACTGAATACACAATAACATAATGTAGTTTTGCCGTTCATAATAAAATCTAAAATGTAGGAGGAAATCATGAAGTTCAGATATAGTGGATCCACTTTACAGACATCAAGCTCAATGTTGACATGACTGGTGGGCTAACAATTTAAGGGTGTCAAGACTAAACCAGACCTCAGTCACCTTTAAAAAACTTCAGGCTTAAAAATATCATAGCCGTTTATGTGATAGATTTTTTATATAAACTTTACACTGTTATCAGTTTTGCATCATATGGTCATTTTTGCAGAAATTTGATGTTCCAAGGAGGATGTATCAGTTGGAAAAAAGTGCATTCAGTTTGAATGACTGCTTCTTTTTGTCATATTGTCTGTATTCATTTTCATGTTAATTCTGTATCTGTCAGTACACTTCAGAAAGTCTTTTTTTAGCTTTAACGTATCTTTTTAACAAAAAAACGAAGTCCAGATGACATGATTCAACCTTTTTTGTTGTTATATACCTGGATGACTGAGAAAACAAACTTTGTGTTTTTGAAACCATTAGTGAAAAGGCCAGACTTCAGGGGTATCTGAGGCAGGCTTGAAACACAAGAGTCAGGGTGGCTTCTGGGTAATACCAGATGGCTAGGCCTCAGACTGACGAAGCCTCTTGGATGAGGGGCGAAACGTAAAGTCCAGATGACATGATTCAACCTTTTTTGTTGTTCTTTTTTTAGCTATTTCATTTCTCCATCTATCCATCTAACTGCTTGTTCCTGTTCAAAGTTCAGATTAGCTGGTGCCTATCTTCAGCAGTCATTGGGTAAGGGTACATCCTGAACAGGTCACCAGTCCATCACAGGGCCACATAAAAATGAAAACGACAAACCATTCACGCTTAAATGATGATTTAGAAATTCAGCCTGTTTAAAAATGCAAACTTCATGCAGAAAGGTTCCCTGCTGGGAGTTGAACCTGCAAACTTTACCAGAGCTGCAATTTATGCGTCATGCAGCTGTGCTCACTGAAGAATGTTCTGCTCATTGTGGTTGATCTCTGATGGAAAATGTATGAAAAAATATCTAGTATAATGCATGATGTCCTATCATTAGTTAATAATTTAATTAGAAGCTTGTCTCAGGAAGAAGTGATTAAAAAAATAAACCATTTCATTTTGTGTGGAGCTTTGAATCAGTTCAGTTTTGGTCTGAAACTGAATTTTTGAAGTAGTTCTTGTGAACACTGACTGTAGAACATCTTTCAACCCAGCAAAACAGTTTGAAACCTGAGTGGAGTGTGAGTTCTGTACTTTAGTCTTTGTAAAGCACAGCTATTAAAACCCAGTAGCAAAGCTATTCAGGTAGTCATTAAAGCAACCACATGTTTTTGTGGTTTTATCTCAAATTTGGCAATAAATGAAAAACACCTCTCAGTTTGTAACATACCAGCACAGCTTTTGCAAATAAGAGAGTGCGTCTCCAAATTGTCAAGCCCCAAACTTTCCTGGCAATCAGTTTCCTTTGAACTGGTGACACTTTTGATCACAAAATTTCTTCTCTCTCATGAAAAATGCAATAATAATATTCTTCATGATCTATAAAAGCTTGTATGACTGGATCCCAGGTGATCAGAGTACATAAGCTACCCACTGTGTGACAGCTCCGTATTGTTGGATGAGTGAAACTGACGTCAACATTCAGTAATCACAGAGCTCCCTGTCTTCTTTCCTTGATGATTCAGAGTGAATCAGACACAGTCTTTGATCAGTCTCTGGCTCTGTATCCAGGGACCGAGAAGAAGAGACTGGCAGTACAGAGGATAGGGTGGACCTAGCCTTGTATTTACTCCAGCATTTTAATTTTCCTATTGATTATTCACGTCCAGTCAGTGTATAACAGTTTGGCAGAAGCCAAGTTCACAGTCAAAGCCTTCATTATAAAAGATCTGAGTGACCATTATAGCTTTTCCTGCATAAAACAAATGCTTCAAGCAATTATAATGATTATAATCAACTGCTGAGAGATGTGCTCAACACAAATTGGCTCTATGTCAGTAATTAAGAGATGCATCCTTATCTAGAGAGGTGAGAGAAGTTTTCATTGTGCTTTTAAAATAAAATGTCTGAGTCACGCTCCACAGAATTTTAATATCCACCCTGTGGGGTATAAATTGACCCTTTCTTTTTGAAGGCTCCACATTTGAACACAGCACCTTTCAGAATCCCTAATTACGTGTTGGAAAAGGTAAAAGGGAAATTTTGCAGCCTAATTTGCATTGCTATTCTCTAATGGTCAGCTAACAGAAAAACTGCACCATCCGAGTCACACTGGAGTTGTGTAATTACACCAAGTTTTTAATTCATTTACTGGAACTCGCCCAGGACTGTGGCAGTCTGTAACTATCTAAATTATTTTCCATGGCAGGCAAAAAAAAAAAAAACTTAGCTGCATTAGAACAACCGAGTTCAACCTGCCCCAGTTGGAGCCTTCTTCTCACAGAAGTACAACCAGCCAGTCCAGGTGTGGGTTTATGTATACATTAAATTTCACATCAATTTTGATGTTTATTTTCTTCTCCCTGTTTTCACGGGCGTGCTGCTGCACGGAATAACATCACCAAAAGGGTGGCTACAGTCAAAAAAGCAACGGCAGCAGAGCCACACACCAGATGCTGTCATAGCAGAGTATTATTTCATTACATCTGACATCCATTCCTTTCACACAAACAGCCTTCAATAAACTTTTCCTCCATTTACACCTGGTGAAAACATTTGAGACTGTTTCAGAGCATTTCAGCATGTGGACCCTGAGGCAATTTGCTCAACAGGCCAGAATTAGTGTTCAGGATTGTTTTTTATGCTTCATCTGCACGCACGCTTAAAACAGATGCAAATAGCACCATCAGGTTGCTGATCTGAGTTTTCAAGAGCTTTCAACACAGTTCCGTACAGCCGTCTCTGTTCTAACCAAAAAGACTTGCTGTTTCCACCTCTCGCAGAAAATTGGAACCATAACAACCCTAAATGTGCATCACTGCACCTGCTCGCATTCACCCCAACGTGTTTACTTCCTGTTCTTTTTTTCCACGTTGCCGCCTCATTTCTCTTGATGGAAAAACAGTGACTTGTTATGTATTCACACTCTGAATGCACGTATTTGTATTTCACAAATAAATCACGGACTGGTTTTGTCTGCTTATCTTTTATTGAGTTGTTCAGATTGCTAGACAGTCGTTTAAGTCACGTACTACT
Organism: Nematolebias whitei; assembly: GCF_014905685.2. Lineage (NCBI taxonomy): Eukaryota > Metazoa > Chordata > Actinopteri > Cyprinodontiformes > Rivulidae > Nematolebias > Nematolebias whitei. The sequence goes on along the minus strand of NC_056501.1, from coordinate 32,774,085 downwards.
TCAGACTTAGCCTGTGCAACGACTGGAACCTGAGTTAAATGCATCAATGCGTATGAGTCCACATAGAAGATTGGTTTATGTATTTTGTCTAGGAGATATTTGTAGTTTTGACATCAGTATTGTTAGATTGGGTCAGTTAAAGGATGCTGAAGAGCATTTAAAAATGATGTGATATCTATCTGAAACTGCTTGTTTTCAATGTCAGTGGACCTTCTCTGATGTTGCATCCATGATTTTTTTTTTATTGTGTTTTCTAAAAATAAACAAATAAGAAAAAAGAGTGTATTCATCTCAGTGGTGGAAATTTTATTTATTTAATTTGCAATATCTTATTAATGTTATCTTTCCAAATATGCATTTATTTGAATCATGAAAATCTGATGTCACTTTAAAGGCTAATGTAGAGTTCAATAAGACTTCAATAGCTCCAAACTAATTTACAGCATTAAGGTCCCTGTGTCTAAAAAATAAAAACATTAGAATAAGTATGATTTAGGATTATTTTTTAAATGTTAAACACAGTTTTTTGTAATCAATTACAAACTTAGTTTGTGTATTTGTATGTATATTTCAAATTTGTTTGGTGTTTTGTGTACAATAGAATGGGTTAGTTTAGACTAATGAGTCTGTTTTTAAAGCCCTAAAATGAACTAGCAAATATAGAGCTTCCTATACAATTAAATTTAAGCAAAGAGGAAATAAAGAAGAAAAGAAAAAAGAAGAGAGCAACTATTTAAATGACTCTGAGGTAAAAAGTTAACTGTAACATGTCTAGAAAAGCTAAAAGTCTTGACAATCCACATTTACAACACACACAAACACACCAGTGCAGTTTTCAAAGATTCTAATCTCTTGTGAAAAATAGGGGTGCACTACATCGATTTACATCAATATAACGATTAAATGATTAATGATTCATTATATTGTGGCAAAACCAAAACATCGATTCATATCATCTTTAAAATACGCTTTTATTTTGAAATTTCCAAGGCACGTCTGTGTCAACATTTCCGTGCGCGGCTGCGCTCTGCGGCCGCCTCAGCAACATGGCAGACGAGGCAGAAAATGAATAATGATAACTCTCCTGCTGGATTTAAATCAACACTGTGGAAATATTTTGGATCCCAACAGAAGGACGACTCAACAGACAAAATTCATGTCGTATGCAACAGGTGTCAGTGTGAGTTCAAATACTCGGGAAACAACAAATTTGGCGTTCACCAGAAGAAGAAACACGGCATTGATAACCATGTTATGTAAGCTCGATATCTATTTTTTTATTTGTTTATAACTGAAAAGTAATCAGGACACTTTTAAGTTAACTGGTTTAAAAAATGCACTGAAACATGAGAAATGTGAGACTATACTGAACAGGTCATTTATTTGTATTTTTTCATTAATTAAGAATTGTTTTATTTATTTAAATGTCGAGTGCCTGTAATAACAGAAATAAAACGGTTAAATCACATTTGAATTGTTTTTGTAAATTTATTTATATGCAAATGAGATGGGCATTTGATGTCGCAATATATCGATCGCAGACTTGTGAATCGAATAGAATCGAAATCGTATCGTGACAGACTTTGTGATATCGAGAAAAATTGTATCGTCATACAAACAAATCAATATAATATTGTATTGCGGTAAAGCTGGTGATTTACACCCCTACTGAAGAAACCCTCTCTGTTTCCTTAAAGAAAATAAGCATTTTACCCCACTTTATAACTGCACTTATCAAAACTGTAACACTATATTTGTGTAGCTTGTGTGTGTATGTGTGCGTGTGTGTGTGTGTGGTGGGGTGGGGGTGGGGGGTTTTCGTGTGTGTGTGTGTGTGTGTGTTTGTGTGCGTTGGTTCTTCAGATTTGCATGAGACACATATAAACAGCTGCAAGCAGAATTTGGTCCACAGCCCACACATAAAATGCACTTGTGTAAAAGAAAAAAACAAAATCAGATTGTAGTTTTACAAACTGTGTGGAGTTCTCAATTTACTAAACATAAGCTGCTAACCTTATGTATTCATGCAACATAAGAGATGTCTAGTTTGCGGTACGTAGCTGCAAGCTTCACTTTCAGTTCTGAACAAAACCAGGTCATTGTAGACTTTTGCCAGTTGTTGATGTTGGCAGGCAACTTGGTGTTGGAAAGTGTTCCACTGTTCCACTTGTGGTAAAGATGAGATCATGATCGTCTTAATCTCACGGTCATCTGCTCCTTCAAGTGAAGCATTTCCACTGCTTCTACATTAAAAATATATCCACCCCTAAAAGTCCAAAGTCATTATGCATTTTTATTAAAATTTTCAAAACTATAAATAAACACCACAGCAAAATAGCAAATCAGTTTTATAGATTAAGTGGGTCATTAATAATATTTTGATTATTTCTTAAAAATACGAGAGAAATGTTTAATGTGTATTATTCACATTACATCACGTACCAAAACAACGGCGCTAATTTGTCAAAATAACAGCGATTAAAATGTCGAAAAGACAGTCCGATTTACTTTAATTCAAAAAAGATTTCTCATTTTCCTTAGTTGGACAACCAAGAATTGAAGCCCCTGAAGGCAGTGGCAATCTAGATTGGAGCAGGAGCGAGCGAGTGGTGGGGGTGAGTGCCGAGCTAACCGGGCAGTCGTACGCGGAGGATGCTTGCCTTGACAGAGGCAGAGCTACTCTTTTCACACACAAGGAGAGAGCAGTTGTTGTTGCTCTCTAAAATATTGTTATTGAATGAAGTGTTTACAAATGTAGGTAAACATAGATGTTTAACAACCCATTAAAATACACCAGAATGCAGGAAATTGTCAGGGTTTTCAAGGCAGATCAGGACAGAAGAACCCAGTAGCGCAGGCAGGACTCAGGAGGCAGATGTATAAAATAAAATACTTTTAATAATAATAATAATAATAAATCAAAAGGCTGACATGGCAGCAAAACTTACAAGGACTCAAGAACAGGGTCAGACAGGCAGGACAGGACAGGCAATACCCAACGACAAACCCACAATGACAGAACTGACAGACAGACTTTATATACACACAACCAGGACATGACACAGGTGACGATAATCAGACAATCAATACAGACACAAGGGAGAAAAGACAGGGGGAAGGCCCACTAGATGGTGCCATCCCTACAGTACCCTCCCCTCAAGGACGCCCCCTGGCGTCCCCAAGAAACCCCCTCCCAGAAAACTAGGGCGGGCGGAGGGAGGAACTGCAAGGGTGGTGGGCCCGAACAAAGACACACAAGGACCAAAACAAAAACAGGACAAGGCCCGGGAACTAAACCAAGTAGGGAAACACAAAATGTCCAGATGGCCGGGAGACCAGCCACTGACTCAGAGCAGGTCAGGTGGGCGACCGGGAGGCCGTCCAGTATAGGACCATCGTTCAGGTGGGCGGCGTGGAGGCCGTCCAGTACAGGGCCATCGTTCAGGTGGGTGGCGTGGAGGCCGTCCAGTACAGGGCCACCGTTCAGGTGGGCGGCGTGGAGGCCATCCAGTACAGAACCACCGTTCAGGTGGGCGGCGTGGAGGCCGTCCAGTACAGGACCACCGTTCCGGTGGGCGGCGTGAGGGGCGTCCTCCAGGACCCCCTCGAGATGGGCAGCGTGAGGGGCGTCCTCCAGGACCCCCTCGAGACAGGCGACGTGAGGG
>NC_056501.1:32754923-32770410 GCF_014905685.2 Nematolebias whitei | reverse complement strand
GAGACAGGCGACGTGAGGGGCGTCCTCCAGGACCCCCTCGAGACAGGAGACATGAGCTGAGGATCGCAGGCTGGCCAGGATCCTCTTTAGCAGTACCATCAGGGTGAGGTGAAGACCCTTTGGCGGACACAGGATCTGGAGCAAGAGCGGAGTCCGTTTGGGCTCCCACGGCTGAGCAGACTGGAGCGGAGTCCTCCTGGACCCGCACGGCTGAGCAGGCAGGAGCAGAGTCCGCCTGGACTCCCACGGCTGAGCAGGCAGGAGCAGAGTCCGCCTGGACTCCCACGGCTGAGCAGGTAGGAGCAGTAAGGGATCCACCATGGGGCTGTGTGCAGCAACATGATCAGGAGAAGATGCGTCTGGGTCTATGGGCTCAGGACAGGTTGTGTCCTCACATAGCGTGGATGATACAGAGGCTGCAGGAGATGGAAAAACTACAGGGACTGTGGTAGGCATGGGAGCGACCACAGGGGCTGCAGCTGTGAGGAACTCTTCTGCGACTGGATTGTCTGGGGCTGGATCTTGGTTTGGGCTGGCTGCTATGGGTTCTGGTACTGCAGCAGGCTCTGGGCTGGCTGTAGGCTCTGGGCTGGCTGCAGGCTCTGGGCTGGCTGCAGGCTCTTCAGTGTGTGACGAGAAAAAACCGGGATCGAGTTCAGCTCTTAATTTCATGGCAAATTGAAAGATCACCTGATGAACCGATGTGCTGAGCAGGTCAGGCTGTGAGAGGAATATATCTAAGAGTTGGTCCACCAGGCGTCTTCTATTTGTAACTCTGTCTCTTGGAGTTATTCTGAGAATCATTATAGAGCCTTTGATGAGAGGATGAGCCACCTGGTCCTCTACAGAAGGCAGCTCAGGGATTTGGTTATCCTCAATAGGAGCAGGAAGTGATTGCCCAACACGCTCCCCGGGCTGGCCCCCCTTCGTCCACTCCACAGACGAACCGGGGGATGACTGCTCCCCCCCTGCGAAATTCTCCCCTGTTTCGCAGGTTCTGGCTGAGGAGAGCAGGCTGGAGGCTGGGACCAGGAGGGGGCGGAACCAAAAAACTCAGCCTCGCCGGGCTGAATGCGAGGAGCTGGAAATACAGGTGATGTGGGCGGAAGAGCAGTGGACCGGTTCCGGTTGCGTCTTCTCTTTCCCTTTTGGCGGCGATGTGGGTGATGTACCGGGGCAAACCAGAGTTCGTCCTCTGACTCGGCGTCCTCCCCAGACGTCCACCCAGAGCAGACTGGTGAGTAGGAGGAACTGAACCTGGGTGCTGTGTGGTTCCTTTGGAGCTGAGATCTTCGTCTCTCCTCCTGCAATAAGAGAGGCGAAGGCAGAACTTCGACTGCCTGGCCGTGGCTTCTCAGTCCCAGGACGGGTCTAGTCCAAAAGGCACCGCACCGGATCGCAGCTCCCTCCATCTGGACAGGCTCGGGCAAAATCAGGAGAGCAGAGTCTGACTGAGTCTGCCTGCTGGGTTCAGGTTTTGGTCGGTTCGTACTGTCAGGGTTTTCAAGGCAGATCAGGACAGAAGAACCCAGTTGCGCAGGCAGGACTCAGGAGGCAGATGTATAAAATAAAATACTTTTAATAATAATAATAATAATAAATCAAAAGGCTGACATGGCAGCAAAACTTACAAGGACTCAAGAACAGGATCAGACAGGCAGGACAGGCAATACCCAACGACAAACCCACAATGACAGAACTGACAGACAGACTTTATATACACACAACCAGGACATGACACAGGTGACGATAATCAGACAAACAATACAGACACAAGGGAGAAAAGACAGGGGGAAGGCCCACTAGATGGTGCCATCCCTACAGAAATGGCATCTACTTTACTCCAAATTTTCTGGGGGAGGACCCCCAGACTGCCCCACCCCAAGCCCCCCACCCATAACTTACTTGGAGTAGAACCGCTGCTCCTTCACATTAAAAGGAGCCAGCTGAGCTGGTTCGGGCATCTGGTAAGGATGCTCCCTGGGTGCCACTCTAGGGAGGGGCTTCGGGCATGTCTGACTGGAAGGAGACCCCGGGGAAGACCCAGGACACACTGGATAGACTATGTCTCTTGGTTGGCCTGAGAACACCTTGGAATTCTTCCAGAAGATCTGAAAGGGTTGGCTGTGGAAAGAGATATACCTGTATGGACCTCCCTGCTCAAGCTGCTGCTCCTGCAATTCAACTGGAACAAGTGGAAGATGATGGATGGATGGGTGGATGGATGGATGGATGGATGGATGGGTGGATGGATGGATGGATGGATGGATGGATGGATGCCATACCACTTTATTTATAGAGCACTTAAAACAGCAACAAGGGCAAGCAAAGTGCTGTACAGCAGAACAAACAAGCAAAGCACACAGCAAAAAAAAAAAAAAGTAAAATAAAAATGTAAATACGAATGGAAGAAGATAATAACTAAATGGCTAGCACTGTAGAATACAGACAGGTTAAGAACAAACCACACTGTGTCAAAAGTCAGGGAATAAAAGTGGGTTTTTGAGACTTAAACACAGTGAGAGGGGGAGCCTGACTGACAAGAAGTGGTAACTCATTCCACAGTCTTGGACCTGCAACAGAGAAAGCCCTGTCACCTCTGAGCTTATGATAGGTTCCTGGAACTGAAAGAAGCATCTGATCCGCTGACCTCAGAGCGCTGTGGGACATATGGCTGCAGCAGATCAGTGAGATAAGAGGGGGCAGAACTGTTCAGTGATTTAAAAAACATACAGAAGGATTTTGAACTGAATTTGAAAGTGAACCAGGAGCCAGTGCAGGGAGACCAAAACTGGTGTAATGTGCTCTCTTTTGCCTGTACTGGTTAAAAATCAGGCTGCTGCATTTTGGACCAGATGTACAATTGTGCAATGGAGGTCTGACTGATTCCAAACAGAAGCACATTGCAGTCATCAAGCCTGGATGTTATGAACACATGTAATACAGCCTCAAAGTTATTTTTGGACAGTATGGGCTTCAGTTTAGATAGTCACCTCAACTGAAAAAAAACAGGATTTAACAATCATGTTTACATGACTGTTTAGTTCATGGAAGGGTCCATTATCACCCCCAGATTAGTGACTCTTTGTTTTTCTAACGGGGTTAGAGAGGAGAGGTCGATAACATAGTTCTTGATCAAGCCATTGGGAGGAAACAACGTGAGTTCAGTCTTCAGTTCTCATTAAAGCTTGAGAAATTTAAAGACATCCAGTCCCTGATGTCGACCAGGCAGTCAAGAAGAGGTTGAATAGAACGTGTACCACTGTGCTTCAGAGGGAGATAAAGTTGACCGCGTAGAAATGAAAGTGTATGTTATGTTTACGGAAAATAACACCTAGTGGCAGCAGGTATAAAGAAAAGAGAAGAGGTCCGAGGATGAACCCCTGCAGTACCCCTGACAGAAAAGTTGCTGATGATGAACTAAAATCCTTAATGTTGACACAAAAGATTTTGTCAGAGAGGTATGATCTAAACCATTTGAGGGCTGAACCTGTGATGCCCACCTACTTCTCCAGCCTAAAAACGAGGATCTTGTGGTTGATGGTGACAAAAGCAGATGTAAGGTCTAAAAGGACAAGCAGCACAGAATCACCTGCATCTGTGGCTATGAAAATGTCATTAAAAACCTTCAATAGAACAGTCTCAGTGCTGTGGGGAGAGTTAAAGTCAGATTGAAACACTTCTAAGATAGCATGATCCTCCAGCAAACATTTTAACTGAGACTCAGTTCTTTTTTCCAGTAGTTTTGAGACAAGTGGGAGTCTAGAGAAAGGCCTGAAGTTGGACATGACTGAGGAGTCAAGGTAAGGTTTTTTCAGCAGAGGTAGTATGGCAAGTGGTAATCAGCTATCATTGCTAAAGCTGCATCGAGTGCTGTCAGAACCAGCACAACCCAGAAACTGCCCTCTTAAATTCAATCTGCAATTAGGTGATCAGCAGAAAAAGGACAGAGCAGTAAAGAAAATGGGAATACTAATGGGTTAGTTCATGATCATCCTTTTATTCTGAAATTAATTGAATTCTTGTTATTTTGAGTTCCTTCTTACTACTTTTTTCTCAAACTTTTGATTTTGAAAAAGTTTTTGTCTTTCATGTCAAAACAACGCTCATAAATATTAACAAAAATTAATACAAGATTCTTTTGAGTGACACTGTTTTTAATGTCACCATTTGTTGTACTTCAACTAAATTTCATATAAGAACAAAAATATCTCATCAAAATGGCTCAAGAATTTTACTGAATTTAGTCATTAGTAATCACAGAATTTTAAGATTTTAAGCAAAGGGGAAAAAAAAACTGTAAGTGCATGGACATATTGTGAGATTGCTAAATACCACCTGCTTTAAAAGACAAAACACAACGTTTATACGTTTTACTTTTAAATTGAACAGCGGTCATAGCTCACATCACTTCCATGTGTGAAACAGAGAAATATATAAAAATGTGTAAAAGTAAAAAGATGAGAACAAGGCAGCTGACAGTGCAGAAGAAATTTGCTGAAAAGTGATTAAAGAGGTTCCCTAAATGCAGCACGAATGCAGCAGCAGAACACAATGACCGTCAAAGTAGTAAGTAGTGATAAAGTATCTAGCTCAAACCTGAGCTCACATGGCCAAGATTAATGTGACTGAATTCTCAATAAAGCTGCTTCAGCTCACATCATTTATGTTTTTTTTTTTGTTGTTTTTTTTTATCAGAAAGCAAAAAATTCTGAAACTGACCAAATCTGTCTCAGGGTCGTTTTTAAAGAACAACATTGTTGTTCGATTTTATTAAAACTTTGATTTTACTTAAACACATCTGACAAATCTTTAGTCTCACATATAAAAAAAAAAAAAAACAACTTCTGTGCTGTTATTTCATCTATATTTATGTGTGTGATAATCAAAAAACAATTGGAACCCACAATGTCTTAAAGGTTATCTCCAGGCTGCTTTTCTTCTCTACATGCTGATACACCCTTTTGTAACTCCACATTCTTCTATTACATTTAGATATAAACCTGCATGGAGAAAGTTAATTGTTTAACCAGTTCTACACTCTGGTAGTCTGCTCTGTTCTTTAAATGCCAATTCAAAAGCATGGAACCTTGATCATCACCCACAAAGTAGTGGTTGGCTGCTGTGCATCACTCTAACCACTGGCCCAGGAGCAAAAAGCCTCAGACACTTCATCCTCGGCTCCAACCACAGCCAGAGATTCAAACCAGCTCTAATCACTGACATTTAGACTCCAGACAGTGGTCAGAACTTTGGCCATGGAGCTTGGCATAGCCAGAAAAAGCAGTCCAGGAACAGGAAATCCAACCTTTTATCCCAGCATTGTCCTTCAGTAGATTTAGGTGATATCCCCAGGACAAACAGCACCACAAAACAACAGAATTGTAAATTTCCTCCAAATAACTATGTGGATATTTATTTGTCTGTACTTTTATCTATGTGTTTGGCAAGTCTCCATTGTCCTCATCAAGCTAAAGCAGCACATGATCCAGATTGATGAGTCCAGTTCCGTGGCTTGGATAGCCTTCGTTAGTTCGTTGAGCAGGATTCTTGTACAAATGTTGACAACTCCATCCAAGTATTGTATTTTTGCAATAATCAGCTGCACTTCCACTTGAAACGTTCCATATAAATATGTCCATGCAAATATTATCAACCCCAGCCACATAGATCAACATTTTTATGGTCCACCAGAGAGAAGCTCAGTCCTCACCTCCTTCTACAGGTGTGCAGTGGAGAGCATCCTGTGCTCCAGCATCAACGTGTGGCATGGAGGCTGCACAGCTGCAGAAAGAAAAGCTTTGCAGAGAGTGGTGAAGGCTGCACAGAAGTCTGTTGGAGTCAGTCTCCCCACCATCACAGGCATTTACACCTCTAGATGCAGGAAGAGGGCCACCTGCATCATGAAGGACCCCACTCACCCAACACACACACTTTTTGCCCCACTCTCCTCAGGAAGGAGGTTGAGGAGCATTAAGTGTAGATCCACCAGACTGAGGAACAGCATCTACCTTGAGGCAGTTAGACTCGTGAATCTCTAACCAGAATAATCACTGTGAAAAATCACATTATGTTGCTTCTGATTTGTTTCATGTTGCTGCTGATCTGTTTCATGTTGATGTGTTCATGCATGCTCATCTGCTAACACAGACTCATGTTTGTGCTGCTGTTCTGCATATTGTTTTTATGCTACTAGTGCTTAGTGTATTTTTAGTTAATGTTTTTTCTTAGTTCATATCTTAGATCTTATTACTGTTTTTCTTTTACATTTTATTGTTGGATGTAACTGGGACCATGTGTACACAATTTTGTTCAACCACATGTACCACATGTGGTGCGAATGACAAAGAAACTCTGACTCTCTGACTCTGAGAGTGAAACTGCAGCACACTGGACTTGTTGTCGTGTCATCCCTCCATACACTGTATGATTCTCTTTGATGTGGGCCAAATAGAGCATTTTAAAATTACTAATTTGCTTTGAATATATAAAAAAATATATTGTGATTTAGTTATAGTATTACAGTTTGTAGGCCTCCTGACATCTAAACATGATTTTTCATTGGCGTTAAAGAAACTGGTAGTTCAGAAAGAACTTTAAAAAAATGCATTGTAAATAAAAGATTTATACAATACACAAACACATTTCATCTAATTATTTGGTCCAATAAGAGGTGTCCAGTAAAAGTCAAAAAGTGAGAAGACAGGACATTAAATTTTATGTGATGCTGAAGGAGAGGAAAGATGGAACGGAGGAGGTGGCGGGTTGTTGGGGCTGTTACTTTTTTGCAGCCAGCTTAGGAGGTATGTGAATCCATGGGATATTGGACGTCCTGACCTGGCTTGTGGAGGGCGTGAGGATGGATTGGCCACTGTGGACCATCTGAAAAAGCAGAAAGAAAGAATGAGAGATTGTGTGATGAAGGTGTGGAGAAAAGGAAAGGAGTAAGGAGAATATCAATGGCCAGACGGAGACATGTATGGATTTCTGTTCAGTCTCTTCAGAGCCTAACTTTACTGCAGCGAAGGAGTGGATCGAATCGGGAGGGAGAGAAAAAGTGCCTGCTGAGACTCCCCAGAGAAATCAACACTTATGCATGAAAAGCTTCTTTGACTGTTAACTTTGTTTTCCTGCTCATTGTTCAATAGGATGCACTTGTTTTTTTCATGTCCTTCTGTTTACAAGTTGACACAATAAAAGCAACATAAGGCGGTGACAGAAAATAATGAAAACCACATAAGTGATGAAAAAGTCCATGCCTCAGAGTACTAATAATAAAAAAAAGAAATTTATGAATAAGTGTAGTTATTACAAAAGCCTGCCTTGCGACTATTTGCATAATTCCAATTACAGCACAATGACACAGTTCCTTCCTGATGTGATTTGTGCTGACTGTTAATACCATCAGCATAAACAAAGGAATATCACATTGATTCGAAAGCCTGAGTTTGTCAATATCTGCATCAACATTCATATACTGTAAAATTCCAGGAATATAGAAAGACAGCTAGAGGTTACAGTATGTGCTTCAAAACTTTAAGAACTGCGCAAATTGTAAACATTTAATTTGCTCATTAAAATTTTATTTAATAATGACAGAAGCTCGTTCTAGATCAGAGATTTGAAAACTGGGCAGTTTATTGGATGATTTAAAGCCTCATCAAACACAGTAACTTGGCCACAAACGTTTAGTTTTGGCAATAATAAAACATGACTCACTGCAGTGATGGTAAAATGTGGTGAACTTAAGCAACAGTTTCAGTAAATATTTAAACTAAAGGGGCATATTTTTGAGCAAGCCAGGCCAACCAAAAAGTTCAGCAACTGCTTGAATGTTGCCAGTAAATAACCTAAAAGAATCAAAATAGATGGTGGACCCATGATAATGTTGCTTTTTTGTGTGTTTTAGCTGGTCCCCAGGAGCCACGGCTCGACCACCAGGAGCCTAGGCTCAGACATAAGTGTTTCACCTCAGAACTGGATCCAGCATGTTACCTATGTTTGATTGATCCACGTGAGGTATTCTGACAAATAAGCTCTTTGGGGTTCTTTGATGTCTAATCCTAGAATTGCGCCGCTCGGGGTGGCTGCATGTTGGAGTAGCTCTGTTACATTCATCCTGAGATATTGCTTTTGAAAACTTTGATTTATTTTTTTTTCTGGATGTAAATCTCGTTTTTTGGATGATTACTTCCTCTGGTATCGGATGCTGTGCAGCTGAAAGGATTTTTACTGAAACCTTTTTACTTTTGGACATTTGTTATGAAGCGTAACCATGACAACAAAGTGGTTTTCTACAACCGAGAGCAGATGATTAACGTCTCAAAAGCTCATATACCTCATCTACAGACCCAAATCCCAAATGAGTTGAAAAGGACGCACCGTGGATGAATCCCCGTCTACCTGGTGGCGGTGCTTGAGTGCCTAACCGCTGAGATCCTGGAGCTGGTAGGAAACGCAGTACGTGAAAGCAAGGAGATCAGGATCATCCCCCGGCATCTGCAGCTGGCTGTCTGTGGTGACGAGGAGTTCAGTAAGCTGCTGGGAGGGGTGACCATTGCTCATGGAGGAGTTCTGGCCAGCATTCGGGCAGTACTACTGTCCAGGAGGACTGAGAGACCTGCCTGGACCTGGTGGACAGATCAGTATCTGCAGCCAGTTTCTTCAGATCCATTGTGGCATGGACCACTGAGGGGGATCCTTTCTGCCCACAGCCATCAGCATCTATAACAACTCCAATGAAACCAGGATAATGAGTTACAACAACATTTAATTTCCCTTTGGGATTAATAAAGTATTTTTGAATTAAATTGAATTGAATCTGGATTCATCAAGGGCCTAGTATCACCCTTGTTGTCTGATCCCTACCGAAGGGTGAGTTCAAATATCTGAAAGTTTTGTTCCAAGTGATGACAGGATGGAGCATGGGGTGAATAGTATGTAGTAGTGAGTGTGTTGCTTCAGTCTATTCTGAAGAAATTTAAACTGAAAGGCAAAGTTCTTGATTTACTGGTTTGTCTATGTTCTAGCCCTCACCTATAGTCATAAAATATGAAACATGACAGAAGGAACGAAATCCTGAAGACAATTAGCTTAAGTATTTTTTTTTTCCATAGGGTGGCTGAGCCCAGACGTTGAGACAGGGTGAGGAGCTCTGTCGTATAAGAGGGGCTTGGAATACAACCACTGGTCTACCTCATCAACAGGAGACTGCAGAGTTTCAGAAAAGTGATTAAAATGCCTCCATGATATCTTCCTCTGAGCTGTTTTAGACTTGATCATCTGAGAAATTCACAAGGCAGACCCAGAACTCCCTGGAGAAATCATTCACAACCTACATGTCTATCAAAAATGTTATGACGAGTGAGTTCCATGTAGGATCCATACATTTATGTATCCAGGTGTTAAAATCTTGCTGTGGTATAGAGCTAAAATGTATGTAAAGAAAATAATAGAGAGGTGGCCTTTGATCTTAAGAAAGGGGGATGCCTGTGAAGAAGATAATGAGTAAATCAAAAGGGCTGGTTGTAAAACTCAGGCTCAACTACACCTGCACAGCTGGAGATATCATCCTTTAAACCTTTCTGATTCAACTAAACACAGTGTGTTCAAAAAGTTTGTGTGTGTGTTTCTTTCCAGCATGAACGATGTTCAAAGTGTTTCAGAATTGTGGGCTACCATGAAGGGGCTATGGTAAAGCAAATGAGTTTAGGCAAACCGTCCACTGCCCCATTGTTACTTGAAAATGTATGGCACACACACACACACACACACACACGTAGCGGGAAGGGTTAATAATGATTAAAAATTCATTATGAATTTTATTTTGAAGGGGCACCACTCTCAGCTCTGAGAGAAATTCTGAAGGTCTGAAAATCAATTCAGATGTTGTTGTTTAATTACTTCGAATTACCCTTTTTACACCGTGAGTTCTTTTATATGAAGGATTCAGATGTCATTAATAAAATACAATTTTGTGACGTTTATTTGACTATATATGATTAAAAAAAACTGTTGGAAGTTATTTCTGACATTTAAATGAAGGCTTTGTTCACAACCGGAGTTTTATAGAAACTAGCATGACCTTTAAAAAAATGCTTGTTAGCAGGAATTAACAGAAAGATTGAATTATTCTATGTGCTTAACCAAAACAAAACAAGATGCAATATAAATCTTTGGAATTTTCAGCAGGGCAGATTAATCATGCAAATGTAACTAAACGAAAAACGCTCTATCGTCCAATAGTTCAAATTTGGTCTGAAATTTAAGGAAAAATAATTACTGAACTGAGTTAATACTAAATTGGTTAAAATCTAATTTCTTGGACACCAGAGTCAACCTTCAGAGTATAGATCAGCTGTTCCTACCAGGAGTCGTCTTCGAACGGCCACCTGAAGATACCAGATATTGGACTCTTTCTGATGAGATGATCTTTGATGTAAAGGTGGAAATTCCTTCATAACTCTGACATCAAAGTGATGAGTTTGGTCACTGGCTTTAATGGTCAACCGGGGCATCTGCTGGAGTTCTGGACAGCTGTTATTAACTCTGTTGATGACAACTGCAGGTGTCATGAGCGCTGAAGAGGGTTCTATCAAACTTTGCTAAAGTTGAAACTAATTTTTCTTCTTGGAAGTTTTGGTATTATAAGTAGGTTGTTTTGTCCTAGAAGCGTACTTCTGCTATTCTTCTGGAGTTCTTTATCACTTCTCCTCAAAATCCAAATTCGTCTGAGAGTCTTCCTCTCTATAGCAAACAATCGACTACACCTCTAATTTGAAAGAGGTGGTCGATTTGAACCAATCAGAATGGAAGGGCTGAACTTTATCAACTAAATAAAGTATTATTTCAATCTGCTCTGTTGAAAACGTCATCCAATAAAAATATTTAAGACAATTATCAACTTTAAATGAGGTTAAAGAAACCAATAAAGACACTTTGATAACTTGTAAATAAAAAACACGTTTGCAAACTTTAGGGCTACACAGATTCTTGTCAGCTGTAGGAGAAACAACAAGGCAAGTTATTTAGTTATTCTCAGTAAACAATTATTTCATTACAGAAAAACATTATTACTTCTTTAGACCTGACTGAAAATTGTTGGATTATTACTTCTTCTAGAATGTGAATAAAAGTCTGTCATTTTTCTGCATGGAGAAAAGGGGACCCAAGTGTCAAACTGGAATTCCTTTGAACAGAGACAAGGTTTTTCTGTTATTTACGATTGTTGAAGGATAGTCTGGTTGGAGGTTGGTACAAGGTGATACCAGAACATCCTGGGTGATCTGTGTTAACTCAAATGTCCAATTTTGGGTTCACAGAAAGACTTTCTGATATTATCAGATTGATCATGTATCTTTGGTTGTTTTTGTAAACCATAAAAGTCTTTTTTGACACTTTCCATAGTTAGAGATGCTGAGAACAAGGTTTAAACTGTCCCAGGGTCTGAAACGGGGGTGCAATGTCTCAGTTGTTCAAGAGAGAGGAGTTTCTTTATTTTCCTTTTTTCAGAGACATCTTTCCAGAATGAACTACTCAGTAACCAGAAATAAAAGTGTGTTATAAAATGACATTCAGGGACGCAGGTAAGATTCTACACACACATACAGTATTATATATATACATATATCAATCAAACAATTAATCAAAAACTTTATTTCAGACACACATGGTCCATATTAGTAAACAAAAACAGGCACAAAAAAAGATAACACCAACAAAACACAATAAAAATAGAATGTTCATTCATTGCCATATAAATTAAGGCACCAGTGATTCCACAGACTAGAATCAGGATCAGAATAAACTTTATTATCATTGCACAGAAATACATTGAGAACATGTATGTCAGAGTCAGAGTCAGAGTTTCTTTATTGTCATTCGCACCTCATGTGGTACATGTGGTGGAGCGAAATTATGTACACGGGGTCCCAGTTACATCCAACAACAAAATGTCTAAGAAAAACAGTAATAACATCTAAGATATGAACTAAGAAAAACATCAACTAAATATACACTAAGCACTCATAACATAAAACATTGAACATCAGCACAAACATGAACATGAGTCTGTGAGCAGATGTGCACGCATGAACACATCAACATTGAAACAGATCAGCAGCAACATGAAACAGATCAGCAGCAACATGATATGGTTTTTCACAGTGATTATTCTAGTTAGATATTCATGAGTCTAACGCCTCAGGGTAGAAGCTGTTCCTCAGTCTAGTGGTTCTACACTTAATGCTCCTTAACCTCCTTCCTGAGGGGAGTGGGGCAAAAAGTGTGTGTGCTGGGTGGGTGGGGTCCTTCATGATGCAGGTGGCCCTCTCCCTGCATCTGGAGGTGTAGATGTCTGTGATGGTGGGGAGACTGATTCCAACAGATTTCTGTGCAGCCTTCACCACTCTCTGCAAAGCTTTTCTTTCTGCAGCTGTGCAGCCTCCATGCCACACATTGATGCTCGAGCACAGGATGCTCTCCACTGCACACCTGTAGAAGGAGGTGAGGAATGAGCTTCCCAGACCAGCTCGCCTCAGCCGTCTGAGGAAGTAGAGTCTCTGATGAGCTTTCTTGATCAGGCTGGTGGTGTTGTTGCTCCAGCTGAGGTTGTCATTCATGTGTACACCCAAGTACTTGTAGCTGGAGACCACTTCCACCGCAGATCCTCTTATGTTCAGGGGGGTGTAGGTGTTTTTGTTCCTTCTGAAGTCCACAATCATCTCCTTTGTCTTCTTCACATTGATGTGAAGGTTATTCTCTCTGCACCAGCTCTCCAGGTGTTCCACCTCCTGCCTGTAGCTGGACTCATCATTGTTTGTGATGCATCCCACCACCGCTGTATCATCTGCAAACTTTACAATGTGACAGCCTGGATGGGTAGCTGCACAATCATATGTGAGCAGAGTAAACAGGAGAGGGCTTAACACACATCCTTGAGGAGAGCCAGTGCTGAGGGTTATGGTGGAGGAGGAGAGGTTGTGGATCCTCACTAACTGTGGTCTGTTTATTAAAAAGTCTAGTACCCAGTTGCAGATGGAGGGGCTTAGTCCTAGTGTGGATAGTTTGTCCATCAGGGTTTGGGGGATCATGGTGTTGAAGGCGGATGTGAAGTCCACAAAGAGCATACGGACGTAAGAGTTTTTCTGCTCCAGGTGGTTGAGTGCAGTGTGGACCACAAAGGAGATTGCATCCTCTGTTGATCGGTTCTCACGGTTTGCATACTGATGAGGGTCCTCGTTGATGTTGATGGTTGTTTTGATGCGAGTCATGACCAGTTTTTCGAAGCATTTAGCGACTATCGGGGTGAGGGCCACTGGCCGATAGTCATTCAGACCAGTCACTGTAGAGCTTTTTGGGACTGGGATGATGGTGGCAGTCTTCAGGCAGGTGGGAACTGTCACCAGGGTAAGTGAGGTGTTAAAGATGTCTGCCAGCACCTCACAGAGCTGATCAGCACATTCCTTCAACACTTTTCCGGGGATGTTGTCTGGGCCAGTTGCTTTGTGCGGATTAATCCTCCTGAAGGTACTCCTTACTTCTGCTGAGGTCACGCTGAGATGCTCTTCATCCGGTGGCGAGGTGAGTCTGGTGCTGGGTGGTCTGTTCGGGTCTTCAAAGCGTGCATAGAACTTGTTGAGGGCATCAGGCAGAGATGGGTCTTTGGGGCATTGTTCACTCCTTCCTTTATAATCTGTTATGCACTTAATGCCCCTCCACATGCTCCGAGGGTCTTGTGAGATGAATTGACCCTCGATCCTCTTTGCATATGTGGCCTTGGCCCTCTTAATACCAGCAACCAGCTCTTTTCTTGTCCTACTCAGCTCCTCTGAGTTTCCAGACCTGAAGGCAGTGTTCCTGGCTTCCAGCAGGGTACGCACCTCTGCATTCAGCCAAGGTTTTCTGTTTGGGTAGCTTTTAACATTTCTGATAGTGGAGACGGTGTCAGTACATGTACTAATGTAACCCAGTACTGAGGATGTGTATTGGTCAAGATCAAGCGAACCTCCATTTTCAGCAGCTTCTCTGAAAACCTGCCAGTCTGTTCGGTCAAAACAATCTCTCAGTATGGGGCCACTGTCCTGGCTCCAACGTTTAACTTTCTTTTGTACCGGTCTGGAGCGTCTCAGCGGGGGCATGTAAGCAGGAGCCAGGAAAATTGAGATGTGGTCTGACAGTCCTAGGTGGGGGCGGGGTTCGGCTTTGTATGCATTTTTTACGTTCGTGTAAACACGGTCCAGCGTGCGGTCTCCACGTGTTGGAATCGTCACATGCTGATTAAAGCTTGGGAGACACTCCTTTAGATTCACGTGGTTAAAGTCTCCGGCTACCACGTAAAGAGCCTTGGGGTGTTTGCTCTGCAGCGAGCTGATGATATCATGAAGCTCCTGTAGTGATTCATTAGCATTAGCGTCCGGAGGAATGTAAACAACTGTGATAAAAGTCACTGTGAACTCTCGGGGTAGATAATGTGGCCGACATTTCACTGTTATTTGCTCCAAAGCCTTCGAGCATGAGCTATTTACAACAGTACAGTTCGTGGACCAACTTTTACTCACGTAAATGCATACTCCGCCCCCCCGTGATTTCCCCGTTAGCTCGCTGCAGCGGTCCGCTCGAAAAAAAAGTCTGTCATCCAGCTGGAAGACTGAGTCCGGCGTTTCACTTGTAATCCACGTTTCTGTGAGGCAAAGCACTGCACACTTCTTCATCTCTTCTGAGGCGCCCGCTCTCAGACGAAGTAAATCCATCTTGTTGTCCAACGAGCGGACATTCGACAGAAAGAGAGACGGCATGGGGAGTTTACCGGCTTTAGCGTTAGCTCGTAGCCTCACCATAACCCCCGCCCGGCATCCTCTCCTCTTAAGCCGGGAGCAACGCTTCCTCTTCTGCCCGCTGGAACGCCTCTGCTGCAGCTTCCAGGTAGATGACTTTAAGATCTGCATTCTGCCGAGCGTAGCTTTGAGTTTGTTGCTGATTTCTGCTATATTTCGTGGCAAATCCGCTCCTATTCTCATCAGTTCGGTTCGGCTATAGTTCACACGCATAAATCGCGCAGAGTCAGGCACAGAGTCAATATCAAAACTTCTAAAAACTGGGATGGTACCGGGAGCCTGTGAAGCTGCAACTGCTCTGAGCGCGGCCATCGTGTGGCCATCAGCGGCCATCAGCGTATTGGTATGTCTATATCAGCGTATGTACAGTCATCCGAAAGATGGGCGGAGTGCACGAAGCTGCTACTATAAAAAAGTGTGGCCCTCTTATTCTTATTCAGAATAATATTTTGCTTAGATGAGAAAAGGGAAGAAAACATGAGGAGAGACGGTACAAGAAAAGATCTCTCATGCCGTGTCCGAGACAGGGCACAATTTCTAATTATGAGGTATCCAGTAAAAAGAGGCTTTTTAAAGGTTCACAGAACGAAAGAGCGCAAGCAGGGAAGTGTGTGTGTGTGTGTGTGTGTGTGTGTGTGTGTGTGTGTGTGTGT
>NC_056501.1:32752132-32754823 GCF_014905685.2 Nematolebias whitei | reverse complement strand
GGGGGGGGGGGGGGGGGGGGGGGGGCACGTCTGGCTTCACCGAGGACAGAGAGAAAAGAAGAAGACAACCTAACGAAGCTTTGTATGGGGTTGGTTAGAGTATTAATTATGCTATATACAGAGTTTGTTAGCCTACACATACATCTGAACTTAAGGTTTCGAAGCACAACAGCACAAGTTGGTACATTGGCATTTACAAACATCTATCTGGCACTACTCCATCGCAGCACCTTAAGCAGCATCCTCATGCCATCATTGTACGCCACTTGAAGTTTATGCATACTGCTTTTTCTTTAAGCCACCACAGGTGGGCAGTATATATTTGCGTACAATATGCTTTAAAGAGTGCAGTTATAACAGATACTAAGCTGAGTGAAGCTGACACCCCACCCACTTCCAAAATTAAAGCAAATAGTCTGAATGGTTAGTGCTCCGTTAGTGCTGGTTTGTGCCGTTAAAATTTTCGTTTGTGCTGCTTTGCTTTCTTAGATATTAAAGATTAATTTTTAGCTCATCCAAAGGTCACAATCCCCCCATGTTGCTCCAAAACAGACGGGAGTGGTCTACTTTTTTAGTGCTTCGTTAGTGCTCGTTTGTTCCGGTGAAACTAGCGTTTGTGCAGCTTTAGTGTATGAGATATTAAGAATTATAATTTTGCCCGATGACGTCACCATCCCCCCATGTTGCTCCAAAACAGAATATAAAAAAAAAAAAAAAAAAAAAATATTATATATATAATTATATATATATATAATATATATATTTCATATATATTTTTCCTTGGCCTTCAACACCATCATCCCACAGACCCTGGTGCAGAAGTTCTCCTTTATTGGGTCCCACACTGGAGTACTGGATTCTGGACTTCCTGTCCAACAGACCTCAGAGTGTCAGAATCCACAACACTGTTTCCTCCTCTATCACCTTCAGCACTAGCTCGCACCAGGGCTGCGTGCTGAGTCCCCTCCTGTTCACTCTGCTGACATATGAGTGCTCGGCTAGACACCCCAGCTGTCATATAGTGAAGTTTGCAGATGACACAGCAGTAGCGGGATGCATCACAAACAATGATGAGTCCAAATACATAGAGGAGGTAAAACACCTGGTGCTTGAGACAATAATCTGCATCAGTGTGAAGAAGGTCAAGGAGATGGTGGTGGATTTCAGAAGGGACAAGGATCCTCTTCATTCCCTATAAATCAGAGAAGCAGCAGTGGAGTTGGTCTCCTGCCATAGGTACTTGGGTGTGCATATATCCAGTGACCTCACCTGGAGTGCCAACACTTGCTGTCTGGTCAAGAAGGCCCACCAGCGTATCTACTTCCACAGAAAGCTGCAGAGTGCTGGACTTGGGAGTTCTGTCCTGAAAAGCTTCTATCACTGTGTGGTGGAGAGCGTTCTCTACGTCTGCATCATTATGTGGCATGGCAGCTGCACTGATGATGAGAGGATGGCTCTGCAGAGGGTGGTTAAGGCTGAACAGAAGACTGTGGGAAGCAGCCTTACCACCACCTCGAACCTCTACACATCACGATACAGGGGGAGGGTGCTCCACATCATGAAGGATTCCACTCATCCTGCACACACTCTGTTCCAGCCCCTCCCCTCAAGCAGGAGGCTGAGGAACATTCAGAGCCAGACCACCAGACTCAAACAGTTTCTTCCCTGCAGCTGTCAGACTGCTGGACTCGAACAGCACTTAATTCAGTTCTATCTAACATTTTAATTTTAACACACACATATAAATATATATAACATAAATATATATAACTTTTTTCTTCTTCTTTCGGCTTCTCCCTTCATCAGGGGTCACCACAGAGAACTGAGTCGCATGAAGGTTGCACAAAGACTTTGCAATTATAGTGTTTTTACTCCGGATGCCCTTCCTGATGCAACCACATACCACCGAGCTACCACAGCCCTCTGTGTGGAGCAGAGAGCTGCTATCTAGAGTGCCCAGGGGAGCAGATTGGGGGTTTAAGGGCCTTGCTAAAGGGCCCAGAGTGGGGCAAATGATGATGGAAACAGGAGCGTGTGCTTCACCAATTCCACCCACATTTTGATGTTGTCAGTACCAGGTTTTAGACTAGTGATCTTCCAATCACAAGTCCACCTTCTCTACAGATACAGATACAAATAGAGATACCGATACAGCTCTTCTTTATTGTCATTTTGCACCACATGTGGTACATGTGGCGGAATGAAATTATGTACACAGGGTCGTAGTTACTTCCAACAATAAAATGTAAAAGAATAACAGTAATAAGATCTAAGATATGAACTAAGACTATGAACTAGGAAAAACATCAGTTAAAAATATGCTAAGAACTAATAGCATAAAAACAATAAAAACAATACGCTGAACATCAGCACAAACATGAGTCTGTGTGAGCAGATGATCACGAATGAACACAGCAACATGAAACAGATCAGCAGCAACATGATGATTTTTCACAGTGATTATCCTGGTTAGATATTCATGAGTCTAACAGCCTCAGGGTAGAAGCTGTTCATCAGTCTAGTGGTTCTACACTTAATGCTCCTTAACCTCCTTCATGAGGGGAGCGGGCCAAAAAGAGTGTGTGTTGGGTGAGTGGGGTAGTTCATGATGCAGGTGGCCCTCTTCTTACGTCTGGAGGTGTAGATGTCTGTGATGGTGGGGAGGCTGACTCCAACAGACTTCTGTTTAGC
>NC_056501.1:32722170-32747132 GCF_014905685.2 Nematolebias whitei | reverse complement strand
ATTTAAATCAGGGAGCACTGACCCTGCAGCCCACACATCAGGCCAGCCCACCAGAAGATCTCCAGACCCTCCTGCAGCCATGCTGGACCTGATTTTAATTCGCTCGTGACAAATTCCTTAATTTCTCACAATGTCAGTCATGGCGCCAACAGACGAGGAGGAAGAGATCACTTGCCTCTTGGGGAAAAAAAAAAAAAAAAAAAGATAAGGCCATTAAACCAGATCAGGGATGAAAAAGGGGAATTTAATACATCGGTGTTGTATACAAAACAGTCCGTCACTGGGCAATTTATTGTGAGACACCGAGTACATGTATGCGGTTGTAAAAATTGATCTTTGCATGGACATGCCTTGCGGGTGTCTGCTTTGAGTCTAATCCGGTATGCGCTGACCTCCGCGGACTGAGGTCCGCCCGAGTATGTGGGAGCCTTTACACATACAAACATAAAAACCTGCAAAATCAACAGATACCATAAAAGTAATGAACTACCAAATCATAAAGCAGCAAACAGTAAAAACAATTAAACAAACAAATTAAAAACAGTAAAACTAACATTTCAAGCTGAGTTAAAGACCAAAGAGAAAAAAATATGTCTTCAGAGAAGATTTAAAAACAGGAAGTGATGTAGCTTGTCTGACGTACAAATAGCCCATTCCACAGTTCAGTGGCAGTGACTGAAAACACTCGGTCACCTCTCAGACTCCTGCTGGACTTTGGAACGACCAACAGCAGCTGATCTGCTGACCTCAGAGAGCGTGAGGGAGCAGCTCGGACAGGTACTGTGGGGCGAGACCATGAAGACATTTGAATACAAACAAAAAAAACTTAAAATTAATCCAGAAACAACCTGGGAGCCAATGTAGTGATTCTAAAACAGGGGTGGTGTGCTCTTGTTTTCTGGTGCCAGTTAAAAGACGAGCAGCAGCTTCTGAACCAGCTGAAGTCGAGTCAGTAATGACTGGCTCACACCCACATAAAGTGAATTACAGTAGTCCAGACGAGTTGTGATGAAAGCATGGATTAAAATCTGAAAATGATGTGACAGAAATGGTTTGACCTTAGTTGTCTCAGATGATAAAAACTGGACTTGATCACTGATTTAATCTGTGCATCCAGTTTAAAATCACTGTCCAGCCTCACACCCAGGTTAGCAAAAGTCAAGTTTGCTGCTGTGTGTTCATCACATAAACACTAATGAACCATATGAATCCAGTGGCACCTTGTGGGTCTCAAACTAAGGCACTTCATCAAGTTCACTATCCCAGAACTGATCAATTCAACAAGTCAATCACAGGAAGTTTTACTTAAAATACAGTATGCTCTGAACAAAAAGACTTAACCGCTTTTTGCCGAAACAACTGATGAAATATTTGTATTCATCAGAATGATCCTCTATCAAACCTTTGTTTGTTTGCATTTGATTACTGGCCATTCAAACTGAATACAACCCAGTGGACCAATCTAGGAAGCACATTTTATCTGAGCGCAGTAACTTTCGTCATCAAGTCCAAATCACTCCCAAGCTGCATGCTGCAAATCGAATACAATCATTCGCTCAGACTGTTATCAGCACAAGGTCAGTGAGGGGGTGAAAACACAGCCTACAGTTTGACCTGTGCACTACTGAAAAACAAATGCATTCATTTTAGCTCTTGGGTACCTTAAAAAAATACAAATGAAAGAAAAAGAATTGTCGCAGTTTAAAATGACTGGTTATGTGGCTTGTTCCTAATACAATCTGTGTGCTGTACACAGCCAAAGCACAGATTTACTGTGTTAAGCTCCTAATTACCAACAAATAAGAGGACGGAGGAGATTCACATGCAAGGCACGATTACAGTTCAGGTGTTTATGAGACTGTATGTGCTGCTACAAAAAGGCTGTGCTTCCCTTTATTTAAAAAACGTCAAGACATGCTGTGTAGCACAACAACAGCTGTTACAGAAATGTACAAGCCCCACACAAATTATTGTTTGTGTGTTTATTATTTATTGCTATTTAATCATTTAATCTGTTCGATATTTCACTCGTGAAGTTTTTTTTTTTTTTTTTTGGTGAGAGTCCAGTGTTACAAAAGGGAAAGGTATTTTATTGTTTTTATGTGTTCATATTCAGGTTTTTTTTTTTTGTGCTTTTGTTTGTGTGTATTTTTCATTTTTGTTTAGATTTTAAAAAATGTCAGAACATATCTTCTATCACTTTTTTCTGTTTTTGCTCATGTGAAACCCATCAAAATTCATCCTAATGAGTTAAAAATTTACTTTTGATCTTTTATTCCAGGTAGGAACCAACTGTACAAGCTACATATCTGTCATGCAGTGCATAAGCACTAAAGCATTACTATTCTATTGCTATTCTTCTGATTACATAACAAGTTGCTACTCCTCCCACAGCTTTGAAAAACTTATACAAAAGTGCAAAACATCCAGCTCAGCTGAGAATAGTAGTGGTATTTGATTACTTTGGATGGCAGTACATTGTACAGCTTAGACAAAATTTGCCCTTTTTTTCATTTTTTAGTATTCTTTTAGATGCTCCCTTCTTCAGTAGTAACCACACCAAGAATAATAATAATAATAATAATGTCATCACAATGTCAGCACTGTATGTTTCCATACAATGGCGAAATTAGTCTCTGCATTTAACCCATCCACCACCAGGTGGTGCAGTGGGCAGCTATTGAAAGCGCCCGGGAGGCTTTTGGGGATGAGGTGTGCTGCCCAAAGACACCACGTGATGTGCAGTGACTGGGGATCGAACCTGGGACTTTTGGGTCCCAAGCCGGCTGCCCTGCCTCTACACCATCTCGGCCCCCAAGAAGATTTGCATGAAAGATTTTATAGTTGTTTTAAACTGGATGCCTGCCACAACCTGTGTGGGATTCCTAGGTTTCCAGCCATAATCACTTTCTCCTCAGCTGCCGATCATTTCAATCATCTACCACTCCACTCCTGCACCTGATCCTGAAGACTGCTCTGCTGAGTATTTAAACTCCTGCCAGACATTCATCTGATGCTGGAACATTACGATACCTTGTGGTAACTTAACTGACAATGAGTACATGTGTTTCTTGTGAAACTTTGACTAGCCTTGTGATTATCCTGTGTCCTTTAAAGTCCTTCTTCTCCAAGTCTTCTGAGACCTCCTTGCTCCTTGTGACCTTACCCTGTCATCTTCCTGTTCCTGCAACTGCCAAACATCAGCCTGGATCAAAGTAAAGAGCACCTTCAACCTGTTCCTTTCTCCAACAATCTTCACCCCTTCTGGATCACGCTTCGCCCTCCTCTGGAAACCTATAGGACCCTGTTTCTTCCTCTTCTCAAACACAACCTGTTGAACAAACCAGATTCAGAATCAGAATAAGCTTTATTATCATTGCACTGAGATACAATAAGAACATGTACAAAGTACGTACAGACATCCTTCTAGCCCAGAAAGGTTCATTACATACATACTCTATATATACATGGAGAGGATGGTGAACCCAAAACCCATTCCAAAATGTGGGGGAGATTTCCAAAAACAGGATGGCACCTGGAGTCAGTGCTGAAAGAACCACCACGCCCAGATGTATGCAAGGCAAGGGTTTCATCTGTCACATTCCTTGTGTCAAGCCGCTCTTGAACAAGAGACAGTGTCAGAAGTGTCTCGCCTGGGACTGCTGCTGAGTGGTCCAGTTATGTTCTCTGATGAAAATAATTTTTGAATTTCCTTTGGAAATCAAGGTCCCAGAGTCTGGAGGAAGAGAGGAGACACAGAATCCACGTTGCTTGAGGTCCAGTGTCAAGTTTACACAGTCAGGGATGATTTGGGTTGCCATGTCATATGCTGGTGTTGGTCCACTGTGTTTTCTGAGGTCCAAGGTTAACGCAGCCGTCTACCAGGAAATTTTAGAGACTTCATGCTTCCTGCTGCTGACCAACTTTATGGAGATGCAGATTTCATTTTCCAACAGGACTTGGCAGCTGCTCGCCTCGGCTTTTGTAGCTTCAGATTCTTCCTTCACCACAGATGACAGCAGGTGCGGAGACACGTGCGGCCGGTGATCAGGTGATCCATCTGAGCTTAACTGGACTTTTTTTTTTAACCTCTTTCAACCAGACGGTCAGACCTGCCTCCTCCTCAACAAGTAGATTAACACAATTTTATTTTGTGCATTTTTATTTAGTTTTATTTGCACTGTATGATTCGTAAAACTGTATCAAAAGCTCGGGACCGACCCGGCCCGCCCATCTATCACATTATTTTGGCCTGATCCAGCCCGGATTTTGGATCGGACTGTGCCGGGTCTGGGCCCGGGTTAGAAATGGCAGCTTTACTTTCTGGTTTACGATTTTTGCCTCGCTATTTTATTTGGAGTGCTATGAGGTAGTGAGATGTTGCTGCATTGACCATAATGAGCTTCTGACAGCAGCTTTATCATTTCTTTTAAGCTTGATTCTTTTTACATATTTTTATGGCTTATGCATCATATTGTCGGTGCTTTTGTTATGACAATAAACCAGCAATTTGATGTGGAAGATGTGCATAGATTATTACAAAGTACAGTTAGCCTAAAATTACTTTAAAGCTTTGAAGAGGATGGGTGATGTATATGGGATTTGTTGGCGCTCTGCAAAATGTCTGAGAAAACTTTCTAGCTCTTTTTTTTTGTTACATCAAATTGGTGCCCATAAAAGCTACTGTACATATGTTTATATTTTCCAGTATCACTCCTTTTGTAAAGGCCATCATACAGAAGGAGAAGAGACAAGAACCGAGTAAAGGAGACCTTGGTTTGGTTATATATTCAGGACAGAGCCTCTCGCTAATCCACATACACTCCAGCTCCATCCCCCGTGTGTGCCCTGCCCTTAAGAAGACAAACAATAGATATCCTTCACTCTCCCCCAGATCACCTCTTTCAGCACATTATCCTTCATCTGCTCATCCTTTTTTTTTTCCTTATAAGCTCTCACATACGTTTATTTTCATGTAAAACAAAGACATAGCAACAAATAAAAAAGACTTCATGGGGGACAAAATAACATGGAAATATTTTTATGCAAAATAGGAAAGGGGAAAGAGGCCAATGAATCACTCTCTGTTTGTGTAAAGGGGATTTTTAGTTAAGCCCAATTTAACAGTCAGTGAGTTTAAGCAAAGGTGTTCTGCACTTTCTATTCTGCAGCACAAACACTCGATATATGCTAAGCCTCATTCTCTTGGTGTGCATAATGCTGCCTGGATTTCACCGGACTCCTGTGGACCTGCACACATGGCCCCATCCTCCTTACTTCTTCTGCCAATAGCTGCCAAGCTAAATCAATATGTCAATTCACATTGCAAATGTTGGGTCTTGACTTTGCAAGGTAATGTCTGCTTGTCTCTGCAATTTTGCTTTGTGCGAGAAAGAAAGGAGGAAAAAAGAAAACTCTGGTCCTTGCTCTATCATGAACAATAGGTGATAAAAACCATAACGATCATGAGAATTTGCTGGTCTTTTTGTGACCTCAAATATGACACATTCAGAGACTTTCTGCTGTGCCAGAAACATTTTTACCTTACTGTTTTTTCCACACGTGCTTACACGCTTCTGTCTTGGTAAAATTCCTCCTCATTCAACAACTCCTACAAAATTACAAACTTTAACTTTGATGCTGAAGTTTATCAAAAAAAATCTGGTGATTCACAAGATATTTTGCAAGTAAACAATTTCATGTTGTAGATTCTCAATCATCCAACACATGACAAATAAAAAACATAAAATAATAAAAGCAAAGCAACTGGTGATTTATTCTACTGTATTTCCCCTTCCATTTAGGAAGTTTTGTTAGTTTTGAATAGATAAAAGTTCTTGAATGTGAAGCAAAGTGTCTGTAACTGCAGAATAAAAGTACAGTTGTTGTTTTCTTAATCTTCTTCTTCATCTTTGTTGGGAGGAAGTGGCGCTAACAAAAGCAGAAACTTTGATACAAAAGACTACATTGATACTGCTAAATCTATTGCACATGTTGTGTTGAAGAACACTCTCATCTACTAGCCCAAAAAATTTTAGTTCGTTACTTGAGACAGATTTATATTTTGTCATGATCACACTCTCTGTTCCTTGCCTCGCTCTCAGCCCCTCCTGTCATGTTTCTCATCATGTTCTGTTTCCCTGCTCCCGTCTCATTCACCTTAATCAGCTATCATGCCATTCACCTGTTTCCTGCCCTTCTTAAACCCCAAGCTCCCACTCAATCCTTGACAGATTATTATACCTCTCATGGTCCCTGATATCCAGCCATCTTCTCGTCTTGCTCTTGTTCGCACATTTATCTTTGGATTTTGACCTCACGCCTCGACATTGGGATTTACCTCTCTGTCTGCTCCTCACCTGTGTCTGCCCATCTGACCCTGGTTTTGACTACTTCTGCCTATGGATTTCTGGATTATGGTTTGACCCTGTTTGGATTTGTTATTAGAACTTTGACCACCTGTGCACGACCCCCGCTTCGTCTCTCAGACGCTCTTGGATTTTCACCCCACAAACCACGTTATCACAGCACTCCTCCACAGCTGCTCTGAACCAGTTCCAGTCACATCATCACTGCAGACTTTGACAGGTGGCTCGCTCCCCACTCACCTGTGAAGACCTGTCGTCATTGTTGGATCCTGATCCTTTCTGCAGCTGCAAAAACAAATAAAAACTTCTCTCATTTTTACTCGTGTTGGACTATTTTGAATCCAAAACCTGAACCCTGAAAGATTTAGCTTTTTGATTATTGGATTATTGAGCAGGTATCAGGATATTTAGCTTTTTTTGTTTTTTAGGTAGGCTTTAGGAATCTTTTTTGAATCAGCTTGACCTCAAAAAGGTAATCAGTTGTAAAAGTACATACAATGATAACTTTCTGAGAATTTCCATAATTATTCAAATGTCCATGAGATTTTTTTTTTTTTTTTTTTTTGGGTAACAGACAGACAAACAAACATGTTAATAGACAATAAAATGGCCATCCACATTTTGGCAGGTGGTGGGTTATGAAAAGAGGGTTTTAGACTCCTTTTAAATAGAAACTGCAAATCTGGGGTACCACTAGATCTGTATCCAGGTTACATCCCTAAGCCTAATAGTGTTGAAGCAAGTGGGCTGAGAGAAGTGGGATGGGAACGCTGAGGAGAAGCCCTGGAGCTCTGCACTAAGAGCCCAGAGCACACCCCCAATCACCACCACCACATCTCTTACAGAGATCAGCTTCACTTTGAAAACTCTATCTACACTTAATACTGTCTCACAGGGACACCCACCCACGCATGCACATACAAATGTAAGCACTCAAACACATGTGCAGCTGAATTATTCATACACATACTGAGTGCATATTGTACTTATTCAGAACAGCTGCAGGAACACTTGAATCTCAGTGTTAGAACTTGTTCTAATAAGTTAGGAAGACTGGCTGAGTGAAGGATAATGATAGTTTTCAGACTTAAAAATGGTTTCTGCATTATGCACTGCTTCCACACTTATACCAGCTGAGTTGGCTGCGGGCCAGATCGCTTGCCAAAAGCACATGTTTGAAATGGGGTATTTTCGCCAAACGTGAATCGTCTCCCTGTAGAGCAAAAACGTGTGTGTGACAAGACGAGCAAAGCTGGAACGTTCAGAAACATCTTAGAGCGCAATGCTGTCATACCTTAAAGTTTGAATATGCATGAGATTTTAGATTAGCACTTTTCATTTTGGAATATGCCTCCTTTCAGCTGTCATATTCATGGCGTCTGAAAATAAACAGCGTGCAACAACTTTAAAGCCCACTCAGTTTTCATATTTTTATTTAGATTTCATTTTCAATCATTGAGCACAAGGGCCAGGAAAGCTTATTTGATCTGTCTGTTCAAGTAAAGTTTCATGAATAAGGGCGCAAGAGAGAGACCGAATAACCCTGTCAGACACAGACAGTGTCTGAAACCCATCAAGGTTGCTGTCTCTCCGGGGATTGTTTGTCGCAGTCGCTCTCGCCGCCTTGTTCAGTTTTGATCCCAGCTTTGCCCTCAACAGCTTTTTGGATAATCAGTGATTTAGGTGCAAAAAGGTAACTCATGAATAATAATATGTTTTCAAGTGTTGGAAATTAATTTTTTGGCATCTTGTCAATGCTCAGCACTTGAAGTGTACACACAGCTTTGACTGGTTTCTAATTTTTATACGCCCATCAAAAGGCGAACGTATTATGGCATGGTCTCTGTCCGACAGTCTGTCCATACAGACGTCCATAGACTTTCTCTTATCCCGCCCATAACTTCTAATCTACTCAAGATAATTTAATGAAACTAGATACACATTTGTACCACCACAAGATAGCATGCCATATAATAATGTTCATCACTCTAACTCTAAGACCAAGATCATAAATCAAGCTCAAAGGTCATGCAATGTCTTTGCTTGTCCAAGTCTATATATTGCTGTATTATTGTATAATAGTTTGAAGACGGATGTAAAAATGTTCCATACATGGTACTTTTGTTACATAATATAATCATAAAGAACATATATGTTACATTAAAAAATGTATAATTGCACAGTAACAATTGAAGGTGCCTGAATGTATCTAGGCCCTGTGATGGACTTGTGACCCGTCCAGGGTGTCCCCCACCCCTTGCACAGTGATTGCTGGACATGGGCACCGGCGACCCCCGTGACCCAAAATGGAAGAAGTGAGTAAAAGATAATGGATGGATGGATGGATATTATTCATCCTACTTTCTACCATGTTGTTGTTTACTATTTTTTTCTTTTGGACCTTGTTTTGGACCTTGTAAATATATTTCTTTTTCATTTTTTGATACTTTATTTTGTACCCTTGTTTCGTGCTTTAGTATTTCTTGTGTGTTTTTTTGTTTTAGTGAGTCAAATCGGTTCTTCTCATCCTGAACATTTCATGGCATTGTTGAACTTGTGCTAAGCTGCATATGACAAATAAACAACATAATGCTTCTCATGTTAGTTTCCGTGTGCAATTAAACGTGGTATCTCTCTGGGTTGCAACTAGTTGGCGAACCTCATTAATGGGAGTATCCAGAAATTGTGTGACATACAGTATGTTGGGGTTTTCTACTTCTCTTTGTAAAATGTAGAGATGCACAAACATTTTAGTTTAGAACATTCTCTAAATATTTGTGCAACAACCTCTCCCTTATAATAATCACAAAGTTACTATAGGTGTCGTGAACAAATCGTCATGGAGCTGTATTTTAACAGCTGCACCGCTCCTCTGACATCCAAGACGAATGTCCAGATCTAAAATCTATGCTGATTGTACGTATGTATCCATGCTAATTATAAACGTGTGCTCCATAATTTTCAAAATCTGTGTTTGATTTTAAAGTAAATTAAATTGTTTAAGTTTAGCATGTTAATATTTATTTTGAAATAAATATGGTTACACA
This sequence comes from Nematolebias whitei, assembly GCF_014905685.2. Lineage (NCBI taxonomy): Eukaryota > Metazoa > Chordata > Actinopteri > Cyprinodontiformes > Rivulidae > Nematolebias > Nematolebias whitei. The sequence continues at coordinate 32,737,717 of NC_056501.1, read as the reverse complement.
ATTCCCGCATGAAATACCTGTTCAAATTTTACATTTACAGTAAATGCAACAAAATTAATTAGACTGTATTTGTATAAATGACGTTGTCACAATTTATCTTATCTTATCTTATCTTATTTTATTTGGATATTATTTGGATAAATTAGACCCAGAAATGCAGAGAAACAAGAGGAGCTTAAAGAAAGAAAAAATATTTTACGTGTTTAGTGAATGTTTATTAATCCAAAAAGAAAGACTTCTGTAGCAGCAAAAACTACAAATTAACAAAACTTGAGGAAACAAAGTTTGCACAACAATGCCAGACTGAATGTGGAGTGAAAACTGAAAGACAATATGGACAGGGACTAATGAGCAGAGTGAAGACACCTGTCGAAATGACAACTGTGAACAGGTGAGAGTGGGCGGGACAGAATATTAAGAGTAGAAACTGGCTGAGGGGGGATATACCAGATGGAACAAAGGAAACATTAAACAGTCTGAGTACAATGAAAATACAGAAACTAAACACTTGAAGAAAAATACATGAAAATAAACTTCAAAATAGAAAACAAACACTGGAAACATACAAACCATGACAGACTTCTGTGTAAATAATTTATTTAGTCATGGTAACAGTTTTATTTTTACAGACATATGTATTTGTATTGTGTTTTGCAAACATCAATTGTATAAACTTAGCAATGCTGAATTTAAAACTGCTATATGAAAAAAAAATCCGACTGCATATAACTTTTGTTTTTTCTATGACTAGATCAACATTTAATATCTTGAAAAACTTAGTATTAACAAATTCATATTTATGTTTCAGTAAGAAAATTAAACTTAAATTGTTCATGAATTTAAAAAAGAAACTTTAATTCCTCTTTTTTCTGGATGTAAATCACATTTCCGGATGATTATTTCCTCTGGTATCAGATGCTGTGCAGCTGGAAGGATTTTTACTGAAAGCTTTTTTACTTTTGGACATTTTTTATTATGCGTAACCATGACAACAATGTGTTTTTAATAACCAGGAGCAGCTGATTAACATCTCAAAGCTCAAATACTTTCACTACAGCCCCAAATCCCAAATTAGTTGAAAAGGAGGTGCCATGGATGAATCCCCGTCAACCTGGCAGTGGTGCTCGAGTACCTGACCACCGAGATCCTGGATCTGGTGAGAAACTTAGCTCGTGAAAATGGGAGAACTGGGAGGACATCCCCCAACACCTTCAGCTGACTGACTGTCCGTGGTGACGAGGAGCTCAGCAGGCTGCTAGGAGGAGTGACCATCACTCAGGGAGGAATTCTGCCTGGCATTGAGGCAGTCCTGCTGCTCAGGAGGAACAAGAGGCCTGCCAGATCTGACAGTAAGCTGGATCTGGGTGGACAGATCAGTATCTGTGGCCAAATTCTTCGGATTTGTTGCAGGAGATCCTTCCTGCCCAAAGCTATCAGTATCTATAACAATTCTTGAATGTAACCAGGATGATGAGCTACGACAACACTTAATTTCCCTTTGGGATTAATAAAGTATTTTTGAATTGAATTGAATCCATCACACTGAAGAGCTTATTAAAAGTCAAGTTTAGTTTCATAATTTTAGAGCAACTAAATATGTAAAATAACTGTCTCTCCAACAGTCTCTTCAAATCTGTCGTCACTTGTTTGAAAAGAGTTGTTAGAAATATCAGGTTAAACAAATTAATTAAATTTGCCACACAACCGGATGAATAAAGCAGAGAGAAGCTAACAGAACTTAGTAAAGTTCATGGTTCTGACAGTTAAAAAAAATTATAAAAATCGCTGTTGTAACACTGACTTCAATTATTGAATTTTTTCACTTATCTGCTTTTTTTAGGGAGGGGTCATTGCTTGTTTTTTCAGAAATTGTTGCTTTATCCATCCATCCATCCATCCATCCATCCATCCATTATATTTACCTGCTTCTTCCTTTTCGGGTCATAGGGGTCACTGGTGCCCATGTCCAGCTATCACTGTGCCAGAAACCGGAGCACCCAGAGAAAACCCACGCACGCACGGAGAGAACATGCAAACTCCACCCAGAAAGTTAAATGAGAATATTGTGTTTTTAATAGAAAATGGATGACTGATTGTTTGAAGAGTTGCAACCCTTAAAAGATAATTCTAAAACTGAAACAAGAACTAAGACATGAACATATCAACTTAGATGTATTGATGGCAAAATACAATGTACAATGTGTTTTGGAACATAAAACTTCATGGAACATTCATTCCAAAACTCAGTTCCAAAATCTGCTCAAAGCAAAGTGTGTTCCTTAACTGTTCCATGAAGTCATCACCATGTTTATCATGTGAATGATAAATACTTGTGTCCTTGCCTGATTGGCTGATTCACCTCTTGACATAAAAAAAAAAAAATCATAGCTCTTCCACACTGCAGTGTATTTGTAAGTCATTTACCAGAGTGTTTCATACCAGGCATGGATTTGGATTTTGAAACAGTATTGATGTGGAAGGGGCTAGAAAGTATTTCAGTCCCAAGTTTGTTGAACAAACTATCTGATGTTTCTTCTTCCTTCATCTGTTCTCTGTTTAGATGTTGCTACAGTGAGATCCTCCTCCATCTCACTTTGTGATGTGGGTCCTTTGTCCATTCCTACTAGATCCATGTCCTCTAATTACATCCATGTATCACTTCTTTGATGTTCCTTTTTGTCTTTTTCCTGGCAGCTGCATTTCTAACATTCTTCTACCAATATACCCACTGTCCTTCCTCTTGACATGTCCAAACCATCTCAGTCTGGCCTCTCTAACTTTATCTTCCAGTTGTTCAACCTGTGCTGTACCTCTGATGATCTCATTCCTAATCTTATTCATTTTTGTCACTCCCAAGAAGAACCTCAACATCTTCATTTCTGCCACTTCCAGTTCTTTCTAGGGATGGGGCCGATTCGATCCAGTATCGGTATCGGCCTCCGATACCAGCATAATTTACGTATCGGGTTTTTCCGATCCACCTGCCGATATTTCCGATCCATGATGCATGTTGGCTTCAAACTATGGAATGGATTTCCTGAACGGTGGCGTGTCTCATGAACCCAGAGTAATAAGACTCGCCCCACATTCAGGAAATCCAGTTCATAGTTTGCAGCCAGCTACAACGTGAGGACTGAGTTAGCAGCACTGTGGCTAACAGCTAACCAACTTTTCATCTAAACATGTCCGCTGTGTGGAAGTATTTTACACTAAACACCACAAAACAAGACAGCAATGTGCAATGTCGGCAGAGCCATAGCGCCACATTAAACCGTGGTAAAGTTAGTTTTACGATGGACATTCGAGCTCCGTGGCTTCAGTGGGGCACTACTCTTTGCTCAACCCACAACAGCGACTCGACCCCGGTCAGCCGCGTCCAATCTGCCCCACTCAGTCTGCCCGTCTCCGAGGAGGACAGACTTGAGCTCGGCTGCCCCAAATCAGGCTGCCTGCTTCGGATTGAACAAGAAGAAGACATCGCTGAAACCACGGAGCTCAAATATTTACAGAGAAGTTTCTAAACTTCATCGTAATTAATTACCAACCACTATCACTTGTAGAAAACGAAGGATTTCTCAGCTTGATACTTGCAGCCAAGATATAGTTTACCCTCCAGGAGATATTTATCAGTACAACACTAAACAATCATAAAAAGCATATGATTTGAAAATTATATTAAAAACAAAAACAGCTACATTATAAAGTGATGTAAAATACTAAAAACAGGAACATGTCTGTTGGTTTATGCCATGAACTTAGCTTGAAGCCATTTAACATGTTATTTAATTTAATTCATTTATTCATTCATTTAAGTGAAACAAAATTTAAAAGAAAATCATCAAAAAAAAAACATTGAATGAAAAGAGTGCAGAAAGAAGAAAAAAAATTCTTATATCTGCTCCTTATAAAATATAAAATAACGTTAAACAATCACTTAAATTAATCACTTTAATATCCACTTTAAAGCTAGGAATAAAAAGAAACATATTTTGTGTTAGCAGAATTTAATTCTAACTTTAAAACTTATCCAACATTAATAAAACTTACCTCAAGTTGCCTTTTTGGACATGCATGCATATATTTGTTCAAATTGTACTTGAGAGGAGATTATTACAGCTTCATATAAAATCTATGATGATCATGATATCGGAACTGGATCGGTATCGGCCGATATTCAGATTTAGGTATCGGGATCGGATCGGAAGTTAAAAAAGTGGATCGGTGCATCCCTAGTTCTTTCTCCTGTCTTTTTGTCAATGCCACTGACTCCAGACCATACAAGGTCTGGTCTCACCACTGCCTTGTAAACTTTTCCTTTGACCTTTGCTGACACCCTTTTGTTGAAAATCACTCCTGAAACTTTTCTCCATCCACTCCATCCTGCTTAGGCTCTCTTCTTCATCTCTTTACCACACTCCCCATTTTTTTGGACAGTGGACCCAAAGTATCTTGCACCATTGTTACCTCTGCTCCGTGTGCCTCACTGTTTTAAATCCGTAAAGACACAATTAAGTTCTTTCTGACCCTCTCTGCACTTCGCCATCAGCATCTTCAAAGCAAATATGGCATCTGTGGTGCTCTTTCTTGGTATGAAACCATACTGCTGCTGCTCACAGTCACATCATGTCTAGCTTCCACAACTCTCTCCCAGATTTTCATCATCTGGCTCATCAACTTAATTCTCCTGCAGTTGCTGTAAATCTTTACATCACCCTTATTTCTATAAATGGGCACCAACACACTTCTTTTCTCAGGGATTTTCTCACTCTCATAAATTCCATTGAATAATTGAGTCAAAACCCATTTCATTAGATACAACTGTCGTAACCTTCCCCATCCTCTTCAAAGCTTCATGAGCTTTATGTGACAAATATCCTGATGCATGCTCAATTATCCTGGTAGAAAAATGTAAAAAATTCAATCAGGTCCTCTGGATGGGTTAAAAAAAATTGTAGACTTTTTTTTAACCCATCCAGAGGACCTGCCTTAAATTTTTAGATTTATGTGATAAACTTGGTGAATCTTTAATTCATGGGACTACTACAAGTTCCCATGGCGAAATGATGAATATTTTTCTGAAACACTTGTACCAAATGATTGGATTACACAAACGTTTCATTTCTGCCATCACTACTTAGATTATGATGAATATTTGGCAGCTGAGCAGTAGAAAATCAGGTGAATAAGTATTAGACAGGGTGATTACAGATTGAATGCAGCTGAGTGATTAAAGATTGAATGCGGGTGTTAGTGACTGTGACAGGGAAACTGAGTGAACACACTGGCTTAAAAAACTAAAAACATTGAAGCAATGATCAAATGACAAAAGTATACTAAAAAGCTCTTAATCTAAAAAGATTAAGAATTTTTTTAATTGCTGGCAACAGAGAAGCACGTTGAGCACTTCACTCTCAGATTGCAGGTTTACTTGTGGTGCCTAGAGTTTCCAAAAGCAGAATGAGAGGAAGATCTTTCAGTTATCAGGCTCCTCTCTTGTGGAACCAACTCTCAGTTTTTGTCCATGAGGCTGACACATTGTCCAGTTTTAAGACTGGGATTAAGACTTTCTTTTTGATAAATCTTATAGTTAGGGTCGGCTTGGGTTTCTCGAGTCATCCCTTAGTTATGCTGCTATAGACCTGGACTGCTAGAGGACAAATTGACCACACTTCTTCACTCTGCTGCTGTCTTTACTTGCTCTACTCCACCTGTTTTGTATTTGTAACTATTTTATCCTTAACTTTGTTTTTGTTCTTCCAATGCGGGGTGCACCTGGACCTGGCATTCTGTGTCCGTTTGTTTCTCCTTCCTGTCCTCTCAACCAGCCAGTCAAAGCAGATGGATGCTCATCCTGAGCCTGGTTCTGCTTGAGGTTTCTTCCTGTTAAAAATGAGTTTTTCCTTTCCACTGTTGCCTGTATGCTTGCTCAGAATGGGAGACTGTGATGAAGTGAAGCTTCAACGCATTCTGCTGGCTTCCTTGGATAACTTTTACTAATTGGCTCTTTTATGTATGTGAATGTTTTTGTTCATTGCCCTGAGACAACTTCTATTGTGACTTGGCAGTATATAAATAAACTGAACTGAATTGAATTGAAAGAAAAACACAGAACCTGAGCTGAGGACACAAGGAACTAAGACACGCAAACAAGAAAAATCTAATAAACCACAAGACCTAAAAAAAAATCTTCAAATGGGTATTACTGGGGATTTAAAGTCTTGTTGTTTGAACAAAGAAAATGTTGCCCATTCTGGTTTGTTTTTGATATTATAATCATCAAGAGATTAACCAACACATGGGGAATGAACAGGGTTTGTCAGTCTTATGAGGCCCATGTAGCAAAGAAAGTTATTTCAACCTATATATGTAACTCCTTGGTCTAAACCAGCCACCACAAGCACAAGCCAGTGTTTCTCTTGTACCAGCCTCAAGCCCAAGTAAATGGTGAGGGTTGTGTCAGGAAGGACATCCAACATAAAACACTTCCACTACAATGAATGTGACGGTTAATCTAAGTGGCACCATACTGGATCGGTCGAGGCCTGGGTTAACAATGACCGCCACCGGTACTGTTAACAAACAGGGTGCGGGCGGAAATTGTGCTACTGTTAGTTTAAGACAACAGAGAGGGAAACATGTCAGGAGACTGAGGGAGAGGAGGAAATCAAGAATGTATGACCGAAAGTGACAAATCTAAATGTGGGGACAATGACGGACAAAGGTAGAGAGCTGGCTGACATGATGCAGAGAAGGAAGGTAGATGTTTAATGTGTCCAAGAGACCAAGTGGAAGGGTAGCAAGGCTTGCAGCATTGGAACAGGGTTCAAACTGTTTTACCATGGTGTGGATAGAAAGAAAAATGGAGTAGGGGTGGTCCTGAAGGAGGAGTTGGCAAAGAATGTAGTAGAGGTGAAACGAGTGTCAGATAGGGAGATGTGTTTGAAGGTAGAAGTATAAGGTCTAATGTTAAATGTTGTCAGTGGCTATGCTCCACATGTTGGATGTGGCATAGAGGAGGAAGTCAAATATGGAAAGATCTGGATGAATTGATAGAGAGCATTCCCAGGGAGGAGGGCGTGGTGATCTGAGCAGACCTGCCGGGACATGTTGGCGAAAGAAACAGAGGGGATGAAGATGTTATGGGTTTGCTGTCAAGGAAAGAAACCAGAAAGGATGGTGTTGGACTTTGCCAAGAGAATGGAAATGGCTGTAGTCAACACTTGTTTCCAAAAATGGGAGGAACTCCACCAGAAGCTGTTTTCTAATCAACTGTTTAAACCATTCCTGGTGTTCAGTGTTGTGTGCTGATCCAAAACCCAGTTCTTGTCACAATTTTTTATATAAATATTTAGAAAGCCCTACGAGTTATTGATCAATACCTCTTTAAAACTGCAAGAAAATCTGTTTCTTCAGAAGCATACTGCAGGGGTGACTCAATATTTTTGCACAGGGCTTAAATGGCCTTTTAAATTTGTGTTGTGTGAGATCAATATATTTGTTTTTTATTTAAAACCTTTTAGTATAGGTAAAAACATGTAATCATTGACTGACCATCCACTACAATAAAGTATAAAGTGAGTATACTGTATATTCCTGTATCACTATTGATCTGTTAGCATCTAAATGTCCTACATTCTAGCGGAGGTAAAACTCTATCAAATGTGGACTTCACAGTGATAGTAACTTTACACCATTCATTTCCTGACAGTGCAGCAACCGTCCTGGAGATGTGATACTGCATCCAAAGATATTTCATGTGAACCATGTACATTCAGTATACTATAGGCTTTACATTTTTACTGCTGCTGTTCACATGGAGCAGCACAGAAGCAAAAATAATCTATATTTATTTGAACTGAAGTCTGATATATATCATCAAACCACTTTGCTTTGCCACAGCATGGTTCACAACTCAGTAAGAAAAAATATTTCCTCTGAGCTCTTATCTCAAAAAAGTAATTTTACACTATTTAATCAGAGACGTGGAAAATTGTTTTTTTTCACTGCTGGATTTCAATCATGGTTCTCAGGTGAAGACAAACTAATTAATCTATAATCCATGATAGTCTGTATTTTTATTGAAATTAGGTGTCTGTTACAATGATTTGTTTCCTTTCATCCAATATCCACCTTCCCAAATGAAGTTTAGTGAAAAGAAGACAACAAATGCAAGTAGTGAAACTGAAGCTCCTCGTTCTTGTCGGGGATGGTTGCCTGGTATTTCATCTTGTTGAACATTGCTCTACTTTCATGTATTTATAGCTCTGCTTCTTCATCAGCAGTGCTGTGATAATCAATGTCGCCTCACAGCAAGAACACCATGTTTTGATTCAGCCGGTGAACTTTCGCTAAAACCGAATACATACTAATTAAAAATAGTCAGATACTCAAAACACATTAGTTAGATTTGCAAAGAAACATGCTGAAGTTGTTGAAATAAACTCAGTAGCTGTTAGACAAAACAAGGATTGTCCATCCATCCATCCTTTATCAATATCTGCTTCTTCCATTCCAGCTCTATGGAGAAGGGGTTCTCTGCAGACCAAAAGTGGGCGTTTCTGGAGAATAGGTGTTTGTGGGGGGCAAACACTGATTGGCTAGCTGTATTTGCTGCTCTTTAGGTAAGTTACATCAACTCTTTTTTAAAACTGAAAGTTTCTAAGAACCAGCGTTATATGTGCTGTCAAACACAAGCATCTTCTCTTTTGTTCTTGGTTGTATGCTGCACCTGACAAAGGTTGGCTTGTGTGTGGTCTGGGTACGATGAAATATGAAGCATCTGAAGTGAAACATGCTCCTATTTGTCAAAAAGTCTGGTCTCAGTTAAAGATCATGAGTCCTGTAACGAGATAATGGCCCAAAACAAAAGCTAAAAACAACATTTGCTCTTTAGAAGTTCTTCTATGAGATGTGATCTATGACAGGAGCTGAAACATGGAGTAGGGTTGACCCTTAAAATGTGAGACAGCTGAGGAAGTTAACCAGTAAACAGAAATATCTGCTCCAGTTGCAGAAATCTTACAGAAACTGACAATCACTCATCTGCAGTGACTGATGTAAAAGGTTGAACAAGAAAATGTGAAGTTAAAGGAAACATCCTTTGTCCCAAGGCCAGTTTAAGTATCATTATTATTTTGGTTACTTTATTTTTCTTTCTTTATGAATCGATTGTAACTATTTTCACATTTTTTAACAACCAAAATGGATTTTGTTTTTTAATGTAATGGCTAGGTATAAAAAACATTTAGCCTTCCCCACTACCCTTTTATCTAGCTCTTATTTTGAAATGTAACTGGAAGTTCTGTGTTAAGAGAGGCGGAAAGAGAAGTTATGGAGATGCCACTAATGTTGAACCTGTTAACACCATAGACATAATATGTTTGTGGTTAACACAATCTGCCAATAACGCCTTGTCTTTAGACATAATGTCTGTGGTTAACACAAATGTGTTTTTTTTTTTTTGTCCAATCAGATGTGGCCCTCCAGACACGCCCATTTTTAATTGTCCAATCAGATGTGGCCCGCCAGACACGCCCATTTTCCTATAGTCTAATCAGATATAGCCCCCCGGATATGCCTCGTCCAATCAGATCCCCCACAGCATGGTGACAAGCCCTGACCACAATTATCTTTTTAAACTGTTATTTTTCTTCCTGAAGGAAAAAAAAACTGTTATGCTAAAACAGTAGGTGGCAACCTTTTCAGCATGAAAAATATATAAAAATAATATTTTGAGGACATCTAGACATTCACCTTGAAACTATTCTGGCTCATTTTAATGAGATTATATTTGCTGTTTTATTACAAAAGTAACCATTTCACAACAAATGCAGCAGAGGCATTAATGTTAGGGTCAACAGAGACAAAGCTTATATATATATATATATATTATATTTGTATAAAACAAAATGAATTGGAAAAGTTACGAACATTTTATATCTATATTTTTCATTGACTTACATTCAGACAAAAAAGTTTAATTTTGACTGGTCTAATGAGGTAATAGCTGATCCAAATATAGTCAGGCCAAAGTGGATTGCTGCCATCTTTAAAATAATAAATAACTTTATTATTAATAATTTAATAACAGTTGGTGCTACTTGAAAAATTAATAATTTTAAACCCCTGGCAGAAGCAAAATTATTATTATACACTTGCATATATATTCTGGCTCTACCAGAAGTAGTCTCCAGCTGTGGAGATTCTGTGTTTTCCTGCCACTAACCCCAGTTCTTGCAGCTCCTGGGTGGCAGGGCAGAGCTTACCTCTCACACCTGTTCCTGGTCGATCCTGATAAGGTCTGCTGGAGTTAAAGACCTGTGGCTCAGTAGATCTCCACTGGAACCAGGGGCAGTCCTAGCCTGTTTAGGGCCCTGGGCCAACAACACCCCCACCACCATATGATAAATCGGCCTGCTTCAAGGCCAAACAGGGGAGCCAGATTCAGATAAGCCACAATTGTTGATTTTTCAAGCAGACTGTTATTTCTTGTCAGTCTTCAGTTCTGCTGGTACTTTCAATCCAAAATGGACAGATTTGTGGGCATTCCACTGGTCCGTGCTTGTTATCTCCCTCGAAGGTCATCTGTAACATGCTGAAGTTCCCCTAAGTCGCAAGTGGCCTGAAATTCTTACAAATTTCTGCCATGTTACTGTTTAGCTCGTAAATCAGCTGATTTTGAGTATTCAAAGCACAAACTAAACCTTCATACAGGGTCGGCAGCTTTGCCATGGCCGAACCTGCTACCGCCGTCTTTTTTAGTAGCCAATAACATAGGTATCCACCGGTGCCAAAAAGCAGAACCCCTGCTATCATGATTCCAATGATACAAACATCTTCGACGTCCTCCTGAGACAATACGGAAAGGCATATCAGCTTCCAATCCATGACATACCCTGTCGCATGCTTCTCAGCAGGGCATGAGGGTTCTTCAGGACCCTATCGCTTTGTTGAAAAAATTGTATAGATTGCATTGAAAGTCCAGCTGACCAGATCCATAACAGTAGTTTACAATATGGAAGATGTGTAAATAGAAGAAGCTCCGATACACAAGACAGAGAGCAAAAAAGCAGGAGGAAGACAGGAGAGGGAAGAAATGCATCCGTCTTGCACAAGAGCGAGTGAGGACAAAAAAAGAAAAAAGTACTGAAAACAAAGTCTGGTGGTGACCTTTACCCAGGTGTCATCACAAATACAAGTGAAATACACATTGAGGGCCGTTGCATGCACAAAAATGGGGTCAATAGTTTTTTTCTGGCCAATGCGTGAAGACATACTGTGGTATCTCTTGGAAGACGTTTTGAGTATCATTCCACCTCTGAAGCCAGTCACAGCTCGCTACATGGAAACTGAAAAGGAAGTCTGGGCTAAACTAGAGAGTGCCACTTAGAAAAGGCAGCACAAGTTTGTCGTCACACACTTACTCACACACACACACACCGTCCCTTTTTGCCTTTGTTCAGTCCTGTTACGTCATGGTATTTTTGAAAAAAAAAAAAGTAAACTACTTTCTCCAATTTTGTTTGCTCTGTCTTTTACCTAACTGTTTAATACATTACATGATCATAAATGTAATAAACTTTTGCTTTTGGTCTCTGTAAATTCATAAATGTGCCTTTGGAAATTTTAGAAAAACACTATTTCTATTTACAAAGTATATGAAGGGGATTTTTGTTAAAAAAAAAAAAATTATAACTATTTAAGTATCTATTAAACCATTCCATCAAAAATAAAATAAAGAGTGTCTTAGGAATGAACAATGATATTAGTTGTTATGCTTTAAAATATGCTTTTTGGATGTCACATGTGTTTTGGTAACAGGACTGAAAAAATGCAACCACCTTGGACTTTAAAGCTTAATAAAAAATGAAATAAAATCACCTGAGATGGACCAATATCCATTTTGAATAGTTAAATATGTATATTACTAGATCCAGTTTAAAAAAACCATGTAAAAAATATATTCAATTTTGGAGAGTTACTACAAGCAAATGGCACCCATTCGGTGGAATGACCCACCCCCACCATCCCCCAAGCCCACATCACCCAACTCCTACCCACACACCACCCTCAAGGATGCAGACATGCTCCACCATGACATGTCATTTAGATTACCATGTACCATCACAGACATACTCAAAATGTCTGAGTGTTTTATTTGAAAAAACTTGAAATTACAGGAAGTAGAATAATACTATATAAACACGGAGAGTAAGACTTAAATACAGTATAAAGTAAATGTTTAATTGTGAATAATATAGAAAAACACTATAGAAGATCTAATCTGTTTCTTTAGGTTAAAAAATGCATTCTCGTTTTGTTTAAAGCAGCTACTTCTTATCAGATGGTATTCATTCAACCTTTACAGGTTAGTCTTAATGAGCCTCGAGAACTCATTTACAAGAGAGACCTGTTTTTAACAAAGAGTGATGACAACAGTAGACAATCATTAAAGAAGACGCATAATTTTTTTTTTTTATGGAAGAAAATGGTATTTAAAAAAATAGAAAAAGAAAAACAGCTACATTATAAAGTGATGTAAAATACTAAAAACAGGAACATGTCTGTGTTGGTTTATGCCATGAACTTAGCAGATGTTTGAAACTTAGAGAGGTCATGGTCGAGAGATTTAGACCTTTATGCAAGATGTTCCAGGAAACAGGAGTGGAGAAGGAGAAGATCCTTTTGCCTAGTTCAGTCCTCACTGAGGGAACGCTGCAGGTAATAATGTCCTGAGAGCGCACGCTGTCGCTCAATATAGATTATTTGCCCAGAAGAATAGGCAATAATTTATTAGTATATCATCAAACCAGTCTAAAACAAGTTCCACTGCATTTTGTGCTAACAATATAAACACCTTTAATGGCCACAACCATTTCCCCAAAGTCTGATGGTAACTCCACCCCCCCACACACTAATTGTTGCCTGAATGAAGCAAGTTTTTCCATTTTTAAAAACTATGAGTCTTGAAGTGTTTTAGCCGTGGGCATTGGAGAAATAATCTAAAGCTTTCTCAATCACAGACACGTGTAACCATCACATTTCTCAGTCAGAAGAAGGCAGCATTCCTCCTACTTCAGTTCACAAATGTTGTCTACACCAAAATCTGTTGCTTTAAGTGTCTCTAGATTATTTTTGGTAACACAGTGATATACATCAAACCGATTGTATTAAAGCTACAAAAATGAGCGAAACAGATGAGGGATACACTAGACTGTGCTCATGTACATTCATTGGAAACATAAAAGGAACAATGGAGTGTCTTTCATAGCAACAGACATTTTTGCAATGGCCCTGGGGAAAAGATGACACAACAGGGGAGTGAAGACACAAGTGTTTTGATTAGCTATACTAATTATCTTCAGACCGTTAGCAAAGAAGAGAGAGCATTAAGTTAAATGGCCTGATCCAAATTTTCTTTGTTTCAGCAACATAAATAGCCAGCCGACAAATCAGATCTTCATCTCATTCTCATGGTCTCTCTTTCAGAATCCCTCCTCATTTCTCTCAATTTGAGGAGAGCAAAATGAGTCAAGATCTTATTCATCACAATGAAATCAGACCAAATTCAATTGTTCTATTAAATTAGCTCTTTGTTCGACAAGATTTCATCAAGACATTAAAAGGGTGTAATACACACATGCATATGCAAACCAGTGAAACGACTCCTGCTTTGCTGCCACACTTAGATGATAATTATGGTATATATTGTCACGGAGGATGCCTTCTGATAGAACACAAGCAGGTCGTTTGCAGATTGGCCAGTTTAACAGGCTGAGGATAAATCAACATTTACAGTGCACCAACGCTGGGGAGATATTTATCCTGCAGGACAAATGATGTGTGTGACAAAGCAGCCATATTGGGAGAAGTAAATAAGGCAGATTAACCGTTCTGGTGATGTTGTGTTCCCAGACATGTTCGAGGAGGACAGATGGAGGCAGTGAGACATGCAACCCTCATTGTTATTAAAGCCTGGGCTAAACTGCATCCCATTTAATCAGATGAAAATAAACTCAGCATGAGAAGCGCTCCTTTGTGTGGGCTGCAAGGATCTGGCCATGAGGGATGATTACTTTCCTACAAGGACTGGCCTTTGAAATGCACAAAATGCTTCATAGGATTGGATTTTTCTCTCTCTCTCTTTATGTAACATCATCATTCAGGCCACCGTTTGCCCTATTACCTTCACGGTCTTGTCATTCTGTCTGTTAGCTTCTATATTTTTTCTCTCTGTCAGACAAGTCATTGTCCGTGCTGAGTGGCAGCTCATTGGTAAGGTCTAGCCAGAGAGGAATAAAAGGTCAGAAAGAAGACTCCATATTTCTTTGCGGTAGCAACTGAATCCACCCACATATAATACTCGGCGTTATATTATCAGTCTTCATGAAGAAGGAAAAAAAAAAGATTAAAAAAAAAAACCGCCATGCCATCTTTCATCTAACCTGAGAAATGTCATCCCTTTCTCTTGGACCTTGCCTGTGGCTGAAGCAGCTTGTTTGTTGTTCCTGTGAAATCCTGGCTGTCACTGGTAAAAAACCAACATGCTTCCTAAGGGTTCATCAAATGCGAAGGAGCTGAGAATAATCCAGTGACATTCTTTTTCTTGGCACAGGTTGATTAGACTGTGTAAAATCAGAGAATAAAACACCACAACGATTCTAAGTGAATCACGTATTTCTCATAAGGAGTAATCCACGTGCAGCCCTTTCAAGCCGTACCAGCGCTTACCTCCTGGAGAAGATCACACGGAGACAGTGAGACTCAGATCAGTGGAGGAGTCTCAGGGGAGAAGTTAGTCTCAGTAATAGTAACACGCATGGTTATAAAGTTTATTATGTAGAGGTACAAGTTTTGCCTTACAGGGCCAGCACATTTATTAAAAACTATTTATAAGCACAGTTTTAACACCAGAGTTTTCCCAAAACATATCATTAAAACAAGCAGCAGTTTATTTCTTGGGTGGGATATGGAAGAAGAAGGAAAAAAAAGTCTGTTTGTTCTAGATTTCAAGTTTTCAGTCTGAGTTGTTTGTCACCTTTCTATGTCAGCCTAGCTAATGGAACCATATTCTCAGGGGAGCTTGTTTGCAGTTATCTGGGAAGACATACAGATGCTATTTGGATTATTTTTAGATAGCGGTGTAACTGCGGTTCAACATTTGCTCGAACTGGCTGGAAGTCACAAGATTGATGCTGTCACCTTATAGGAGGAAGACTCGTTGACTTTGAATGGGATTGTTTAATTGACAATGCTGGAGAAATTCGGGTAATGCAGTGAGAGATGCGGCAACACTTTCTTCAGGCTATTCACCAGATTTTAACTTAAGGAGTGGAAAAATCCTTCTTCGAAATATGGATATAGCTGCATTTATTTAATGGAAAAACATTTTAACAGAGAAGCTTCAAGGCTTTACTGAGGAAGCATTAGACTGTATATTTCAGAGGCCTTAAGGAAAAATTGGGTAAGAAAATTGGATGGATGGATGGATGGATGGATGGATGGATGGATGGATGGATGGATGGATGGATGGATGGATGGAGGCTAT
>NC_056501.1:32702582-32721770 GCF_014905685.2 Nematolebias whitei | reverse complement strand
GATGGATGGATGGATGGATGGATGGATGGATGCATGGATGGATGGATGGATGGATGGATGGATGGATGGATACCTAACCCCTGAGTTCCTCAGAACGTCCTCAGAAGTGTGCCACAAGACTTGTCTCAAACTTTTCAAGTTGGTATTCCAATTTGGGGTTCTGAATTATTTTTCCAACTTGGAACATAGAAATTTGACTTCTGTGTACAAATAACAACATTTCACTTTTTTCCTTTTTTTTTTTTTTCCTTCCAAACTGAGGTTATATCAGAATCTAACCAAATAAACCCTCATCTAAAGAACTGAACTTTGTCAGGGATTTTTCTTTGGGATTGTCAGGATGTGCAGCAGAACTGCTGTCATAGCTCTACAGAACCTCCCTGACCTACACAAGGTGAGGTCAGTGAACAAGACCAGACTGATTCTGGCAGATCCTGATCATCCTCTCCGTGGTGAGCCCAAGTTCCTTCATCTGGTTGGAGGTATCTGCTGCCCAGATGCAGGACGAACAAACTGGAACACTCATTCATCTCTGTAGTGATAAGGCTTCTCAACGTACAGTGATGAGTTCACGTATTATTTTAACATCTAAATGTCTTGTCTAGTACGGATGATTTGTGTGACAACTGACCGTGAAACAAAATGCTTCTTGGAGATAATAAAGATTCTTGAACTTGAACTTTCGCTTAAAAATTTGATTTTTTTTTTAATGTAAATCAAATAAGGACCCCATTTTCTCAAACATCAATGACAAGAGATTTACCAGCACATTACAATATAACTGATACAGGGTTCATCACAAAGCTTATTTTTGCAAATCAAGTTTTTTTTGCTCAGAAAGGGACTAGGTTTCATTATTTTGCACAACAATTAGGTTTATTTCATGTCTTAAAACACTTCTGTGCTCATTCGGAGAACATCTTATTACAACAATAATTATATCTGCTTTATCACACAGTTTAAAAAAGAAAAAAGTGTAAAGGTCAAGATTAAAATGGCTTGCTTTGACAACAAACGCTGGGATTTTTTTGTTACAGTTGTTTGATTTTATTTCATAAAGTCATACTTATATATAATATATATTATTTTTGATGAATGTGCAATTTTAGTTTCAGTGAATGTATTTTATTTTTCTTACAAAATGAACAATAAATTTAAATTTGTTTTTGTCTTTTTTCTTCATATTATGTTCAGATTTACATGTACGTTTTTAATACACTTTGTCAAAGGACTCAAAAACATTGCTATTACAATGATAGGAAGCATGAAAACAATCTTTGTGTATATTTACACACTGAAAGAACTCACCTAATTGTATCCATTTCCTTTGCAGATGATGGCTTCACCTTCTGTCACGGTGCATATTGTCTGATTTCATGCTGTGGAAATACGGTTTTATTTGTCGGATTATCTCGGCTGCCTCCTACTCATCTGTTCTCGGTTCTCTCGACATTTCTCCACATGTTTCTTCCTCTCTCTCTCTGACTATATCTCTCTAACATTACCACCACAAGCAAAGAAATGATGGTAATTGGCCATTTTGGGTTTGGACAGCTGCTAACATGAAAGCAAAAGTGGCTCCAGCTTGGAGTGCTAGGCTCTAACCTCTTCAACACTTTCCCCTCCGTAATAACCAGAATACCTCTTTTCTTTCACGTTCTCTGCGCTCTCACATGCATGCATTAAAATATGAATGTGCAGCCAGGTAAATGAATAAACAACGGACACAAGCTCTAATGAGCTTCGGCTCCATTGATGCCGCTTCTTCCCGATGGACTATTTAATTGGATTTGAGAGCTATAACAAATACGTTAATATTAATTCATATTACTGTTTTGACATATTTGAAGAGGCAAGTCTTCAAGCCATTAGAAAACAATAAAAAATATGCAGACATCCATTGTTAAAAACATTACTTAGTGTCGGCATTTTGCTGTTTCAGTCATTATTTTTAACAAATTAAATAAACTTTTTTACTATCTGAAATTAATTTGAAGTGTAGCAGTGAAGCTACTGCCTGAAATTCCTACATAAATCAAATTTCTTCTATAAGAAGCATAAAAAAGTCAGATCTAAAGGAATGTTAACGCTGCTGCCAGTGGTTCATTAGAGCCATTGTAATAACCATACACCTGTTACTCCCTGACAACAATCTTAATAAGACTGACACAAACAGTGTCCAAAGTAAGCTTTAAATAAAATGTCACTGTGCAAAAATGTTATGTTGGTTTGGTTTGGAAAAGCTCCTGGATTGTTAGTGGCAGAAACACTGATACAAGTTAGAAACATCTGGTGGTAACAGCAACTCTACTGTGACTACGAAAAAAGAAAATCTGCTACAATAGAAGTCTGTGGAAATTCGGTTGTGTGCAAAAGGCATTCTGGGAAAATTTGAAAGAAAACTAAGTCCTATAGTAGAGGCACACAAATCGAGTGAAAGAAGACAAAAATATGTTTTATTAAATAATCTGCACGAGAAGTGTAAAGATTTTGGAAATAATGAGTTTGCAAACATTTTGGACTGATCAGATAGCTCAAAGGTCATCACAAATCAGGTCGACTGTCGTAAAATTCCCCCAAAATTATTCAGTTGATTCAGGTAACAACTGTTAAAGATTTAAAAATGACAGATCAGTCGCGTAAAGTCCAACTTTCTCTGACCCGTTTAAAGTTTTACTGATGTTTCTAATGTGAAATCTGACAGAGCTCCAGAGAGGGACATTGATCAAAATTCCTTGGTGAGCAATTGGGACTTCTTAACAAACAGACCGGAGTCTGTGTGGATCCACAACTTCTCCTCCTCCAACATAACCCTCAGCACTGGCTCCCCTCAGGGCTGTGTGCTGAGCCCCCTTCTGTTCATTCTGCTCACATATGA
Organism: Nematolebias whitei; assembly: GCF_014905685.2. Taxonomy (NCBI): domain Eukaryota; kingdom Metazoa; phylum Chordata; class Actinopteri; order Cyprinodontiformes; family Rivulidae; genus Nematolebias; species Nematolebias whitei. Next base: position 32,718,892 of record NC_056501.1, on the reverse strand, counting down.
CTACGCACCTACCCATCCAGGCTGTCATATTGTAAAGTTTGCAGATGATACAGCGGTGGTGGGATGCATCAAGAACAACAATGAGTCCAGCTACAGGCAGGAGGTGGGGCTGGTGCAGGAAGAACAACCTTCACATCAGTGTGAAGAAGACAAAGGAGATGGTCGGGAACACATCTACATGCCCCCCACCCCCAAAAAATATATATAGGAGGATTTGTGGTGGAAGTGGTCTCCAGCTACAAGTACTTGGGTGTACAGCTGAATGACAACCTCAGCTGGTGCAACAACACCACCAGCCTGATCAAGAAAGCTCATCAGAGACTCTACTTCCTCAGACAGCTGAGACAAGCTGGTCTGGGAAGCTCAGTCCTCACCTCCTTCTACAGGTGTGCAGTGGAGAGCATCCTGTGCTCCAGCATCAACGTGTGGCATGGAGGCTGCACAGCTGCAGAAAGAAAAGCTTTGCAGAGAGTGGTGAAGGCTGCACAGAAGACTGTTGGAGTCAGCCTCCCCACCATCCCAGACATCTACACCTCCAGATGCAGGAAGAGGGCCACCTGCATCATGAAGGACCCCGCTCACCCAACACACACTTTTTGCCCTGCTCCCTTCAAGCAGGAGGTTGAGGAGCATTAAATGTAGAACCACTAGACTGAGGAACAGCTTCTACCCTGAGGCTGTTAAAACTCATGAATCTCTAACCAGGATAATCACTGTGATACCACTTGATTGGTGATATGTGCTGCTGATTATCCATGCTGCTGATCTCATGCTGCTGATTATTTCATGCTGCTGTATTCATTCATACTCATCTACTCACACAGACTCATGTTCGTGCTGTTGTTGTTCGACGTATTGTTTTTGTACTATTAGTGCTTAGCGTATTTCTTAGTTTATATTGTAATGAACATATATCTGTTGATATTATTCATAAATTAAACGGATTCTTTCATTTTTCTGGACTGAGTAATATCGTGCCTTGAATGATTAAATGTGACGTGAGACGTTAATTTTCTTTGACCCATCAAAATGAACGTGGTCATTTATTAACAGAATCAAAATTTAACATCAAACATTTACATTAATTTGGCAAAATTGATTACAATAACAAGCTTAATTGATGAGCTTTACAATTAGAAAACCATATGGCCATGGTATCTCTTGCAGCTTTTAAACCAACAGACATTTCTGAAAATATCTGGATGATTACTGGCAGATAGAAGAGTTTTAAAGATGGGAAAATGAAGTTTAAATGGAGAGAGATGGGTGAGGGAATTTGTCTGTTATAACCAGAACAACACGCTCCTTTGGACCCAGCTTAACCCACGGTACACTTCGCAGTTGAAGATCGACTCTTTACCTTTGCAGACGATAGTTCGGCCTCGGTGTAGAGTTCTCTTTCAACGCTTTCCAGCGTCTCCGTAAGGATAGCAGAGAACCGTCCGGAGTAGTGACGGTACTTCGTTCGACACCAGCTCACCTCTCGGGTGGGCTCGCATGAGCTGTGAGTCCGTCAGAGGTTTCACTCAGATGTGGAAGATTCCATAATCCCCACGAGACTCGGAACTTTGTTCTGCGTTCTGCGTTCCGAACTGCATTCCAAACATTCCAAACTGAACTTTGTTCAGCTTAGTTCCCGTTGTTCTACGTTCCGCATTCTACTTGGAACTAGGAAGTGTTGACCCTTTTAAAGAGGTCACTTCCGGTTCCTCTGAGAACTTCCTGATTGGTCGAAACGAACCAACAGGGGTGTGGTTTTAGTGACGTAAGAGGTCACTAGAAGTCAGAAAAACAATGAGATGTTTTGGAACAGACAGAAAAATGTTTTTGAAACAGACAAGAGAAATGTTTAGGCGAGATGGGAGGAAACAGGTGCCAGCTTCTCTATTTACGTCTGAGAGGATTTAAAAACATGACAGTTCGTTCCAACAAACTTGTTTGCGTTTGTCTCCGACTTTTGACCGACTTACAACCTGCTCATTTCAGACAGAAGATCAAGAAAATGAATAATTACTCTGTAACAGACATTAACTAGATTTCTACTTTGAATGAGGATTAAAAATCATTAATACTGTTTCACAGTTGATTTAAAATAAGTAGTTCACTTCAACATTTAAAATGGTTTGAACTAAACACACTTTTGATTATCAAGACATTGTAAAATAGTAATGATAATAAAAAAAGAGAGTGTTCTTTCAATTGATCAGTGCAGGACACACTTAGAAAGTCTCTGGATGAACTTAATTTTGTGTTTCTGGACTCAAATCAATAAAGTAAAGTTCTTGTCCCAGGAAGGCCCTCAGGGTCAGATTTGACCTGAGGCTTAGTTCACTACAATATCTTAAATCCTTATGTACTGTTTCTTTTTACAATTTATATTTTTGCTATTGTTGGATGTAACCGGGACCCTGAGTGCACAGTTTCATTTCACCTCATGTACCACATGTGATGTGAATGACAAAACAAATCAAATTTGAACTTGAACTTGAATTTGAAGATGAGAGTCTGCGATGGAGTTAAACTCAAAGCAGTCTGCTCCTCAGATAAATAATGTCATTAACTTACTTTTTATGTATATGAATGTTTCTGTTCAGTGTCCTGAGATGATTTCTGTTGTGACTTGGCACTATATAAATTTAATTTAATTTAATTGAAAATATTGTCCTAATTTTTTCCCAATTTAATCAATATTGTAAACTGTACTTTTATCAAAAGTCACAGTTAAATTGTTGTCCATTTTCTGATTGACTGAAATAAGTTAACTCATTTTTTTAAGGCTCTGGAAGAAGATGCAAATCCAAAACTGAGATCAAAACAAAAGAAAAGCAGCCAAATAGTAATAAGGTTCTTCAGTGCTTCTGCATTAATGTCCTTAATCATGACACAATCCCCTCAACAACAACAACAACAACAAAAAACAGAATATTAGGTTGATAGAAAAATTGAAGACTAGGTCATCTATTTAAAAGCCAAAAAAAATATTAAAACTGCTACTGGCATAAAAGAATATATAGCACAAGCAAACTCACTAAGAAAATGTTCAATAAGAGGAAATTTACATTTAAAAAAAATCCACATATTCAGAAGTCACTGTGTCAAAAAGGATCAAATGTTCGCTTGTTCATTTGAGTTTAAACAACCAGCAAATTTCAAACTTATATGCATTCATTTACAGATTAAAAATCCTCTTATCTTGAGCAAAAAGCCTTAAAGCAAGGACGACGCACTTCACTGAAAAATAAATGAGAAAGTTCCACTTGACTTGTAGCTCTTAATTTACACAACTTGTATCAATTAGGCATCCTTATTCTCTGGAATCGGCCAGAGAAAGGGTGAGATCATACAATGTTTTTAACGCATAAAGCAAATTAAATGGTCTCATTTTATAGAAAAAAATATGAGGGCTTTAAGTTGGCAATTTCTTTATTTTTCTGCAGAACATTCTCAAACTCAGTCCCCTATATCAAAGATCCAATCGATGCCTGCAACCTTTATCACAGCTGACTCCAATGCTATCCACATAGCAAAGTTTAATTCTTTACTTTCACACCAAATTACTTTTTAGCTTAAGGTACATTTTTCAAAAAAATAAAAAAGAAAGTATCTGTGGTCACAGCTCTGGCATTATGGCCGTGATATATTGATTGGCACAGAAGTGAAAGCTAAATCCCAGCAGGGAGGATTCCTGCTGCACAAATAACCACATACATGACAGAGCGAGGCGCCTTTCATGCCTTCGGACACCTCAGTCATTAACGGCGAGCCTAAATTCTGTTGCAGAGCACAATCTCAGCCTGTTATCAGGTTTGGGAGAGGTTTCTCATTGAACCTGTCTTACAGTATCCAATAATTCAATGAGAGCGTGAACCAAAGCTTGCGGCTCTAACAGTTAATTAAAACCCTTGTAGCAAATTTGATCAATTTCATTTGATCATTTTTGATAAGTTGCATTTTATGAGATTTGATTCCCCTGAAAACTGTGTTTGCCTGTGTGGTATTACTCCTGAAATAGATCATATTCTCCAATGCTTCGTATATCAGAATTATATGTGAAATCAAGGCTTGTCTTGTAATCCACAACTTAAGAGACAGGTCCTTGTGAAAGAGCCAGAGTGCCATCGTATGGAGGAGGTCCATTACTGCAGCTTCGTGTGTGAAATGCTTTGAACAGAATAGATTTTTATTTTTCCATTGACCCTTTATTTATCCAGGTAGTCTCATTGAGCCACGAGAACTCATTTTCAAGAGAGACCTGTTTGGGGAGCAGATGGGGGTTAAGGGCCTTGCTCAGGGGCCCAGAGTGGGGTGAATGAGTGTGGAGGGAGGTGTGGGTGTTCCACCTTTTCCACCCACATTTTTAATGTTGACGGTAACGGGAGTTGAACCTGCGACTTTCCGATCACAGGCCCATCTTCTAACCTCTGCGCCACCACTCCCCCGACAAAGATACAAAGAATAGAATAAGAGAAACGATTACTGAATCAAAGCTTTCTCCTTGTTTTATTGAAAATTTAAAATGACACAAACAAAAATGATTCCTCATCCATTAGGAACAGTAATTTAAGGCAGTGTTTTACAAAGTGGTGCCGCAGGGCTGCCATGGGGGGCACTGGGGGGTGGGGGGGGGGGGGGTAATCCAGAAAGCTGGAGAGAAGATTAAAAAAAAAAAAGCTAAAATAAAAAATAGTCATTATAATAATAATTGCCCACTAGGGCAATCTGTATCTGTCATTTCCAGATAAATACGCTTGAGAGAGAGGTTACGTTTGTTTTTGTTTTGTTCTTCTGGTCAACAGTTTGATGAAAAGTTGTTATTTTCATACAGTATATAGTACAGTGTTTAAAACATGCTAGTTAATAACAGTTTTATGCTTAGCTGCTGCGATAATTAATTAAATATAGTGAATAAAAGTTAAAACATTCTAAAAGTTAATGTTTCTTTACATATTTTGTAGCACTTTTTGTGGGTTGGCGAAGCGGGCCTTGATTGAGTTATCTGCATTTCTGTCTTCATAATGGCTGCATACGTGTGGTGGCCACCTTCATCAGCTTTACTGTAAAAGTGTATCAGTTGTAGATAAATCTGATGAGTACTCTGAGTTTCAGTAAAGTACATGAAGCGGTTCATGGGATTTTTTTTATTTTATTTTATTTGCAAACACATAGACATGGTTGACAGCAGCATACAATGTTGTAGACCTTAAACAAGCTGTTAGTGCTCAGAGTGTGTAATGGGGACGACTCTCAAAACGTATGCTCAATAACTTCAAAACAGACAGTGTTATAGCCATTTCTGTGTTTGTTAAGCCTGATTAGCACTGACTGGCCGTCATCTTGAATTAGTGTGCATTAAAAAGTAAATCAACTGTTCATGTGCATCCCGAGATTACGTTCTGAGTGTTTCATTAGAATCCATTGAGTAGCTGATGAGATATTTTGCTAACAGACAGACATAGCTGACTGCACCAGTTAATGCTAAAGTGTTAAGCAACAATACGCACTCAGAGAAAATAATGGGAATCAGATTCAGATTCATCAAATTTTATTTAAATCTGTAGCGTTATAAATATTTTAGCTATGGCTAAGGTAGGGGTTAGCTGTGGCAGCCATCTTGAATGATATTGATTCCAAATAGTAATCATTTGTAGGTGTACGTCCAGTGACTGCTTTCTGAGAGCCTTGTTAAAATTGTCAAGAAGTTGGTTCATAAGAAATATTAACAGACGATCGCTCTCACACATACACAGGTTTGTTTTGATATCTTTATGGGGACTTTGCATTGACTTCCATTCATTTTTCATTAATTTCTTTACCCTAAACCCAGCGCTTAATTAGGGGGTAACAGGGGTCGAGATGGTGTAGAGGCAGGGCAGCTGACTTGGGACCCGAATGCCCCAGGTTTGATCCCCAGCCATTCCCACATGTCGTGGTGTCTCTGAGCAAGACACCCGATCCCTAATTGCTCCCCGGGCGCCAGCATAGCTGTCCACCACCCCACCTGGGTGCATCCCAGGTGTGATGGGTTAAATGCAGATAACTAATTTCACCATTGTATGCGAACATACAATGATGACAACACATAGCACTTTAATTTGTTAACCAATTGATGCCAGAAGGCAAATATACAATACCACTTTATTTATAAAGCACTTAAAACAGCAACAAGGCCAACCAAAGTGCTGTACAGACAAAACAACAGGTAACACACAAACCAAAATACAAAATGAGGTAAATCAGAATATAGACATAAAAACGATGCAGATAATGATGACTAACCATTGTGGAGCATACAGGATCAAAACACAGATCATCTTGTGTTGAACGCTACTGAATAGTAGTGAGTTTTTAAACGGGACTTGAAAACCGAGAGGGAGGGGGCCTGTCTGACAAACAGAGGTAACTCGTTCCAAAGTCTTGGTCCTGCTACAGAGAAGGCCCTGTCACCTCTGCGCTTAAGACGAGTTCCTGGAACTGTGAGGAGCAACTGGTCCGCTGACCTCAGGGAACGTGGTGGGACATACGGTTGTAGCAGATCAGAGAGATGGGGGGGTGGGGGGGGGGGAACTGTTCAGTAATTTGTAGAGACATACATCAGTATTTTGAACTGGATTCAAAAGTGAACCAGTAACCAGTGCAGGGAGGCCAAAACTGGTGTAATGTGCTCTCTTTTGCCTGTACTGGTTAAAAATCGGGCTGCTGCATTCTGGACCAGTTGTAGTCGTGCAATGGAGGTTTGACTGATACCAAACAGGAGTGAATTGCAGTAATCAAGCCTAGATGTAATCAATGCATGTATTACTGTCTCCAGGTTATTTTTGGACAATATGGGCTTCAGTTTAGACAGCTGCCTCAGTTGGAAGAAACATGATTTAACAATCATGTTTACATGATTGTTAAGTTTCAGGGAAGGGTCCATTATCACTCCCAGATTAGTGACTCTTTGTTTTTCTGACAGGGTTAGAGTGGAGAGGTCGATGCAGTGGTTTGTGATCGTGTCATTGGGAGGGAACAACATGACTTCAGACTTCTTTTCATTGAAACTTAAGAAATTTAAAGCCATCCAGTCCCTGATGTCAGCCAGGCAGTCGAGCAGAGGTTGAATAGAGCATGTACCATTGTGTCTTAGGGGGAAGTAAATTTGACAGTCATCGGCATAGAAGTGGAAGGGCATGTTGTGTTTCCGGAAAATAGCACCAAGCGGCAGCAGGTATAAAGAGAATAGGAGGGGACCCAGGATGGTCCCCTGCGGAACCCTCCATTTAAGCTCTGCCTCTGCGGAACTAAAATCTTTGATGGAGACACAAAAGGATCTGTCAGTGAGGTAGGATCTGAACCAATTGAGGGCTGACCCTGTGACGCCCACCCACTGCTCCAACCTAGCAATGAGGATCTCATGGTCGATGGTGTCAAAGGCGGCCGTGAGGTCCAACAGGACAAGCAGCACAGAATCACCAGTATCTGTGGATCTGAAGATGTCATTAAAGACCTTCAGCAGGGCAGTTTCAGTGCTGTGGAGAGGTTCAAAGCCAGATTGGAAAAGCTCCAGGAAGCACGTCAACTGGGACTTGACTATTTTCTCCAGTATTTTAGAAACAAATGGGAGTTTGGAGACAGGCCAGAAGTTGGACACGACTGAGGGGTCAAGGTTTGTTCTTTTCAGGAGAGGCTGGACAGCAGCATGTTTAAAGGATTTTGGCACCACGCCAGTGGATAAACTACTGTTTACTATATCAAGAATGGACAGACCTAGAGTGGGAAAAACCTCCTTTAGTAGTCAAGGGGAGACCACATCAAAGGGGGAACCAGAAGGTTTCAAGCTGCACATGACCTGCTCTAGAGAAGATAGAGTGATGGGTTCAAAATGATCAAATGGAGCTACAGCTTGAGGTGGGATGGATGGGTCATGAGTTGGAGGGGAAATGAGAGCCCTGGTGGTCGCAATTTTTTCCAAAAAGAAGTGTAAGAAGTTGTCACACAATATCAGTGGGGTGTTCCAAAATGTTTTAAATAAAAAAGACTGTTAGATCATTATTATTAGATTATTGTTAGTAAAATGGAGTTACCAGATCCAAACAAACGGTTACCGGAATGCACACCATCAAAATAAGAGAGTTCCCGGATCCTGTTCCGGCAGGGTCCGGCTCAGATTAAGCACTGCTTAAATCTAGCCCATCCTCAGTCACACCTTAGTCCTAAACCTAAACCCTAACCCACTAACAGCACTTCTTCTTATGGGGCCTGCACTTTAGTTTGGGCCCCATAAGCATTTGGTCCTCACAGTGTAGTATTTGTTGGGAAAAACGGGCCTTACAAAGCAACAAATGACATACACCACACTGTTTCAGAGTTTGTCCACTAGACGTCTCCCTTCACCCAAATGTAGTTTCAAACTTCAGAAACCAAGTAGTGATGATGCAACATCATTTCTAACTTCAAGAAGCCTAGAATGACTCATTTAGTAAGAGGTGATCCATTTATGTAGCACCAACTTGAAATCACAAAATGAATAAATATTCAACGTTTTGACAAAAACTTGAGAAGCTCTGAGAATATCACAGGTTGGGGGCGTAACTAATTGTTAATCTTTATTAAAAACATGTCGAAAGCTTTAGTTCTGCAGCCAAACTGAGGACAAAGATAGGATCAGAGGTCAGCATTCACCAAGGTGATAAAAAAGGTTTCAAAATTAAATTAGTGAACAGAAGACAGAGAACTGACGGCCTATCTTCTCACGTCTCATTGTGGTGCACATAGAAAACCCCAGCTGATCAAAACAACTTAAATAAAAGTATCTCCTTTTGTTCTTTTCAGTTAAATACCCCTCTTCTTGACTGTAATCCCACCCTTCCTCACACGGTCCCTTGGGTTTCCCTTCAGCCAGAAGCTTCCTGAAGAAGCTGCAAACCCCTCAGGTGAGCAGAGATTATGTTTGTGTGTGTGCCAAACTGCTGTTCTCTTTCTGATACTGACCCACAAACACAGAAGTCTGGATTGGCCTCATGGACTTGGATTAAAAAAGGTCACATGGATTTTTTTTTTTTTATATACCTATCACAAGGTTTTTGAACAGCCGTGTTGGAAGAGTTCTGGTAAAGTTGAACGCAAAAACAATGTGTCAACAGCTTTATTGTATTTTGTCAAAATGCGAGCTTTTCATAGTGTTCTGATTTGAATTCCTCAAAGATCTGCCGTTTCCTCCCTGCCTCTGAAACAGGAAGTAGAACTGTGGTTGTCTTCCGCTCGTCTTGTTTATTGGAACCCGCCTTCCTGTTTTTAGATTCATCCTGATAGCAGCTGAAAGTCCCCAGCTGAAAGCAGCACATGTACGCACACGCACACACAAACAAGCTCGCTCCCTGTGTCCTGTCCCTCTCGTTCTTTCTTCCTCGCCCTCTTTCTTTTCCCTCCCGCTGTCTCTCCGATGGCTGCTGGATAATTTTTGTTTTGTTTTGTTTTGTTTTGTTTTGCGAGGCATTCCCAGCTTTCTGCACACGGTCCAGCTGCCGTGTGATGTGTGTTAAAAGGCCCGAGCTGATTGATTAACCCAGACTGATTGCAGTTGGGATCAAAGAGTCAGATGTCAAAGTGTGAACTGGTAGGATGGGGGTGGGGGGTGGGGGGTGGGTGCATCCTGAGCACAGTGCCATGTGCACCCAAGCCAAGAAAGTATGCAGGTCAGAGCAGAGGGAATGTCAGGAATGTCCGAGGAATACAAACTCTTTTCTGCCACTGAAGGCAAAAGCTACCTGGAATTTTTCTTTTCTTTAACAGAAGCAGGTAAAAATATTGGACTTAAAATCTAACAATCTACACATTTTCCTGGAATCTCACTGTCTGCCAGGCATTCAGCCCCCCCACACCACCCCACCTTACCAGTCTGAGTGGTTTAAGCTTTGGCGTTCCCTAACACCTGCACGGAAAACAAAATGCAGCTGACCTCCCAGCTGTTCTAACATGGCTCCCTGAATCCAGTTCCCAGGCTTTACTAAGCCTTTCATTTGATATCACAACATATCTACTCAACCCCCACCCCACACAGCTCCCCTCCACACACACACCCTTCTCGCACCCTTACTCCCTCCCTGTCTGGCTGGCTGGATTTTTCACAACAGCCTGTTTTCACTCAGTGGCTTTGACAAAGACTGGTGAAATAATTACAGCTGGGCCTGAACGCAGCCAGTGTTTGTCTGCAGTAATCTCCACGAGCCCTGTGAGTGTGGACCGTGTCATAGGAAAGGGAGGAAGAGGCCAATTGTTCTGAAATTGAGAGGCTGACGACATCATTTCAAAGAGCTCGGCTCGCTGCGTTCAACACTCAGAATAAAGGAGCGACGAAGTAAAGTCAACACACGCCAACAGAAAATATTAGTCAGTCACAAATATGGCTCGTTGAAAGTTCACATTTAGAATCTGAGCGTGCGCAAAACTATGGCCGGAGGGCCAACAGTGGCCCTTGGACAAGCCTCATTAGGTCTCATGATGCTCTCCCATAAAAAGAAAAACTTAAAATCAACTAGATAAACTGCATTTTTGATTAAAATTCTGTGACCGCCGAATGACTTGAATAAATGTGCTGAAATTTGTTGAAACAAAACTCTAGCTAAAAGCTAAAAAAGGCAGAAAACGAGCTAAAAGAAGCAAAATCCTTGATAAAGTAAAAAGTAGCAAAATGCTAACAAAAATTAGCAAAACACTAGCTAGAAGCAAAAATAAACAAAAAGGTTACCTAAAAGTAAAGAAATAAATCTAAAAATAAAATGTTGCAAAACTCTAGCTTAAAACTAAAAATAGCATCAAACCAAAACAGAACCTGAAAACACACAAAAAAAGTGAAATAAAGTGAAAATCATTACCTGGAACAATGAAAAATTGCAGGAACTTTTCAGATCGGTATTTCAGCTTTTGGGGGGAAAGTTTTACATTATTGTCTCAACAAAAACTATCAAACAAAAAGAAAAGATTTCAGTTTAAGAACATGTTCAGTGTAGTTTAGTTGAAACATTATAGTGTCTGGTAGTTGCTAATACTTCAAACTTGTCCCTAAATAACAAATAAACAATAAAGAACCAATAAATGTTGCAAATAATTCCATATTTTCAAGATGGCCGCCACTGCTAACTGACCTTAGCCAGCACATAATATCTATAACTCTGTCATTTTTACAGTGTGCTAAATTTAAGTATGGTAGTAGTTGAGTCTCTAACAATACACCCACTGAGCACAAACAGATTGTGTAAGATCTCACAATATTATATGAGATTATGCAGAATGTTGTTAAAGATTTGAACAAAAAAGATAATTTACCAGCTTACAATTTTTTTTGTTTGTTTTAACAATTTTAAAATCATTGTAGAATTGGCATGAAAGGTGACGCATGATGTGTGTTCCTTCAAGTATTGCTCAGTCCAGTTAAACTTAGGGCCTTTACATCATTCATTCACTCATTCAACCTTTATTTGTACAGGTTAATCTCACTGAGTCATGGGGGCTCATTCACAAGAGAGACCCGTTTTAAGCAAAGAACACAGATGAGGTACAGACAACAACAGACAATCATATAAAAACATATAAAATGAAAGTAAATAAAATAAATTATATAAAAATGAATCAAAAACAGCCACATTATAAAACAATGTAAAATACTAAAAACAGGAACATGTCTGCAATGAACTTAAGACTTGTTTAAAATCCCTTACCAAAGTTAGTTATGGAGTTCCTCAGGGTTCCGTGCTTGGACTGATACTCTTTATATACGCTTCCATTGGGTAAAGTTATTAAACAGTATGGGATAAATTGTCATTGTTATGCTGATGATACACAGTTATATTTGTCTGAAACCCACTGAATCCAATCAGCTATTTAGATTACAAGCATGTCTTAAAGACATAACTCCTGGATGACCCTTAATTTTCTGCTTTTAAACTCAGACAAGGCAGACGTTTTGGTTTTTGGACCTGAGCATCTTAGAAATAAATGTTGCAGTCTTTCACTTCTTCTGGATGACATTACTGGTCATTCGTATCATTTTAACTATGTCAACAGGAGCCTTCCAAAACTAAATATTACTGACATTTGTCATAATCTTTATAAATAATGACAAAATCCTTGTTATAGTCTTTCCTGATTCATCAGTTATTTCAGTTATTTCCATTACTGATTTCTATGTCTCATCGGATGAAATGTACTTGCTAAAGATCGGCGGTAAGTTCTATCTCTGTACGAGCCAGACCTAAAGTTGAAACATTTGGCCTGCTGCTGGAGCCAGGATGTCTTCTGAGACAGCCATGGGGACAGCAGGAAGACCGCTTGGCGTTCTGAGGAGGAAATGAATGAGTAAGCGATGTGAAGCAAGGGACGAAGTGGGGAAAATTCGAGCAGGAGTGAAACAAATTGTAAATCAAACTACAATGGAATAAAGCCATTTAACAAAACATAGTGCTCAAAGATAAAACTGAAAAGAAATTGTGTGTTTCAATCATCTCGCAGCAGAACACACTGCAGATGCTCAATCACTGTAAGGTCAGTCGAGGATGACACTGCTGTAATTGGCAGTGACAGTTGCGGGTGAGTTATTGGGGAAGTGTGGCATGTAAATCACCATCTTGCTACTACCACTGCACCCTCAAGTACAGAGAGCCGCTCCAGGGAGAAGGCCAGGGAGCAGCGAGCCACTCCGTGGGCAAGCAAGGGAAGCGTGGACATGCAGAGATATTTACATACAGTCAGACAGACTTCCTGGCATTGTCAAGCCCAGGAGCGTTGATGTCAGATCCACTCCTTCCTGTGCAGGAGGGAGAACGCCATGTGATGACAATGGGCCCAAAACAGGACAAAGAGGAAATGTTTAAATTTAGGCCACTTCTTCCACCATCTCCTCTTTCAGGGCACTGGAGCTGTTTAGTTTTCGTGAATTCCTTCAGTTTACCCCCCTGAGCTGCCTCTCTATCCTCCATTGTATCATTTCAATAGAAGGATTTTCACATTCAGAGTAAATCCCAAAGGAATATCAGCTAAAGAGACTGGAGTTCAGTCAATAACTTGTTTTCTACTGCTACTTTAGAAGTTATACGTGCCTTTTCTTAATATATAAATCTCCAATAAATCTATAAGAATTCCACAAGAAAAATAATAAACATGGGAAAATAGGTGGTGATAGATGTAGGAATAGAAAAATTGTTCAAATCTTTCAAAGTGTGGAAAGACAAGAAACAGTTAATATCATAATGTACATTTTGAACAGCCTCATTTTAGAGAAAATAGGTTTAATCCTAAAAGAACTGAAGAGCGGACCTAAGTGGATAGCTATTTTAAAATATCTCCAATTACGCAATTCATTACAATGTATGTGAACACTAAATCATAAGCATTTACTTCACTATCATTGCCACTCAAAACACACATTTACACAAATTTATTTGGTAATTTTCCAACACAAAAAGCAGCAGCAGCTAGCTGTGGCACATCCTGTAGGAATAGCATAATATGTATGCCAGAATAATCATTGCATTCAAAACTGATACAGATGTAAAGGCTTAGAAACAGTGTTTGCATTGTTTAGTCTACAAAGTAGTTTAGTTTATTTTAATTTAGTTTAGTTTAGTTTAGTTTTCACAATTAAAATATAGATCACAGCTATTAAGAAAAATTAATTATAATAACAGTGCAGGGAGAGGCAGAAGCCCAGTGGACTTATATAAAGCCTCCACATAAAAAATGCAAATAATACAATCCAAGAATACAGTCAATTGATCATAAATTTAGAAATAATTATACAGAGGAAAAAATAAGCAAAAAATAAATTGCAAACAGTTTTTAAAAAATATCTACACTGGAATTAACTTGAGGCCAGCAATCCATTTTGATCATAGCATCTCAAGCAGAAATATTCTAGAATGACCACGGATGGTGCCAGGCAAGAGCAGTGGCCGCCATCTTACTAGGTGCTACGCCTATCTGTGTATTCTTTAGATGTCAAAACTAGAAATTGTTAAAGACTACTGTGAGCTGTGTCATCAGTCCAAATGTGCATAGAAAGAGCCATATTTTGATTAAACACATACCATGCATATTGTGATAATGGAACAACAGTATTATGTAATGAACCTTCCACTAAACCTGGTAAAGCATTAGCGTGGACAAAATACTAACCCAACGAGCAACCACTGCCATGATAAACATATCTTGAACTATTTTCTCATTAGTCCAGACAGAATACATGAATCACACAATACGTATGTAAGATCCCTAACAAGTTAATGCCACTTTAATTTGTGATATGTCACTTTATCCATGCTGCTGATTATCCATGCTGCTGATTATCCATGCTGCTGATTTCTTGTATTGAAGCTACTGTATTCCTACCCATCTGCTCACAACAGACTCGTGTTCAGGCTGCTGTTCAATAGCCGTATTTTATTATATTATATTATATTATATTATATTATATTATATTATATTACATTATATTATATTATAGTGTTTAGCGTATATCTTAGATCCTTATGCTGTTTATTTTTTAACTTTATATTTTTACTATTTTGGGTGTAACTGGGACCTTGAGTACACAATTTCATTCCACCTCATGTACCACATGTGATGCAAAGGACAATAAATAACCTTGAACCTTGAAGATGGGGTCAAAGTTGAATAAGAGGTGAAAGTCCAGCTTGACAGTCTACATGTGAATAACTTGTGTTAGCTTTCCTGCTGTTATTTGCCGATCTATTTATTGTTTTACCCCCACTAGTAGCAATTAGGCGACACGGTGTCACAGTTTGAAGAGCTGTTGCCTCTCAGCCAGAAGGTCGCCAGATCAAATCCTGGCTGGGGCCCTTTCTGGGTGGAGTTTGTATGTTCTGTCGGTGCACGTGTGGGTTTTCTCCAGGTATTCCAGTTTCCTCCCACAGACCAAAAACATGCATGTTAGACTGATTGGTAACTCTAAATTGTCTCTAGATGTGAGTGAGAGAGTGAATGGTTGCTTGTCTCGTTTGTCTCTATGTGTCCCTGTGATGGACTGGAGACCTGTCCCTCCTCTCTCACTGGACATGGGCACCGACCACCCATGACCTGAAAAGGTAGAAGTGGGTAAAAAAGATTGTGGATGGATGGATAGTAGCAATTATTGAAGTTATTTAAGTCTTTGCCACTATGGGATGTAGTGTGAGTACTGGTGATGCTGTAAACTCGGATTTTTAGTGACGCTTCACGGTCATTATACCATTTGAGTTTTCAATGTAAACAGTGCACTAAATGTTTTGTATAATTATCCTACATATTGATCAATCAGAATCAAAAAAAAAGAAAAGTCATTTTAATGTAAATTGCAAAGCTGCAAAAACAGGTATGCCTTAAATGTGACAACTGTTTCATAGGAAATGCAGGAAACACTTTGCCATAGCCTTAAAATATTGATTCAGAGACACCAAATGAAAAAAAAACTAAAAAAAAAAGCTCCAATAATGAAAAAAAAAACCAACAACATGGAAGCAAAGACTATTTCAGGACATCAGCATTAAAGTTCATATTGTCAGAGAAATATGTTTAAATATTTCACTCACCTCCACATCTTTATGCACCAGTGACTCAGTAATCGCTGCCCGTTGAGCTGAAAATGATTACAATGTGGAATATGTTTATGTCTGCCCTCGCCACTTAATCACATGTAAATATCAGGTGTAATTTACTGTAACAAAGAAAATAGAGTCCGGTATGAATTTAGAAAATGTGGAATGTGGTAATAACTATTCAGTCAATTATGTTCTAAGTTCATACAAAGGTTATAAAAACGGATCTGCTCACTCTGGACCCAGAGCTGGGTTGGCACACGAAACTCTAGTTTCTGCACAAACCTGGTTTTAAAGATCTGCCCATCATAAGACATGGCTGAAGATAACTGTTTATATGTATCTTTGAATCCAATTCAGTTTATTTCTATAGCCACAAATCCACAACAAAGTTGTCTCAGAGCACTTTACAGAAACATTCACATGAAAAAGCCAATTAGCAAAGTTCTGTATCGAAGGAAGCCAGGAGACTCACTTTGTCACAGTCTCCCATTCTGAGCAAGCACGAAGGCGACAGTGGAAAGAAAAAACTTACTTTTAACAGGAGGAAACCTCCAGTAGAACCAGTCTCAGGACAAGCGGCCATCTGCTTCGACCAGTTGGGTTTGAGAGGAACAGGAAGGAGAGACAAACGAACACAGAATGGCAGGTCCAGATGTAGATGCAGGTGAACCTCCTATTGGAAGAAAGACAAAAAACATGTCAAGGATAGAAAAATAATTACAATTACAATCACAAATTTGA
>NC_056501.1:32687027-32697582 GCF_014905685.2 Nematolebias whitei | reverse complement strand
AAAAAAAAAAAAAAACTTGTCTAATTACTATTTCATTCAACCTTCATTTATATAGAGGTTAGTCCCACTGAGCCTCGGGGACTCTTTTACAACAGAGACCTGAATATTACTATTAATGTTTCTAAGGATGAATACAGTAAAAAGAGTTAAGGCTAGTTGTGTTGCCATTAGTCCCATATTTAATAGTGATTATCAGAAGTCTGTGCGCTTAAATTGTCAATATTTGAGTCCAGCAGTCTTTGCCACCGTTACTCTGTGAGCTGAGAACCGCTGCATTAGACAGACAGGCTTCAGATTACAGCTATAATATACTGAAGAGTTCTCTTTTTCTTCAATGTAATTGGATCAGAATAATATAAACCAAAAAATATATAGTTTTCCTTGCTGATACTTTGTCAAGAATGTGGAGCAGGCGTTGTCTGCCAGAAGTCTGTGAAACCCACAAACATCATCAAAAGAGCGCGTTTCCTCCTTTGTGATCCTTTGCCATTCCCTTCCTGCAGCTACACCGAGAAGCTGTACGTCCTTACGGCTTTAGTTTTTTCTCCGGCTGACTTATTTCACTAATTTGACATAGAGGAGTTTTGTCCATCTCTGTCCAGCTGACTCTACAGATTGTAAATCTGTGCTAATATAATGATTTATGTCTTCTCATCATAAATCAGCGATCTGTTACCTGTGAAAGTCATGTCTGCACATAAAATCACACTGCATCCACGTTTCACCATTTGGATGCCATTCAGGAGATTCTTCACGTTATTCCTTTAACCAATACAGGTTGTATTTTTATTTTCCATGTGTTTGAAGAAAATCTGTTCCAAATGTGTCCCTGCTTTTTTTTAAGGGCTTTTTTTAGCTGTTTCCAATACAGTACAGTATATTTTAGTTTTGATAGGTATGTTTAACTGACCTGGTGAGTACGTCCCTTTAGATATTTATCTATTTCTTAACTGTGATCTCTGCTAAGCTCCACTTTACATCATAAAGGATCTCGTGCCATCAAACACTGTATATACAAGTCTCTGCATCTTGCTTAGCTCACCATTGTGGGCTTTTTTTTAATCAAAGACATTCAAACTGTTGATTTGGCCCCTCCTAATCCTCGCACTGTCGTTTCCCTTTGTTTGATTTGATTTTGCGTCCATGAAAGTTTCTTTCACTTTCAGTTAGAGCTTGTTTGCTTTACTGAGACTTCCCTGAGCAGCTAAATGCAAATGCTAAACTCATGTCCATATTTTTAGCTGCACATTTCATGGAGGAACTATGAAAGAATAGTGCACGGAAGCTTTCTTGTCATTAAATAACTTTTGGTTCCTTCTACGCTGCACTCTTTGGTAGAAATGACCAAAGTTTTAGTCAACTTTAAAGGGATGTTCTCTTAGATCAACTTTTTTTTCTCAAAATTCAAGCTAAACTTGAGTTCATCCACTTGATGACATCACATTTCTGTATAACTTCAATAGAATTTGATCAATACAAAAAATATAGTAAACATGTCCGTGTCTAAAAGCTCCCAGATTTTCCTGATTTTGTTTGACTCGGTTTTGCGTGATACTTGAAAAGCCTTTTTGTTTATGGTTTGTATGAAAAGTGTGTCAGTAAAAAGCTTAAAAACCGAACGGTGACATTATTTTAAAAGTCCAGCTTAACTGAAACAAGTCTTTGGTTCTGGTTTCCCCTGACAACTATCATATATGATCCCCGCTTGCCAAAGACTCCTCCATACGAGATGATTGAGGACGAAGATGTTTGGAGAGGTCTATACTACCACGTGCCAAACAGAGCTTACCTGAGCTGTGTGATGATGTCACAGTTGGAGCGGGTCTTAAATAACCAGGCATCCCTGTAGGGAGTGTTTCCATGACGACGCAGCCTCCCAGTTTAAACAGTGTATGCGGGGACTGTATCTCAAATAATTACTTTGGATAGTTTGTACTCAATTTGTGAGGGATGGGGGTGGCTGGTGCTAACTTGAGTTACAAAAGTTCTTGTCTAAGGATTGTAAAAGGAGACATCTTGGACTCCCACTGTGCTCAAATGATTAATAAGCTCATATTTTAAATTCTGTTAGACAAAATGCAATGTATTGATCATATTTACCCTCAGTCCATAAACGTCTAAGAACTGAGACCAGTTACCAGAGTTTTTAGATGGGAATGTTGTCCGCTTTTTATCTGATGTAGGATTCTAGCTGTTCAACAGTCCTGCGTCCTGGGAATGCTGCAGTGGTAAACATGGCCCTGTCCCAACTTTCTGGAGATAAACTGTAGCCAGAAAATTCAAAATTACTTTTTTTTTTATTGTACAAAAAAGTGGAACAATTTCCTTAAACATCTGGCATGTTTACTACTGGATGTTGTATTGTGAGTAAGATATGGATTTATGAAATGAGCAGCTCATCGCAGTATTTTTTATTTACATTTTACACAAAAGCTCAACTTATTCAGAGATTTCCATGCGTTTGATACAGCTACAACTGAAAAAGATTTATAATAAAAATGGCACTGTCGTCTTGTCTGATTCCCAAGTAAATTCTTGTTTTCCCTCCTCCAGGTGTTTGACAAAGAGAGAAGACCTAAACATGGTGCCAATCAAAGCTGATTGCTGACGATGTGGAATGAGAGAGGATGGAACAGACAGACAACCCTGCTTCTGAGCGCAACAACCCTAATGGGTTTATCAACCGAGTGTTCAACGTTTCTCTGGACGTGGAGAATGAGACCGGCAGTATTTATCCTCAGGAGTCAGGGTCAGGGTCTGCAGAGGTGCAAAAAGAGGCCCAGGCTTTGTCTTCTCAGACTCCCATCAAGGACAGACAGGAGGTTAACCGAAGGCCACGTGCCGCAGGAGGCATCTGGAGGATCTTAAACCGAAAGAAAGCTGTGTCAGAGCTGGAGAGGAGACCTCACTCCATGATTTTGCCCGGGGAGGCTTCCATCCCTAAACTCTCATTTGCAGACAAAGTTCGCTCTTTCAAGAAGCTAAAATCCCCCGCTGTGTTCAGAGGAAAGACGGGGAAATTGTCTACTGCCAAGTTCACCAGCTCCTTGGTGGATGAGGAGTCGTTCTGCCATGACATTGGCACTCCTCAGCAAACCAGCAGGAGCACAATTCGAAACAGAGGCAAGAGACATTCATATGCTGGCTACACAGCAGACTTTGACTGCTCATTTGAGGACCTTGACCTGTCGTCTCCAATGGACGGCCATCAGCCCACTGGGACAGCAGAGCCCGTGACTCAGAATGGCTGCAAACCTTCTGAAAGAGTGTCGTACAGTAAAAGAAGCAATAATGTTTTAACAAACTGCAACAAAATCACTTCAAGTTGTGAAGAGCACGGTGTTAAAAGTAGCCCGAGACCCCACCTCAGTGGAGGAAGGAGACACAAAGATGTGTGGAGTTACCTGAGAAGGATTTCTCTCCTGGGGAAGACGAACCCTGTCTACTCAGAAAGGAGCTTTGACTCAGAACTTTACTCACTGGACAAAACCATGGACTCGGATTATGGCTCTGTAGACTTTGACAGCATCAGGGACTTTCAACCACCGCCTCCGAAACCCTCAGACAGTAAGGGACACTTTGGTGGTCTCTTTAAGTTTTTTAACAGTGTAGCAGAATCAGCCAGAAAATGGCGAACGACATCACGCTCATTCTCTCCTCCAGAAGGAGAGAGGACTCCGATGGCCTCCCTACGTGCTCCACAGTGCACAGGGGACAATATTCATAGCATGTCTCTGACACTCCACAACGAAGAGTCGTCTCAGTCCTTACGCACACCAACATCACCACTGATCGCCAACTCCTCACATCCCAGCAGTGAGATTCCAGTACCTGCAACAGGTGGACAATCACCCAACGCTGTCCTGAAAGCTTTTAGAGGATCCCAAGCCGTTAACGGCCTTCAGAACTGTGACGATCCCATCAAACCCACAAACGACAAGGAAACAGATGTTAAATTCACAGCCGCTGTGGAGAATCATGTTTCTGATTCAAGTTTAGACCTTAGTATTGAAAGGAATCAGCTGAACTGCCTCTGTCAAGAGGAAAAGGTAGAGGAACAAAACGAAGACAAGCAGGATTCCAGTGATGCTCTACTGGACTCCCACCAAGTACAGGATGTGAATGTCCAATCACAACAAGGAGATAAAGAGAGCACGACCAATAGTGTAGCAGCTTCAGACTCGACAGAAGAAATATTTAAGGTACGTGACATAAAACAGACAACGAGCTGCCTTGTCTGTTTTGCTTATTCACTGCAATCAAAGCATTTACTAGAGAAGTTTGCTCAGCTACTGTTGAAACGAAAACGGCACATTCATATTTATGCCATAACCACATTTCATTGCAGGCCTTTTTCACTTCATTAACATTCCCAGAGGCATGTGTCATGTAATTACTGCTCAAATGCTCCAAAGATCATTTATGTAACTGCTTTAACCATGGTCATTCTTTTTGCTTCTTGAACAGCAAGTTACATTGTAGACGGTACTTGTTTGCATTGCACGGTATAATATTATAGGTGCACCATATGGAAAAATGATTGGATACCTACTCTGCTATTGTCCTTTTGCCCCATCTGTTGGACAAAAAGGGGAAACCGTAAATGCAAAAGTACAGGCCATACTGCAAGAGGTTGTCCTGCTCGGCCAGTCTTTTGTAGCCTGCAAGGAAACCCTGCATTTCCCATAGAGCTTGCAGTGTGTGACTGCAGCAACCCTGCAGCTCTGTGACGTCGGCGCTTCCTGACAGCAGCCTTCCCCTTTTCACTCCACTGAAAGAATTAGTCATCTCCCTCCTAGTCATCCCAACGAGTCAGGACATGTTAGTCCTAGCTTCTGACTAAATGAGATATGACATCTCAGTACTCAGCACACTTTCATAGGGGTTTGTTATGCAAAGGCTAGGGCTTTAGGAGCGTTTGCTTTGGAAAGGTTCTTAACCTTCTATCCCACAGGTTCTGCACTGCCATATATATTTAAAAGCAGAAATAATAAAACATATTGGGTTCATAGAAAAATAATGACAAACATCTTTTGTAATAGAAGATAAACTCATTAAATAAAACACCTAATATACAGTATGTCAAGCACAATCAGGAAAAAAATATCAAATTTAACATGCTTTTTGGAAATAAAAATGGCCTTTAATCATTTGATTAGGTACCACTTAAGGCTCCCCTTATAGATGCCAATAAATAGTTTATAGATACATTATTAATTACTCTATAAACACTTTTTAAATCATTAATAGCTGCTTATTATGCATTAATTAAAGATCTGTTCACCTATATATTTCATCTAGAGTTGTTATATTAAACATTTCAGACTAAGTTACTACCTTTTAAGCACAATAAGCATTTATAAACCTATTTCTTTAGCATATAATGTTGTAGTTTTTCACTACATTATAAGTATCTACAATTAACATTATGTCGTAAAACAGTTAGGTTTACAAATACTTATTGTGCTTACACTTAGTCTGAAATGTTTAATATAACAACTCTAGATGAAGTATCTGTATATAGGTGGCAGATTTGTCTCACTATTTGGCAAGAAGCTGGTCAGTTTAGTCTCTTTCTCCTTAATTAATGCATAATAAACTATTATTAATGATTTATAAAGTGTTTATAGAGCAATTAATAAAGTGTCTATAAACTATTTATTAGCCATCTATAAGGGGAGCCTTATTGTAAAGTGGTACCTTTTATTGTTTTGTTTTTAGTCATTTTAAAATGGTGCTCTGTGTAAAGGTATAACCAGTCATTATCTTACCTGTTGCAGATAGCTTCTTGAATCGCTTTGGTTTGGAGAAATAGTGTTTATGTTTGACAGGACTGATGAACTACCATAATATCTAGTATGATGTAGAAAAGTTAGATAAGCTAAAACAGCTTCAGTAAACATTAATAGTGGTTAATGTGAATTCTGTGTAATGAACTGCAAAACAACCATCAGTGTTGCATTATAAGTTTGTTCAAATGGAATTTTATCATTTTTTATAAAAGGAAATAGCACCAGCTGCATCCTGATGAAACACTATTCAGGGGTTATGTCCGTCAGGAATTTTTAAAAATATTTCTGCTGGTGAAACATTTTGCATATAATGCCAACTGTGATGCTGTGTAATTAAATAAAGCATTTACATGAACCGCTATGCTGAAGACTGGCGATGATGTCAATCTTTAAACAGCTCAAGTCTAAAATTTCATAGTGTTTATGCAAACTCTTTAGATGAGCCTTTATGCATTGTTACATTTTGCATTGCACAATAGTTTGGCAAAGATATTTAGGAATTCCTGCAGCATGTTACACCTGGATGTGTAACACCAAATAGCACCAGTGGCAGGAAGTGCTACAACTTCCTGCCACTGGTGCTAGTCAAGCTAATAAATAATCAAAATTTCATGTAAATAATGTAATGTGAAACTGACAGCGGTGTAGTGGATAATAAGTTTTTGCTTGAACCACTTGAATATTTTGATGTTTGCTCTTACAGACTGGCTGTTAGCTCATCTGTCCAGTTGGATGTAAACTTTTGACTGTTCAAGGAGCTATGTACAAGTCAACTTTTAATTATTTTAGTCTTTACATATAAACCCACTTCAAAATGACAAAACTGTTTCTTAAAAACATGCAGAAGTGTACCAGTAATGTGCTTCATTTCTGAATCCCTCAGGACAATTCCTGTATGTGCTTATAAACTCATTTTAGATGTATTAAGTAGATTTTTTGCTATTTAGCTAATTGTCTGAATCAGCTGTTGAAGGAACTTATGTAATATTTTTATTTATTACATAGTTTAAATATTTTTATTTCTGCCTCTATAAAATATTGTTGAACTTGTAAACAGTTATTCAATCTTTTTGCAATCGTTGGTTAATCCTGAGTTAAAAACGT
Organism: Nematolebias whitei; assembly: GCF_014905685.2. Classification (NCBI taxonomy): domain Eukaryota; kingdom Metazoa; phylum Chordata; class Actinopteri; order Cyprinodontiformes; family Rivulidae; genus Nematolebias; species Nematolebias whitei. Next base: position 32,690,686 of record NC_056501.1, on the reverse strand, counting down.
CCACAGAAGTTTCTCATCTAAGGAGCTTTTTTTAATACAAACCGAACAGTCTGGAGCTTCAAGCTGTAAACTGCAGTGTGCCGTTTCATTTATGTGAAGTGAACTCACATGCAAATCACTCTCCCTGTCCTCCCTCATGAGAGTTGGTATACTGTGTTTCAGTTTGAATTGAGAAAGCTCCTCAGGTGAGAAATGAGACGTCTTCAAGATACAAGAAAGTAAATTAATTTGAAAATTGTTTATATTTGCTTCAAATACTGAATGATTTCAAGTTTATTTTGACTTGATGAACATCACGAGTGCTGCACATATTTTCCTCTCAAAAGAGAGAGAAGAATAATTAGGGAATTATCTAAAATAGCTTAAATTTGGGGAAAAAAAAATAAAAAGCTGCAAAGTAGATGAAAGGCAGAAAGAAGCTAAAACTACTGAAGTGGACGGAGCTGAAAAGAGTTCCAAAAATGTGAAATTAGATGAAAAAACTAAGTTTAGCAGAAAAACAGCTAAAAAGTAGTTAAAATAGCAGAAAAAGATGTAACTAGCTGAAAAAAGCAGAGAGGGTTGAATTAGGCAGAAAGTAGCAAAAATTATCACAAAAAACTTGAATTTATCTGAAAACAGTTCAAATTAACTAAAAAGGCTAAAAAGGCAGCTGAAAAGGTAGAACAAGCTTCAATTAGCAGAAGAAAGCAGAAAGAACACATCTGACCAATTGAGCTGAAAGAAGCAGAAACGAGCACAAAGAAGTGGGAATTAGCAACAACAAAAAAGCTGAAAAGTAGCTAAGAAGGCAGAAAGAAGCTTAAAATACCAAAAGCAAGTGGGGAGAGCACATTTTTGTTAGTCTGAAAAAAGTTGAAATGAGTGCAAAAAATCTGGAATTTGCGGAAAAAGCTAAAATTAGCATAAAAACAGCTAAATAGTAGCTGAAAAGCAGAAAAAGCTGAAACCTGCATAAATAAGCTGGAAGGAGCAAAACAAGCTGAAATTCGCAGAAAGAAGTTAGAAGAAGCACAAAAATGTTGAAGTTAGCAGAAAGAATCTGAAAGGAGCACAAAACAGCTGAAAAAACAACTGAAACTATCTGAAAGTAGCTGAAAAAGGTTTAAATTTGCACAAAGAAGCTGAAGCAGAACAAAATGTGAAAGAAGCAGTAAAAGGTTGTGAACAGATCTAAAGATCTGAAGGATGTGCTCAATTCATTTTCTATGAGAAGAAAAAAGTAGCAGAAAAGGCTAAATATTTCAAAAAGCTAAAGTTGCACTAACACCAAAAGTCATAGCACCCTTCTCCTGAACAAGCTGAACATTTTGATATATGATTTGTTGAAACGGCACAAAAATTTGGAACGAGAAAGATGCCAAAAAACGTACGGAAGAAAAATGATCACAAAATGTGAATGCTTCATAAACTTTCACACTATAAAAATGTTATGATATTTAATCAGGAAATCTAGTCTTTTAAATCATTACATGATTCAAAATTCATTTTTATCTTAAATTAATTTACCTGTCACCCCTTTGGTGTTTAGTCATCAATTCATAGCATTGCAATTAAAAAGTCTAAGCTCAGAAAGATTCTGGTAGATTCTTATACAATAAAATATGAACTATCCCTTTTTCGTATCTACAGAGAAATATTCCTAATTCCCCACACACTAAAAATGCATTCTTGCACTTTTTATCTGGGCTAAACTGCTGAGTATCTTTGCCAATCACAGCTGTGTGAGCAGATTGCCAACCAGACAGGCTGCAGCGTGAGACAGCCAGATCCAGCCTTGTCTCTGCCTAGCACAGAGAGGACCTCTGTTCCTCGCAGACGCTTGCTCGCCCGTCCTCGCCCAGCCTCAGCTGTCCTGGACCTGCGGAGGCCCGTTCCAGATCAAGAGCTCTACACGCATTACAGCGAGGTCGGTTCTCTGCCGCGGCCGAGGCGCAGGCCGGCGGCCACCATCATGCTGCACTCTTCGGGGCAGAGACGGACGGCTGCACGCTCCAGGCCTTGCTCCGTCATAGAGAGCAGTGTTACTAGAGAGACGCAGTCCACGGAGCTTCACCACAGAGTAAGAATAAAAGACAACACAAGCTTTCACACACCAACAAAACCCCCACAAATAAACTATATACGGTACTCCTGAAAGTACGTTTACTCTCTGTGTTGAAAAAGACGAAAGTAGGATGGCGAACTCTCATAGTAGCCACCACCAACTCAGTGATAAAAATAGAGCAAGGCCATAATGAATCAAATGCACTCCAGAAGGGCCGTTCAGTCCAAACCCAGTATTTATATGGCGTTTGCTGTTAGCTGCAACAATGCCTGCATGCTTTGCCTCATTTACAGAGGCCTGCGTTTCTGAATGCTACTTTCCCCTCAGTTACTTTCCCTCTTGTTCCCTAGCCTCCATCTCGCTCGTTCCTTTCTTTCTCCTTCGCCCTTCCTCGCTCCCAGTACTTCTCTGTGGCCAATTTTCTGCCTCATCGCTCCCATAAGCTTTACCTCTCATTGCCCTAACTCAGAGTCACTTCATTTTAACCTGAGAGAATGCCTGGTTGGCATGATGTATCGTCTCTCTTGATTTGCTGCGAAGCACGCACACCATCCAGTGCGCCAGAATAGAGTTGCTGGACGGGAAATACTTAAATTTACTGCAAAGAAAGAACGGGACATGGCAGTCAGGAAGACTTCTTTTAAGGTGAAGGGCAGGGGGAAGTATGTCTGTGTGTGTGGTTAACCTTGTGCGAGTTGCAGTGTTTGGAAAATAGGAGATGTCCTAACTATTCAGCACCCCTCCAGGCCTTGTCTCGCCCCCCGGGAGTGTCACCACTAGAGCCCCCTGCCAGGGCATCTCTGCAGCGGTGTCGCTCCTTGACTCTTCCCCCCAACACCCTCACTGCCTTGGCACTGCTCCTGCCTCAGTCAGGTATTATTGCATTTTTCTATTTGCATGAATATAATTACAAGCTGGTGTATAGATATTTTTATTATTATTTAATCTGCTTCTTCTTCATGTCCACCCAGTAAGCATGGGCCAGTCATCGTCGGTGCGACTGCGGACTGGTAGCTGCAGAAGAAGGAGGTTGCTGAGACCCGGGTCAGAACCACTCCAAGTCAATATAGTGAGTCAGACACACCCCTTAAACCAACACACTTATAAATGCAGCTTTATGTGCTTTATAAATGTTCCTCACTGTTTAATGATATTAAGTTCTGACACGTTCGACTACTAAAACGGCATTAGTGTGTTTTTATTTTATTTTGAATCATATAATGAAGGAACTGACCCATGAAGGTGCTCATGTGGAACAATGTCATGCAACACTCTGAGGCCATTACTCATTCTGAGCTGGGCACAAAAAAAAAAAAAATCTCACATTGACACGAAGACAAGCTGACTGAGGAGTGACGTTCAAAGATTTATTTTTAATTGTTCCCAGTGTGCTCTGAGAATCGCTTACAAGATTGTGTCTTTGTCAGCTGTGCAGAAGTAGCTGCAGTGTGCTGGAATAATACTACGCAGGAAGTAAAACCAGGCATTTCAGAGTCGATGCTTTGATGTGCAAGTGGCCTCTGGGGGGAGGAGGGGGTGGGGACTCCAGTAGAAGAAGATGCAAAGTTATATATATATATATATATATATATATATATATATATATATATAT
>NC_056501.1:32684077-32687017 GCF_014905685.2 Nematolebias whitei | reverse complement strand
TATATATATATATATATATATATATATATATATATATATATATATGACAGGATAAGAAATATTTCTGGTGCAGCAGATATAAAAGCTGGACACAGCTTATTAATGCATAGAGGCTGCACTGTTTCTGTCATTTGATTCTCTCTCATTTGTTTTCTACTCTGCATTTTTTTATGTACCAACATTTTTCTTCATGCACAGTCTAAGCCATGTTTGTATACTTTTCGTATTTAAATTTAAAATGCATGTTATGATGTTTTCAACTGGTATAAAAAGGAGCATTTTTGATGCTTTATTTATCAACAGTCTGAAGGTAAATATTACAGTAGTCACTCGCTACTCCGCGGTTCGTCTTTTGCAAACTCGCTCTATCGCGGTTTTTCAAAAATAAGATTGGACATGACACACAATTGGCTGATTGATGGATGAGCCACACGATTGGCATGGAATATTTCCATCCATCCATCCATTTTCTTTACCCTCTTGTTCCATTTTGGGTCACGGGGGTCGCTGGTGCCCATGTCCAGCAATCACTGTGCGAGGGGCGGGGTACACCCTGGACGGGTCTCCAGTCCATCACAGGGACACATAGAGACAAAAAACACAAACAACCATTCACTCTCTCACTCACACCTAGGGACAATTTAGAGTTACCAATCAGCCTAACATGCATGTTTTTGGTCTGTGGGAGGAAACTGGAGTACCCTGAGAAAACCCACGCATGCACGGAGAGAACATACAAACTCCACCCAGAAAGGCCCCTGGACCGGGGTTTGAACCAGGGACCTGCTCGCTGAGAGGCAGCAGCTCTACCAGGTGTGCCACCATGCTGCATGGAATATTTATATAAAATAAATTATTTAAATTTATTTAGTACCTGCTGCACCTTTATGCAGCCCACACTGCAGGAGAAGCTTCCTGCTGCAGCTGTGGGCTGTTTCTAAACCATGAGTTTAGAAACCTTGTTTAGAATATTGCAAGTGTGGGAAGGGTTTAAAATGCCTTTATATGTATGTATGTATATATATGCACAGTCTTTCACTTATCTCGGGGCTTCAGGGTACAAATCCCCTACGATTAGAGTTGCATTCAGGCCCAAAAAAAATCTGATGCGACCCAGCCCCAGCCCGCAGTCATCATTTCCGAACCCCACCTGACCCAATGAATTAACACTAATTAAAGGTATGAAGCTCCGAAAAAACAACAAAAGTAATTAGTTATTAATGGTCGAGGACGCATGGCTGACTAAAAAGTGCAGAAGATCGGAGCCGAGGGCATGTTTGTCCTTTCATGGCCGTAAAAGAGCATTTAAATCCTGTTTCTTCCTGCATTTTGATTTATTCAGACACGGACCCTGCTCTGACACGTCTGCTTTGGGATCTCACCTGTTTGGGTCGTCGGCTGTGCACGTCTGCTGAGTGCAGCGGCTGAATGAACGTCCATTTGGGCACTGGATCGCTTCCTGGCAGTATAGTCCCATCTGCAGCTTAACTGAACTTCTTACCTCGTTCAAGGCCGGTTAGCTCACGGTGAAATGGCCACGTGCAGCTGGTGAAAGTATGGCAGGCCATGTTATCATATAATTGGATCACGGCTGATCCTGACCCAATCAAAAGCCCATCACCGACCCGGCCTGCCCATCCAACACATTATCATGGCTCGGCCCGGCCCGAATTCGGGTCAGGCGGGGCCGAGCTTAGTGCTCGGGTTAGAAATGACAGCTCTACCTGCGATAAACGAGGGACTACTGTATTTAAATCTCTATATTAAATGTTCAATAAATATCTTCAAAAGAGTTATATTTTTATTATTTACTATTTACAGTCAATGATTTATTTTTTTTTTTTACAACAATGATGTTATCAGGTAAACTGGCTGATTGGGACCGTTTATTGTAGATTTAGTTCTTGGCACACCTCAAAAATGAGTCAACTGTGTCCTTGAGGAAACGAGACTGCTGCATTTTGACTTTGATTAGAACTTTTCCTCCTGATCTAAATTGTATTTGTGAACCGCCGCACGTTGTTGCTATGACATTCGGCTGGCTCCCTTTCAGCTTCCTGCTTCTATCTTTAGGCAGCCTTTTTAAGCATGAGCTAAATACAGAGCGTGTGTGGGTGAAAGAGAGAAAAAGGGGTGGGTAGGGAAGAGAGAGATGCTCCCTTTGTCACGGCCCTCCCCTGGGGTTGGGAACGCGGACACATAACACTAGAATAGGCTTCTGTGTTGTTTGTAAGGCGAGGAAAGCAAATTTGTAGCGAAAGTATCAAGATTCAAATTAAATAAGGAACAAACACTGAGTTATTACTTCTATTAGATTTATATAGACTACAACTAAATATGGGACATGAAACAGTAATAATTAGCATCATTATTTAAACAAAGAGGGATGGACCAAGATAAGATGGTCGGATAGTGTTGCTGCTGCATTTTACATGTCTGTCATGCTCAGATGTGCTGTTTGGGATCCAGTTTAGGGTTTGTTACAGTCTTCCTGTTATGATGATGACTGGAGACTTGAGGCCGCAGGCAGAGAGAAAGCTTTCTCACTGCAGTGGATTAGCTACTAATGCTGACGCCTCTCTTCTCCCTTTCATTTAAATGGATTTCTGCCCTAGCACTCTCCTCTCTTCTTCGTTTTTGCCGCAAAAATTGAAGAAGATCCTTTTTTTCCATTCCTCTCTTCTTCTTCTTCTTCTACTTCTGTCCTGTCTCATTATAAACTCAAAAAGAGAAAAACATCAGCCATGACAGTCTTTAATTCTTATGCAATAGAGAGCTTTTAGTGTGTTACTAACGCTGTGCTCAGAGTTCATTTGTCAACTTGTACAAAAAAAAGCAAGTTTCTCTTGATGAGGACTATGCACATTATTAAGAGATTTAGCTTAAATCTTGCTTGATCAGGTTTGGACTAAGGCTGAACAATTAATTGCATTTGCAATA
>NC_056501.1:32671542-32683677 GCF_014905685.2 Nematolebias whitei | reverse complement strand
AATCGATCTAATCTGGTTACAAATAATTTCGCTAATATTTTTGAAAATTGTGGCAACAACAATATTGGTCTGTAATTAGTGAACACACATTTTTCACCATGCTTATAAAGAGGGAATTGCTGTTCATGATGATTGAAGGTTTCGGATGGGTGTGCTCTGTTTGCACGTGTTACAATCTGCTTCTGAGATTCCAACAGGAGGTTGGCTTGAAACACAGCAATGAAGGCTACTTATGGGTCAGATCTGGTTGGCAGGCCACAGACTGATGAAGTCTTCTGGATGCAAGACGAAACATTTCTCTCCAAAGAAGTTGGTTCAGATTAAATGATTTAACCTTTTTTGTTAATATTGCAATATGATAAAAGGAGACTTTCTAATCACAAAGGCTGCAATTTGATTAGTCACGTGACCTGGTTACGTGACTTGTTAGTGAGCGGAGCAAAGCAGAACAGGGAGCAGGAGAAGTCAACACTGTGTTTCAACCAGTTGCACAACGGCGTCAGGCTCGACAGAAGCTGACACATCTGAAAGTTTGGTACCAAAGAGGGACAGCACGTCCGTTGTTTGGAATTATTTTGGCTATAAAAAGAAGACGCTGCACAACAACATGTATTGTGCAGAACCTGCCTTGCTGCTGTTGCTACTTCTCGAGGTAACACCACAAATCTTTATCAACACTTAAAAAAAAACACAAAACCATTTACGATAGTTGCACAGCTAGAATGCCAACGACTAGTGCTCCAACTTATAGTAGACAAGGTAGCAGCCGACAGGGATCACTGACCGAACTGTTCGAAGGTATTACTCCGTATGAACATAATTTGAAACGGCACACGGAAATAACTTGAGCAATAACGGAGTTCCTAGCGAAAGACATGATGCTTGTTAATAAAGTGACCAAGCCTGGGTTTACGGCTTTAGTAAACACAATGGATAAGCGTGCAGAATGCCCTCGTGCACACATTTTAGCCCAGTTGCTATCCCGGATCTATACAAAAAAATGCAGAAACAAAGTTGCAGCAGAGCTGAAAACAGTGGAATTTATGCAACTGAAACAGATTTATTGCTTGTGTTCATTGAAAAATACAAGAAGACAGAAAAATAATTGTATATTAAATCACAATGTTGAGGTAAAAAAAAAATCGCAATTAGAATTTTTTCCAAAATCGTTCAGCCCTAGTTTGGACCAACCTAGGACTTCTGTGGCAGAAATCATAGTATGCAATGGTTTCTATTGATCACAAATGCATAAGTCAGCAGTCTTGTTGGTTAAACAAGATGGAAAAGATGAAAAAAGGAAAGATTTGAGTTGAAGGACTTGTTATTTCGAAGCAGTAGTAAGCATTGCTTCCACGTCCTAACTGTTAATTTACCAAACATATACCAAGACTTTATTTGGATGATATACCTCCTTTTCACAGCACTTTTATACACTCATGCACGCTTCACATGCTCTTATGTTGCATTCAGGATTAATCTGTCAGGATGTATGAGTCACTGCATTGACATCTTCATTCTTTGGTGAGTAACAAAAAGCACCAGCTAGTGATATCTCTGCCAAACACACACTGTGTGTGCCATTTTACTCAATGCTTTATTTTACAGAAGCCATGGGAATAGGTGTTCCTCAAAATAACTTTGTGCATGCACCATTTGCACAGTGAACCACAGGTGACCCAGAATCCTTCATCGATGTTCATTCAGCATTGTTCACCTGCCAACATGCCAACAGCTAAAGCTGTTTCGTAGCACATGGGGAGCTCTGATTAATGGCACTGCCCCTGACTTAATAGTGACAAGATGGTTTTATCAGAGCTTCCTTAGGCTGTTTCTACCCCAAAAAAAGTGTTTCTGTGGTGTACGTGCATCTTGCTGCTTAGATATTGAGTATGAGGCTACATTTATACTGAGCGTGTACTCATGCGTGTTTGAGGAAAAGACTATGGGTTTTCTCTTACATAACTTTATAGAAGGTTTCAGTGACTTCCTACAAAAGCCTTTTCCAGTTTTCAGCTGGCTCCGTGTTCCCAGGGACTAAACGAGCTGTCCTCACTGGCATGTCCTGTTTTACAGCATCTCTCCATTATACTCTGTATTTTTGTCAGATCATGCTTGTTCAGACTTGTGCTTCTGCAGTTTATCTCCCAACAGGGCCAAATTATCATTCCATAACTCACTTGGAGTATACTAAGCAGAAGAGATGATAAAGATTTGTTTTATGATTATCACGAGAGATAATAATTCATCTTATAAAATCTTTTAGCATAACACCTGTTTAATCCAAAATTGTGTGCAATCCATGTGCAATTTTCTGACTGTCAGTGTCCAACATTTCTGTAACAAACTGCTTTCTCAGGGTAATTTGACAGATTATTAGAGATAAAGATATCCTTGGTTCATAAGACTCAGAGATTCTGATTCAGATTCAGATAGTCTTTATTGTAGTTCGCACCACATGTGGTACATGTGGTGGAATGAAATTGTGTACACGGGGTCCCAGTTACATCCAACAATAAAATGTAAAAGAAAAACAATAATAAGATCTAAGATATGAACTAAGACAAACATCAACTAAATATAGACTAAGCACTCATAACATAAAAACATTACGCCGAACAGCAGCACAAACATGAGCCTGTGTGAGCAGATGAGCACGCATGAACGCATCAACATGAAACAGATCAGCAGCAACATGAAACAGATCAGCAGCAACATGAAACAGATCAGCAGCAACATGATGTGATTTTTTTCACAGTGATTATTCTAGTTAGAGATTCATGAGTCTAACAGCCTCAGGGTAGAAGCTGTTCCTCAGTCTAGTGGTTCTACACTTAATGCTCCTCAACCTCCTACCTGAGGGGAGCAGGGCAAAAAGTGTGTGTGCTGGGTGAGTGGGGTCCTTCATGATGCAGGTGGCCCTCTTCCTGCATATGGAGGTGTAGATGTCTGTGATGGTGGGGAGACTGACTCTGACAGTCTTCTGTGCAGCCTTCACCACTCTCTGCAAAGCTTTTCTTTCTGCAGCTGTGCAGCCTCCATGCCACACGTTGATGCTGGAGCACAGGATGCTCTCTCTAATGCCCCATTTGCACTGCCCCTAATAAGTCCCAATTCTGGGCAGCCCTCCACAGAAAGAATCCTTTTGCACCAGTACTTCAGCTAGTATTTTTAGCTGATTTGAGGCTGATTCAGGACCTCTTTTCATCCCTGCTTCTCTGGTGGGACTGAGCGAGCTCAGTTGAGCTGAGTCCGGACCGAAACATGAATGCAGGACTCTGATTGGTCAGGGGGAGGAGTCACTGGATCTCAGAAACTTTTCACTGATCCGCCATTTGCAATTTCTTTTGACGCGGAGCAGCGGCTGGATCTATTTTTAAGATTTTAAAAACAATAATGACAACGCCGTGTTTAATTCTGAAGTCCAGACGTTTTTTGTGTTTGGTGACCGACGACAAAATTCGAGCAAGCGGTGTCACCGCGGAGGATCATACGAGCTGCCGAGCTGTTGGAGCCCGCGAGCCCGGACTCCGAGCCCCGGCCTCGCCTGCTCACAAAGGCCGGATTTGAGCCCTGGCAGGCGGGAGGACCGGGATGGAGGGACGGAGGGTGGAAACGTTTTTTTTTTTTTTTTTACATTTTATGTATAAAAAATATGCTTTTTTATCAGGAAAGATTAAAGATAAATAAACTGTTCCGGCTTTATCGTGAAATCCTGTTTTCCCTTTGACTTTATTAAATAATCTGTTCATTAATGTTAATTCAACTGAAAAATCATAAAAAGATAAAATTATTGAATCTCTCAGGAATATTTCCCTCAAACATGTTTAAAGAAGAGACACAGACTTTGGCTCAACTTTATTCTAACCCACAGATGTACAAATCACAAAACAAGCATTACACTTTAAATTAAAGCTTTAAATCAAAGCTACACTTTAATTCAAAGCTAAAAATAATCTGTATACAAGAAAAAATAATCTGTATACAAGAAACAAAAGCACAATGAGTGCAAATACATCAAACGATGAAGAAAAATATAGAATTTTAAATATAGATATCCTGATGCATGCTCAATAATCCAGGTAGAAAAATCTAAAAAAAAGTTAAGTCTGGTCCTCTGGACATTCAAAAAACAAAACAAACAAAGTAGAAACGTTTCTTCTTTTATCTGAAAGACTTCCTCAGTCTGAGGAGTTGTATTCAGCTCAGTCTTATATAAATAGCTATTTATGAGCTGAATACAGCTCCTCAGACTGAAGAAGTCTTTCGGATGAAAGAAGAAACATTTCTACTTTGTTTGTTTTGTTTTTTGAATGTCCAGAGGACCAGACTTAACTTTTTTTAGATTTAAATATAGATGTTTTTGTATAATCTGGTTCATCAGATTTAATTCAGTTCAGTTTATTTATACAGCACCAAGTCACAACAGAAGTCGTCTCAGGTCAGGGCACTGAACAGAAACATTATATAAAATAATAATTGAATATTATTTATCTGAGGAGCAGACTGCTTTGAGTAACTCATCGCAGAACTCTTATTAGCAGGACTTGGATTCTGGACACGCCTCCAGAATCAGTCCTAAAGTGCAGGTGCAAATCCAGGCTGAGCTGAGCCATGCTGAGCAGAGCCAGGCTGAGCAGAGTTGGGGCTGATTAGGAGCAGTGCAAAAGGGTCATAAAACAACATAGCCAGCATGTGATAGGTGCTGCAATATGATTCCTTACTGTTTGACAGCACTGTCTTGTGGGAGCCCTGTAGGCAAAATGTGCAGCAGTTATCTTTTTACCAAAAAGTATGGCATTTCTGTGTATGTAATCCTTCCGCTGAGAACAAAAAAGTCTTTCTTCAGTTTGTTCAATTTGCTTTTTTATTGAACCATAATAATGACCTATAGATAATAAAAATGCAAGGCTAGCTGCTGTAATTACATTTATGTCTGTCAAGCTATATGTCTGTACCCTGAGCTGCACCTTTTTAAAACGCCTTGTTTCAAATGATATGTGCTTTGTTTAACTTCTGCTTAACATTAGCAAGGACTGTAAATGCTGGCCTTTGGGGTATACAGATGTCACAGCAACTTAATGTTGGAACATGAGGGCACCCACACAGGTTCTGGTGTCCCAAAAGACAGAACACATCAAGCAAGGATTGTCATGTTGTGCACCGAGCATTAGAGAACTCCATGATATCTGTGCCTGCTGGCACGACACAGGTATTGGACTAGTTGCATCCTCTGTCATTCCACACTGTGTTTCAATAGGCTCATTCACAAGACAACTCAAGCTGGGACTTCGAAGCCTTATGGCCACCTCGGCCAGAAGGCATCTGAATGTACCGAAGCAGTTAGAGGGTTTGAAGCCAACCCGCCCCAACTAATGCACCTTTGTCTGAAATGACAAGAATGTGAAAAGATAAGCTTTGCAGCTCAATAACGTGATGAAGTGGTGGCATATGATCTGTGCATGCACCCTGGTGTGGGATTAAACAACAAGCAGATTTATTACCCAGCGAAGATCCATGATGAAGAACAGCAACTTTGAATTTAGTTTAAAATTGAGTTAAATACAAAGAGAACTGCTAAACTGAGGAAATTTGGTTTGTTTTAAAACCGACATGTGACGGACATCTGTCACACGTTTAATGTGTCGCGCTCCACATCAAAGCAGCTGAATTCTGCTCCAAGCCCGTGTAGGTTCACCATGCCATGTGTCGCTTGTCTTAAACACCACAATAGAGATGGCTGCATTTAAATTGGTGCTTTAACCAGGAGGCAAAGGCTGATCATGAGTGGAGTTGGAACATGTTGGGTGATGAATTCTGGTTCTGCATTATGTGATTCACTGTGTGTGAGAATGACAGTACCAATGGCAGAATCCTGCCAATGCTGTCAAGACACACAGCTGCATTCGGTCTGGTATCATGATGTGGGCAGCCAAATGGTCTGACTTCTGGTCACCACTGGAAGCAAATAAGGGGACCCTAATTACACAGCACCACATCAGTGATAACCTGTTTTCACATGGCTTACTTCTTTCAGACTGATTCCAGTTCAGTCTTTGAACAAGACAACGCTCATTCCCACTGCATAATGTTTGAAGTCCTCCTGTAACCAGCCAGGTCCTCTGGTCTTTCTCTGATTGAGCATGTAGGATCAGCTGGTACATCAACTTTGACCTATTTATCAGCCAAATTTTGATGGTCCATTACTAGAGCCATGGGTTGAGTTGCTGCAGGAGAGGATACAACAGCTGTATAACTTTGTTCTGCACCAAGCTGTCACTTGTGTCCAGGCCTGAGGGATGACTACTAACATGAAAGCAGCAGAATGCCCGTTCGACCAACTCCCATTATCCATTTGATCTGATATTGTCATATGACCTTTAAACGTATGCATGTTCATTTGATTCCCACCACTCAGTTTTAGTGCCTACTTTTAGTTTATCGGTGAAAATAAACGTATCATACTACTCCTTACATCTCTACAAACTTAACTTCTGAATCCAGTTAGTTTCTCTTGAAAGGTAAACGGACGTCCTAGATTTGGATCTGTATTCTCTATATATGTATTTATAAGTATACCACTGTATTGCATGGCACATATAAAGGTTTAAATATCTTATCTTTTTTATACATTTATACAATCGTTCTGTTTGTTTATTCAGGTAAAAGAAATGTGGGCATGCTCTTGTTCATCCTGCTGTGGGCGATGCTCACAGGTGCTAACAATTACTCATCCCTAGGGTCAATGGGTTAACTTATTTTAGCCAGTCTGATTTCACTAACTACTTAGTTTCATTGTTGTTATTTTTATTTATTTATTTATTGCAGTAATATAAAAAAACAGCTCTGCTCCAGCTTACTTTATCCTCCTCTTAAAATAATGAGACAGAAGCTAACTGCCTGTACAGTTTTCTGCTAGTTAGACTGTACCCTGGAGGCCTCTGTGAACGATGTCTGCATTTTTCTGGCAGATGCCACTTCTTGTTTACATTATTTAGCTTTACTTTCTCCCTCTGACCTCCCCGCTACTGTGCTACACCACATGAGGCATCAGAGAAAACTCTCCCATCACTGTTATGCAACTGTCTTGTACCTTTTTGACATTTCCCCGCCCTTTTATTTCAGACCTGGGAGCTCATGCACCTCTTTTCTCCTCTTCTGAAATCAGGTTTTCTTCCCACTGATTATTTTCTCCTTCTCTAGGTTATATCACCTTGCCTGGCCTCACCTCATTCGCTCCTCCCTCCAGGCATGTGAAAACACCTGCCTCCTGTGTGTGTACACAAGGTTCTGTATAGTTATGCACCTCACGGGGCCGAGATGGTGTAGAGGTAGGGCAGCCGACCTGGGACCAGGAAGACGCAGGTTGAACTCCCCACCATGCCCACATGATGTGGTGTCCTTGAGCAAGACACCTAATCCCTAACTGCTCACTGGGCACTTACATAGCTGGCCACTGCTCCACCTCGGTGTATCCCACGTGGGATGAGTTAGATGCATGTATGGGAACATACAACGATGACAACATCTTCTTCTTCTGTTGTCAGCCCTGCTTTTGTGCATTCATATATTTCAGAAAACTTTGGGGCAACTTGTTAGTGAATGTCATAAAACGTCACATTTTTAAAGGATGTTGTTGGTCAAATGAAACCCTCAGGTTCCCTTGCTGACCCCATCCCTGCATTGTTTTTTTTAAAAGTTTTACCCTCAATTGGACCTTCTGTTCTTATTATAAATAGTAGTATTGCGACAAGTGTAGTCCCTGATGATTTTAAGCATGCAGGAGCAAATCCATTCATTTAAAAACATGGACTTGACCCTTCAGCTTGTTCAACTTTCCAACCAATCTCAAAACTACAGTTTCTTTGTAAAATCTTGTAGAAAATAGTTTTTATTCAATTAAATGTGTTTTTGAATGAGAATGGAAGTTTTGAGATCTTCCAGTCTGGTTTTAAACATTAACACAGCACTGAAACAGCTTTGGTCCAGGTTTGTAATGATATTCTCTTAGCAAATGACTCTGGTCAGTTTGTGATCCTTCCGTTCTTATCTGCATGACAGGTGCATTTGTGTTAATGTTGGTAATATGTTATCTGCTTCAGCGCCTCTTTCCTGCGGCTCGATTCTTGGACCCCTTCTGTTTTCACTGTGCTTCCTTTGGGGTTTATCCTGAGGAAACATGGTCTTTCTTTTCACTGTTATGCTGATGATTGTCAGATTTATCTGACAATCCATTCACAGTATGTTAAAATATCAATGACATTAAGGCATGGATGGCTTCATTTTTTACGTTTAACTATCATAAAACTAAAGGTAGGCAGCACGGTGGTGCAACTGGTAGAGCTGCTGCCTCTCAGCGAGCAGGTCCTTGGTTCAAACCCCGGTCCAGAGGCCTTTCTGGGTGGAGTTTGCATGTTCTTTCCGTGTATGCGTGGGTTTTCTCCAGGTACTCCGGTTTCCTCCCACAGACCAAAAACATGCATGTTAGGCTGATTGGTAACTCTAAATTGTCTCTAGGTGTGAGTGAGAGAGTGAATGGTCGTTTGTCTCTATGTGTCCCTGTGATGGACTTGCGACCCGTCCAGGGTATACCCCACCCCTCGCACAGTGATTGCTGGACATGGGCACCGGCGACCCCTGTGACCAAAAATGGAAGAAGCGGGTAAAGATAATGGATGGATGGATGGATGGATGGATGGAAAACTAAAGGTATTGTTTTTAGCTCTAGCTCTACCACTGTCTCTGTTCATGTAAACTTTCAGTCTCTTGAGCCTTATTGTAAACAGTTTGTTACAAATCTTGGAATGGTTTTAGACTCTGATTTTAAGTTTAATAAACAGATTAACTCTGTTCTGCAGAAAAGTTTCTTCTAGTTAAGGCAGATAGCTAAGCTTAAGTCAGCTTTGACCAGATCTGACCTTGAAATATTAGTCCATGCCTTCATGACCTTTATGTGCGGAGTGCCTAATCGGCCTTGCATCCTCATATTTCTCTGACTTACTTCAACCTTATGTTCCTTCTCGAGCGCTGAGATCATCTGACCAGCTGCTTTTGGTTGTACTAAAAAAAAGGTTGAAGCTCAGAGGAGATCGGGTTTTTTCAGTCGCGGGCCCTAAACTTTGGAACAATCTGCCCGCCAATATTAGACAGGCCACTTCACTTCCTGTTTTCAAATCTCCTTTCAAAATGCACCTGTTTTCAGTGACTTTTAACATCCATCCATCCATCCATTATCTTTACCCGCTTTTTCCATTTTGGGTCACGGGGGTCACAGGTGCCCATGTCCAGCAATCACTGTGCGAGGGGCGGGGTACACCCTGGATGGGTCGCAAGTCCATCACAGGGACACATAGAGACAAACGAGACAAACAACCATTCACTCTCTCACTCACTCCTAGGGACAATTTAGAGTTACCAATCAGCCTAACATGCATGTTTTTGGACTGTGGGAGGAAACCAGAGGACCCAGAGAAAACCCACGCATGCACGGAGAGAACACGCAAACTCCATCCAGAAAGGCCCCTGGACCAGGGTTTGAACCAAGGACCTGCTCGCTGAGAGGCAGCAGCTCTACCAGTTGCGCCACCGTGCTGCCCGACTTTTAACATTTGATTTAGTATTTTATTGTTTTGTGTTTTTATGTTTTTCTTTTGATGCTTTTAATTAATTTTTTTATTATTTTTATTCAAATTACTGCCATTGAGTATGCTTTTTAAGCACTTCGGTAACAGCTGCTGTTGTTAAATGTGCTTTATAAATAAATTTGACTTGACTTGACTGGACTATCAGATAAACCTTATGAAGTCTGACTGGAGCAGCTGGCTTGTCTAAAAAATATGAGATGTTCAGACAAACAAAATGCCAAACCAGTCCTCAGCTACATAAAAATTCACTCCACTTACTTTTTAGTATTATTATAATTATTATTATTAGTTATCATTTTATTCTGCTGTATTTTTAGCAAGGAAAAGGTGTGAATGTTTGATTCATTTAAACCCCTGTTGAACAACAGGTAGTGCTTTTATAACTCAAATTGGTTGCACAGTGGCATTTTCTTTTGTGGATATGACAGCTAATTGAAGTGGGTGAGTGGGTTCTTTATGGCCAAAGGTTTCCCTCTCCAATGATGTAAGTAGCCTCACCATAAATGTTACAGTAAAAAACTAATCGGAGTGTTTTACTCGTGTAAACGATAGGACAAACCGTTAGAAACATCAGAGAGGATAGCGGGAGGTCCAAGCATCCCTGTGTCTCCCAGTGTTTTGGACTGCAGGTGGCAGACACTGTGCTGATGAATGATGACACCAGTGAGCATGCTCAAAAACACTCGCAGCCAGCAACAGCATAGTGCTAGTAAAGCTGTGTGTTTTAGGCAACCAACCAGATCATAGTTCATCCAAGTGTATCTCTCGTGCCACAGATGGGGTTTCAAAAGATCTGTTTGCTTTATTTTAGAACACAGTGGCACTGGCTCAGCTGAGAAACGAATCAGCTGTGGGAATTTATTTTCAGCAGCGTTCCCCATTGTTGCATTTTCTTTGCAGTTTGTCAAAAGCTATAGTTCTGCATTTGTAATTTTATATGACTATTCTTTAATAGGGCTCTTGGGGCTGCTGTTGATACACCGTATTGTTTTTACATTATTAGTATTTATAGTATACCTTAGATTTGTAGTGTACCGTTTGGTGTTTGTTTAGATCTTTAACTTACCCTTTAACGTTTTTTTTTATCGTATATCTTAGATCTTTAGTATACCGTTTGGCATTTATTTAGATCTTTAGCTTACAGTTTAGCGTTTTATTTATTCGTATATCAAATCTTTAGCATACCGTTTGGCGTTTGTTTATCATATAATTTAGATCTTTTAGTGTATCGTTTGGCATTTGTTTAGATCTTTAGCTTACCGTTTGGCCTTTTTTTAACAGTTAATCTTAGATCTTCAGTTACCGTTTGGCGGTTTTTTTAATCGTATATCAGATCTTTAGCGTACCATTTGGCATTTGTTTATCGTATATCTTAGATCTTTATTGTACCGTTTGGCATTGGTTTAGATCTTTAGCGTACTGTTTAGACAAACGCACATCTGAGCTGTGTGCTGTTTGTACCAACAGTTTTCAAGTGGCGGGAGTGCGTTCAGCGCGAGAGTTCAACATGAAGGAAGAGGCTGCCTTTAGCTTTTTAGCTAGTGCACTTGCATTGCGAGCCGCTAGTTTAGCGTTATGTCAGTGCCAACAGGTGGTGGGGGGTGGGGTTCGGTAGACGGGGCAGGGCGCCCCACTTGTATAATGGTAGGGGAAACTCTGATCTTAGATCTTTAGCGTACCGTTTGGCGTTTATTTAGCGTATATCTTAGTGTATAGATCCTTGCATACTGTTTCTTTTTACACTTTATATTTTTGCTATTTTTGGGTGTAACTGGGACCCTATGTGCATAATTTTGTTCCACCTCATGTACCACATGTTATGTAAATGACAATAAAATTGACTTGAACTTGAACTTTAGGGAAGCACCTATAAGTTAAATTAAAAAGGAAAGTCAGTCTGTTTGAATTTTATTATCATCTTTTGTATTGTTTCAATTGTGAATATTTAACCAGTTTGTTTTTAATAACCTATAACCAGCAGTCTGTTTGTTACAGCAAACAGACTGAGTGCTTCTTGTATCAGTTTATTTATTTTTTAGGTCCAGAATAAGTATTTGTCATAGCTCTATGCATTTTATATTTTCAGCCATTAAAAATCTTGGATACTTTATAGTGCTCAGTTGTCAAAGTTGAATGGTGATCATCAAAGAAAACTAACCTATGAAGAATGTTAAATTAGAAACTGTCTCAACAGTAGGGTGTATTTGAGATATTTTATATAACCAAGTCCATGTGGTGCATATTCAAAGACCAATAAGTCATGCATTCTCACTGGGGGCTGATGCAAAGAACACAGTCGCCGTGTAGTTTTAATCATGTTCTACAGTCGGCTGAACACACAGATACTGCACTGAATTTTCATTAAAAAATAATTTATTTCTACTTATCACATTGCTATAACAGAAATAAGTAGGACTATTGAAGCTACTTGGCTAAGGAAAGTTAGGATATATATATATATATATATATATATATATATATATATATATATATA
>NC_056501.1:32668293-32671532 GCF_014905685.2 Nematolebias whitei | reverse complement strand
ATATATATATATATATATATATATATATATATATATATATATATATAAGATTAAAGCATGATTTCTTCACCCCACTTGGCATGACCTCCTCGGTTTGATCTTTCCTGCTATGCGTCTTAATTTTCCGTGTGCTCTGACCCACTGACTGGACTTTAGACCAAGAGCCAAACGGAGCTGAACGAATAAACAGCTGATGGCTGAACAATGGTGACAAGACTGCGTTCAGGAAAAGTCCGGCGATTTATTTTTGGGATGCTTTGTGGCTTGAAGGCCTGGGAGGAAGCAGGAAGTCAGTGTGGTTGCCGTGGGGATGGGAGGAGAAGAAAAGAATTGGAGCAAACTGCAGGGGAAATGGGTGTGGTGGGCTTTGCCTTCTATTAGTGAAATACCTACTGACCACAAACAGATTCATTTGCAAGCACTGAAAAATTTAGTTGTATTTAGAGGTTCATTTTCTAAATATGTAGCTACTGTAGTTAGCCAAAGGCCAGCGGGTTCAGCAATGAGTCCTGAAAGGGTTCTTACTTTGATCCAAAGATAAAGTCAAAACAGCTGATGTCATTAAAGCAAATGGTTGGAGCTCATTTTAGTTGCTATTATTTCTGTTATGGGTGTTTTTAATCCAGATGCTTGCTAGATTTAACCCAGTATAGTGTATTTCTACATGATCTGATTAGATAACAAATGGGTGTCCAGCATGTTTAAAAAATATGAAACATACTTTGAACAAAAATTTAGAACAGGGCTATTTAATTAAACTACTCAGGTGGCCAGCGTTACTGAAAGCCAGCAGCTCATGGGCCAGACATTCAGAAATTAAATTATGCAAATAAAACAAATATTAAAATGATCTGTTACATTTTAAATCTGTTTATTTTGCTGCATTGAATCATAAGTGCAATAAGCAGAACCAAAAAGTGTAATTTAAAGAAATTACATTTCAAGATGTGTTTTTTTGCAATAACAGTAGTGATATTCTAATGTGAAACAATATTAAAACTAACATGTCACGCTATGCCTCCTATTTAACACAGATATCCTTCTGGCATCCCTGACTTGCCAAATCTTTGTAGCCTGAATGACCAACAGGTTGCTGTTCCTGTAGGTCCATTAAGAACGAGTTCTCATTTACAATGAAATGTCTGCACAGACCAGTTCTTCCTCAAATGGTTCATAAATCACAGGTGAAGCCGAAAGAGGCGGAGCAGAACTCCGCCGGGCTGATAGTGAGCATGATACGAGTGCATGCATGTCAAACGTCTCATTTACTACAATGAATTAATTCATTTAATTGATTCTATTCATGGTTAACTATTGTTTAAGCTGTTGTGCATCGTCATCAATATTCTTCTTGTAATAAATCTGTTTGTTGTTGTTTAATCCGGCTCGCGGGCGATCACACACTGAAATGATCAGTTTATCAGAACTTACCACACAGTGGGAAATAAAGAAAGAGCGCGCCCCCACGAGAGCATGCAGCCTTTCCACTCATGTCTCTGCTAATTTAATTCTTATAATTAAACATTATTAACACCACAGCACAGATATTTGCAGGCCCCATATTAAAGCAAAGATGTGTGTCTCTGTTTAACTTTATTTTATTTCCCCCCAAACTCACAAAGTTCTCTCTGTGGGAGAATCTCAGAGAGACTGTGTGAGCTGCAAAGCATGCTGGGTAGCCTTGTGGAAGTTATATGTGCAATGTTTATGCTGTTTATGTGCTGCTGTTGTTCGGCGTATTGTTTTTGTACTATTAGTGATTAGCATATTCTTAGTTTAACGTTTTTCTTAGTTCATATCTTAGATCTTATTACTGTGTTTATTTTACAATTTATACGTTTTTTGGCTGTAACTGGGACCCTGTGTACACAATTTTGTTCCACCTCATGTACCACATGTGGTGGAATGACAAATAAAGAACCTTGACCTTATGGCTGTTTATGATGTTTCTGAGTGTGGAAATGGGTTGTTCTTGTTATTGTCCTGTTCAGGTTTGACATTTATGTTAAAGTCTCTGTTATTATCTGAAAACTGACACCATGAGTCAGAGGTTGTTCCTATTATGTATGAGGGGGGAAAGCACTAAGTAGTTAAGCTGTGACTACTCTCTGAAGAATGATGGCACAGGGTGATGACCCGGCCCAGTGTTGTGTAAGTTAATGCTTATATTAGGGAGGGAGCTCTTAGAGGCTTCCTCTGTATGCTCATGAAAATGTTGAAAATCGAGATGGGCACTTAGGATTAAATCTCAGACTGAAATATTTACCATTTTAAATTGTTTATATGTCTCTTTCACATATTTATTCTGATTATTTTTATTTATTCATTTATTTTATTTTTAATTAATGAACTTATCGGTGGACTGGACTTAAGCCGTCTGTTGATTAGCTCTGGTTCAGAGGTGGTTCCACATATTGTATGTTAAAACGAATGTGCAGCCAGGACTAAAAGTTTGATATCAGGGATTTGATTTCAGATTTTTTGTGGTGACGATTCACTTTGTTTTAAGATTATTGCGCATAGTGATTATATGCATATTAATTCACTGCAAAGAGTTACATTAGCTTCAAGTGTTTATTGTAAAACAAATCCCATCTTCACTGTGTTTTGCTGTGGCTGCTAACTTTATTTTAGAAATGTGATTATTAGGAATTAGCGAGACATAGCATTGCAGTGATTAGAGCTGTCACCAAACAAAAGGAAGTCTGCAGGTTCACCTCCTGCCTGGGGTCTTTCCGTGTGGCGTGTGTGCATGTTCTACCCATGCATGCATGAGTTTCCTTTACTCAGGTTTCCTCCCACAGACAAAAACCACACATGTTAGTTTAATTGATTACTCTGAATTGATCCTAGGTGTGAGTGAGAGAGTGAATGGTTGTTTGTCTCGTTTGTCTCTATGTGTCCCTGTGATGGACTTGCGACCCGTCCAGGGTGCACCCCGCCCTTTGCACAGTGATTGCTGGACATGGGCACCGGCGACCCCCGTGACCTAAAATGGAATAAGCGGGTAAAGATAATGGATGGATGGATGGATGGATGAATTGACCCTAGGTGTGAGTGAGAGTGTGAATAGCTGTTTGTATCGTTTGTCTGTGTTTATGTGTCTCTATGATGGATTTGTCTCTCGCACAGTAACTTCTGGATATAGATACCAGCTCCCTGCAACTTGAAAAGGAAAAATTGGGTAAGAAAATTGGATGGATGGATGGATGGATGGATGGATGGATGGATGGATGGAT
>NC_056501.1:32652977-32667893 GCF_014905685.2 Nematolebias whitei | reverse complement strand
GATGGATGGATGGTGATGGATGGATGGATGGATGGATGGATGGATGGATGGATGGATGGATGGATGGATGGATGGATGGATGGATGGATGGATGGATGGATGGATGGATATAATAGGCATGATTGAAGCTGTTAAAGAAACAATGTGCAGTCACTGTATCAAGCTACTTAGCAAATTGATTGCTGTAAAGAAGAGGCAGATGTGTATAAAATCGTAGTGTTCTTGTGTAAGCAATGGTTACCGGTACTTCTAAAGAAGCGCAGACACGTGAAACTTCAAGGTTCCATTACAGTAAATAATAATTCCAGAAGTTAAACAGCATCCTGCAAGCTTTCTGTGAGGCGTATATGTGTTGCCACCAGTACAGAGTTCAAGGATTAAAAGAAACTCTCCACAAGGAGCAAGGACTGGCAAGCAAAACACTGGTGCAAATGTATTTTTTTCTTATGAATCCTTCCGGCTGTTTCAGACATCTGGAAATTAATTTTTCTGTTGAAGAAAAGTTGAGGGGTACCATGATTCTTGTGCCCTTTGTCCAGTGGTGTAGTCTACATTTTTGTAGTGAGTATACCGCAGTAAAGTTAATTTTACGTTGGACACCGTTGAAGCCAAGGAGCATGAATGTCCAACGTCCAACGGTTGGTCCGTATACTGTGCTTAGAAACCAAAGTACACCTGTTAGTACAATGTAATCGTCAATTTATTTTGATTTTTAAGCATATTCTAAATGTCTCTGATGCTTATATTTGAATAAATGAACAACGAGCTTTGCACAAGAGTTGGCGTTGTATTAAAAACATGTTATAGAATTTATAAAACCGTATCAAAGCAAAACATATTCAAGTATTAAGTAGTAAGTACAGAAGTATTAATTATTTTTCATTCAACCTTTATTTAAACAGATAAATCACATTGAGCCTAAAAGACTCATTTACAAGTTAGACCTGTTTGGACAGACAAAAAAGTGGTAAAATGGACACATGTAGGAGTTGGAGGCGAAAAAATTCCCATCAGACTTTCTTTTCCTGCCTGAGAAAAATTATACCATAATTCGTTGGATAATTAAATGTGATAAACAAGCGCTGCATACAGATAGATTGTTACGGAAGCGTTTAACTGCCATTTAACGTATCAATGGCACATGCATAATGATATGTCATGTATCAATGGACACTTTAAATGGGTGTACTGAGATTCATAAGCTCTTTTAGTGGATATAATCCATATACCCACGTATCACATAGACTACACCACTGCTTTGTCCAGGGTGCCCTGATATTATCTGCGTGTGGTTTGGATTGCTTCTTATTTTCAAGGGAGGGACCCCTCCCTGACTAAGACCAGGCAGGTGTCTTACCCTGTAGGATCAAAACATCTTTCAAGGGCAACTCCTTCCTACAATTTAGGCACAGTTCAGTGAAGACCTGTGTACTTCTCAGCATGTTGGAACACTGTTACAAGACAAAGGTGTTAACAAAGTGCCTCAAAGATCAGAACATTACCATTTCTGACCTTAGGCCAGGAAACTCCCCAGATCTTAATCACATTGCCAACTTGTAGTCAGTTCCCTAATAGCTGGAAATTAAGCAGAGGCCAACAAATTGTGATTGAAAGCACCTCCAGGCCACGCTAACAGGACAAGAATGGGACACCATCAGTCAAGATAAAGTCCAAAAGTTAAAAACCGGGAGATGTGTCCAAGATCTGAAGAAGGGTTAACACTGTAAATACAGACTCTGTATAAATCTTAGGTATTTGATAACAAAACATTTGAATCTTATGAAGTGGGTTTAATAGTTATTTCAGTAAACCATAGAAACATGTAAAAACAAAAGTCTAACTAAGAAAGCACAAGATTTGTATCACTGCAAAAAACCTTTGGCCATGTCTTTGTAAGCAAGAAAAGTGTTGTACACGACCATCTCAAGGTTATGCTGCTTGTCAGTTCTTGTCTACTTCGTGGCAAACAAATGCTAAAGTAGCCAAGCTTCCTGCTTAAATTCCACTGGGATATTACTGAATATTAGAAAAGGATATTGCCCTGGGTGGTAAATTTGATATTAGTGCTTTATGTCTGTGTTTCTCAATCCCCTGTATTTTTCCCCTTGAATAACCCATACTTATATCAAACGAAGAGCTGGATCTCACTGCCTCCACACTTACACAGGTGTGGCCACACATGCACGCACACAAGGAAAGGATCAGTACCCACTGTATTACCATTTGCACAACAATCTTTATTTTTATTTTTATTTTTTTTTGCATTGAAAGACTCAAAGCGAAAGATTTTTACGTGTTTTTTCCGAACATAAGATGCAAGTTAGGATTGTTTTTTTCTGGCCGCTTGTTGTGAGTTTTGTATTTTATGTCTTACAAGGGAGGATAAAAAAGATACATAATGCTTAATGGGAGAGATAATTTCCTGTGTGCATGCTACTGGAAATGCTTTTTATTGCACCGACCTGAAGGTTCCCACACACTGTAGGTGGGAACTATAGAAGTTTATTACTCATTTTTTATGGCCTGCTGCCAAAAGATATGAGTTAGTGGTTTTGCCTTTGTCCGTGTGTTTGTGTGTCTGTCTGTTAGCAAAATATACCATAAAGTACTGGACAAATTCTAATGAAACTTCCCAAAAATACCGGTAAACACTGTGTATACCTAGAACTGGTTACCTTTTAAAGTCAGCCAATTGTGTCAATTCAAAATGGCTGCCACAGCTAATCGTCCTTATCCCACACAAAAATGGCCATAACTCAATGTTTACAGGTATGACACCAAAATTTAATGAGGTACTAGCTGAGACTGAACCACAATATATTCCATGGGCTAACAAATTGAACGAGATTTTTGTTTTAAACTTTACCATCACCTATTGGTGTCAACTCTGTCTGTTAGCAAAATATTTTGTGTCGTTGTGCAGAAACTCTCAGAAAGCACTCATTGGATACGCCTACAACTGATTAACTTTTGGAGTCAATCCAATTGAAGATGGCGCACAAAAATTACTGCAATTCAGAATTTTATTACAGACACTAAAATTTGATGTTAGTAGACAAGAGTCCTTCACGACACATTCTGTACTCTGAGCTTGTCGTCTCACAGTATTGCATTAGATTATGCATAACTTTATTTTAAGATTTGATCAAAACAGCGACAACTGCATTTCTGAACATGAACATCCAGATGACCAGACTGAAAAATGTTGGATTGTATACCTGGATCATTGAGCATGGACTTTGTTATTTCTGAACATGATTATCTCAGTTCAAAACGATGGTTTAAAATGAAGCAGGCAAAATGCATAGCTTCAAAGTTCTGAAATGAGTGACTGTGCTTCTGAATCATCACGTGTAGATCAGGTTGCACGCTCACTGACACTAACGGTTCCATTTAAAGGAAAAGCTGGTTTTTCATCTTTTTATCCTAGTTTGAGCATCTTTGGACAGCTTGTGGGAAAAGGGTAAAAATGTCTGGGAGGTATCTAATTTAAGCAGTCACCCTTAGGTAAAAAAAAAAAAAAAAAAGATTTTGTTTCCTACACAGTCACCAAAAATAAAAATACAAGACTAAAACACCTCTGTCGCACCTTTTTTGTTAACTGTGGAAACACAGTGACAACAGCAAAGTGACAACCTTTTCCAAGGAAAGTGCTTTGTGCACACATTTGTGATATTGATTAAGAGGATGTTGTTGGACACTTGAGGTCTGGCGAGAGTCCAGTTTGGTGACATTAGGATGGCCTCCGTTAGCTTATTGCTAACCGTCCCCTCTGGCTCAATTTGACCGATTTGCGCTGCAGCAGCTGTCACAGTCAAGCTCCCATGACCCGAGTTCAGGGCTCATTTTGACACAGTGGGAGAAACGAGTAAGATCCTGTGAGTTTAGCGCTGTGGCTGTAATAACAGATAACACATTTACTGTAGGGAATGAGACAAAACACACAAAACAACAAAATCCAAGTTTCTGTTTTAATTGTTCCTCTGCTTATTGTTACAGCGGGTTACAAACGGATTGTATCCGCGGCATTTCTAGTGGTTTGATGCCTTAAAACCTGGACTCTAAAAGTAATTGTGGGAGGAAGGGTTTCTTTTAATTTACACAGCATAACTACCACTTTAACAATATAATTGTTTGTATGTGAAAGAAAGAAGCAAAAAATGAAAAGTAAAAGTTAAGTTTTGTAGAAATACATTTTGCAGCAACAAGTCTCCAGGTTCATCTCCACAACATTTGTACATCTAACCACTGAAACGTTTGCCCGTTCTTCAAGACAAAGCTGCTCTAGTCCCTTCAAATGTGATAGATGTTGCTTGTTTATGGTAATCTTTACGCCATACCAGTTTCTCAGCTGAAATAAGACTATAGGGCTTTGACTAGGTCATACTGGGACGTTTAACCGTTCCTACTGGAGTGTTGCCTCAGCTGTGTGTTTAGGCTCATTGCCATGCTAGAAGGCAAGCCTCCATCCCAGTCTCAAATCTCTGGAAGACTCCCAACAGGCTTTTCAGAACAATATCTATATGTTGTGCTATCCACCTTTTTATCAACTTTGGCCATTTTCTCAGTCCCTGCTAACAAAAAACATTTTCTAAACATGATGCTGCCACCACCATGCTTTGCTGTGGCAATGGTATCAGACGTACTCCAGACATGGTGGCCAGCAGTTCTGTTTTAGTCTCATCGGATCACAGCACCTTCTTCCATGTAAATGAAAAGTATCCAATATGTTTTTAACTAATTTCAGTTTTTGACCTTTGGAGGACAGCCCTCTCTGGACAGGTCTGTTGTGGTGACATCATCTTTTCATTTTCCATTAAGGGAATTAAGGGTAGCAGTGGGATGATCAGGGTTTGTGGTATTGTTTTAATTACCACCTCATCTCTATCTTCAAAGTTCATGCTCAATAATCCAGATCAAATTCCAACAAAGGTAAGTCAGGTCATCTGGACGGTTTCTTTATACTGTATTTATTTATTTATTTGTTGCAACATTTTGTCCTTCATCCAAAGGACTTCATCAGTCCAAGAAGCCACAACAAGCTCAGTCCCACAAGCAGCACCTTCACATAGTGAGCCAACCAGTTTGCTGGTGATAAGGTGGTTTCTGGAGTCCACCTTCTCCCCTGTCAACTCTTCTGAGGCAGCCATTGCCAAAGTGGTTCAAAACATCAAATAAACAACAAACTCAGTGGAACGGAGTTTGTTGTGGCTCCTTGGGCTGATGAAGTCTTTTGGATGAAGGTTGAAATGTTTCAACACAAAGAAACCATCCAGATGACCTGACTGAAATTTGTTGCATTTTATTACCTGGCTTATTGAGCATGAACTTTGATGTTTTGAACCACTTTGGCAATAGCTTCCTCAGAGAAGTTGACGGGAGAGAGGGCGGACTGCAGAAACCATCTTATCACCAGCAAACAACAATTCAAATCAAACACAAATCAAATTCAACAATTTCCTGTAGGATCAATAAAGTTCCATCTCATCTTATCTTATCTTAAACTGGTTGGCCCAAGTGTGCTGCTTGTGGGACCGAGTTTGTTGTGGCTCCTCAGACTGACAAAGTCCTTTGGATGAAGGACGAAACGCTTCAACACAAAGAAACCATCCAGATGACCTGACGTAACTTTGTTGGGCTTCATCTATACTTCTCCACAACATTGCCTCTGGTCTGTGTGGAGACTTCCCTGGTCTTCATGCTGTCCCTTACGTGCTC
Source organism: Nematolebias whitei (assembly GCF_014905685.2). Taxonomy (NCBI): domain Eukaryota; kingdom Metazoa; phylum Chordata; class Actinopteri; order Cyprinodontiformes; family Rivulidae; genus Nematolebias; species Nematolebias whitei. The sequence goes on along the minus strand of NC_056501.1, from coordinate 32,662,175 downwards.
GTAGCTCTTACTATGATTTGCACTGGTGGAGATCATTTGACACTTAAATTGTTCACAGGTGGACCTTCTTATCTAAACACGCAGCCTCTGACGATAGGGGCTTCAAAGGAAAAGTGTGGATACATGTGCACGCATCACTTTTCAGTTTTATGTTTTTGAATATTAAAAAAAAAAGTTGTGGGGCTCTGTGTGCCATCATGAATCTGAATTTAACAAGTTTGTGTAGTTCCATTACTTCTAATCAAATTGAAAATCCAATCAAACTCCAGCAGCCTCATGTATGAAAGAATTTGCAGCGTTCATATTGAACGTTGGCGTAGAGACAAAATGTGCAAAGCACAGAAATGTTCAAAATTATTAAACCGTGCATGCACATGTTTCTGTGCACCGTTCCTTCATACGTCCTGACAAATGTGGAACTGAGTGCGCATGTGACACATCCACTGACACGCCTCCATTTAAATATGTCAATAGATGCAAATATGTTTAGAATGTGCAATTCTTCTCTCTCTATGATCAGTAATAATGTCTAGATGCAGGAAAATGATGAATTTGATGTAATGTAAGTCAAGAGACACTCCTAAATAAGTTAGTGGAGTGTAAAGCCATGTTTACTACACATGCACAAAGAGGAGTGATGTGTGTGCGTAACTGGGGGAGCATTTCTGAGACTGAGGCATATCCACACACCACTAAAATAATGTACAGAGGCATTCAGGGCCATGGTGAAACAGGTTTTTTTTTTTTGTTTGTTTTACTTTTTAAATAATTGATATAAAAAATGAGTAGTTTTGCCTAAACAGAGTGTTTCAGCGCCATGGTGTAAATACATTTTATATATCTGGGCATTATATGGATGTCATGGCTGTGAAAAATCCCATCATTTGGTCAGTGTGAGGCGTGTTATATATTGTTGTATGAGTTCAGTTTCCTGATTCAGATTAAACCACAAATACTTGAACCCACGAGAAAACATCATATTTTAAAGACTGCTGGGTTCAGGACACCTAAAGGAGTCATGTTTTGGTGTATTCAGCCAAGTTTCAGTCCTCTGTACACTCAGTACGGTGGACTGACAAAAGTTTACATGGAGGTGAGCACATTCTCACAACAATTCTCGTGGTGTATATTTATGCACTATTTCACGCAACATTTGTTTTAATAACAGTAATAATAATAATAATGATTTATACAATTTGTATCGCACTTTACATTTTACAATCTCAAAGTTATAAAACATCTAAATCGTTGGTCTGCAACCTGCGGCTCTGGGGCCACATGTGGCTCTTTGGTGCCTCTGCAGCAGCTCTTTCAGGCTTCGACCAAAACTAAAATAAAACTGATTTAGTTTTTATTTAAATTATTGCCAACAATGAAAATGGCTAGTTTCAGCAGATTTCCTGTCATTTTCATAGATGTGAAGAATAGTACAAATACAAGGCGTAAAACATGTGAAATGCATCATGCTTGTAGTTTGTTAGCCACTTAAAACTCATCTCCTCTCCATGACCTTTGACCTCATCTAAGATGTTGACTTTTAAACATTTTAATCGCTTTTTATCATCTGATTGTATGATTGCTTTATGATGTGTACTGTATGTGTACAACTTTTATTATGTGACTTTTAATCCTTTTACTCATTTTAATTATCTGACATTAGTAAGAGGCCTCCGGGTTCAACTGTCCCCCTCTTACAATGCTGTGATTGCTAGTATCACTCAGCCCTCTGTGAATAGTAAACAGCCATCAGTGTGCTAATGATCCATTGTTAGGCTGATGGTCCTTCTTGATCATGTGATCAGCTGGTTTTGGTTGTCAGCAGCAAACTGGTTGATCCACTCTGAGAAGGTGCTATTTAAGGGACTGAGCTGAATACAGCACCTCAGACTGAGGAAGTCTCTTGGATGAGAGACAAAACATATCTATATTTTTTTGCTTTGTTTTTTTGAATATCCAGAGGACCAGATTGAACTTTTTCTTTAGATTTTTCTACCTGGATTATTGAGCATGCATCAGGATATCTGACAGTATGATTGTTTTATTATGTGTACAGCACTTTGGTCCTGTGGGTGTTTAAAGTACTCTATAATATAAAGCTGGTATGGTATGATATAGTACTTAAAATCGACTTCCTGTCCCAGCATGATCTTTCTCTCAAAACCACCAGAATGTTTTGGAATATCTTTAAGACAAGCTGCTGAGAAGGAATATGGTGAATACTTTGATAACACTAAGAATAAAAACCAACGCAAAAAACCAGTGCAGACATGTTCCTGTTTTTAGTATTCTACATCACTTTAGTTGTTTCTTGTGTTTGTTTACATCATTTTCTTCCTTTGTGTTTTCAATGTATATGCTTTCTTTTAAGAATGTGTACTGTTGTATTTGTTGTCATGTTGTCACCATTCTTTGTTAAAAACAGGTCTCTCTTAGAGGCTCATTGAGACTAACCTGTAGAAATAAAGGTTAAATGAATGAATAATGCACAAAAACAAATTCAAAGTAAACTAAAGTATATATTTTTCTTTAAAAATGTAATTAAATTAAATTAATTTTATACTGTCTAACTTTTTTTTTTATCACAAAGGTTGCAGACCCCTGATCTAGAAAGAATAAAACATGGACTAAAATTTAAAAAAAAAATCTAAAAAGAACTAAAAATAGCAGGATTAAAAATACTTTTAAACACTATAAAGTCTTTCAAATGAAATGGTCTTCAGTCCTTTCTTAAAACTTGCTGAGATCATAGGCGTAGCCAGGATTTTATGAGGGGCGGTTCGTTTGAAGAAAAAGTGGACCTGTAGGACTACTCTGATTGGTTCATTGGCGGTGGTACACATAACTTCAAATGTGTAAACAAGCTAATTAGCTAGCTAGTTAAAACACTGCTGTGTGAGGTAAATCTGTGTTACCAAATAGGCGGTTGTGAGTGGAGAAAGAGCAACACACTGAGAGGGGAATAGCGTGTGTGTCCAGTCTTCTATTCAGAACTCATCCCAGACACGAACGAACACTTCGGTACTCCCGAGTCCCGCCCGAACATACACAAAAAAAAAAAAAAACACCGAAGAAGAATGAAAGACGTCATCCTCTTAAAGGCACAGTACCACTCCTTAACTCTAACAACATAAATGCAAACTAAGCCCGCAAATAATAACATTACTTCAATTGCAAAAATAACTCATCTTTTTACTTTGCTTTGTTAGACATTGTTTTTTATGAATGAAATTACTTCACCTCGCAGTTCTATATCTCGCGGGAGTTGTAGGTGGGACTTCATTGGCAAAGTGGGCGGTTCGTTCAAACCCCCCGAACCCCCCCTGGCTACGCGCATGCTGAGATGGTCGGAGCGGGTGTTCCACAGACGAGGTGCAGCAGAGCAAAAGGCCCTGTCACCCATGGTGCACAGTTTTGTCCGGGGAGGGCGGAGCTGATAGGAATTTGTGGAGCGGAGGGTTCGTGTTGAGATGAGATGAAAGCATGGACAAGTTGCAATACATCCCAACGTGTGCGTGGAACCTGCTGCATGCAACCTTTTTGTTCATGCATGAGAGTCCTGGTTGTAAGACAAACTAAGAGAATACCAAGGGGGGTGAATACCTTTTCAGCCCACCTTAAAAGGTTTTAATACCTTTATATCTTAAAACTTCCAACAATAGCCCCAAGAAGGAGCTGCATCAGCAATGGTTCTGCATTCAGAAAGTTTCAATTAACAAAGGATTCTCTACTGGTGGGAGAAATTCTACCAGTAATACCAACTCTTTCTCCCCTCTGTATATGTATATCAGCGTTGGTGTCTGAGCAGATTTAGACTTTCAGATGTGACCTTTGTTGTCTAAATGTCAGGGAGATTGGAGAGGGAGCCCACAGAGGTAGGACAGACTTATGTAATCCGCTCGCCGAGTTGCACATGCACACAGACGCTAGCACAGATGAAGGGAGGGGGGAAAAAGCATGTTTGAGGATGGCTGTTACGTGCTCTCTGCTCACTGAAAGCCTGGCTTTCTGGAACCATTGCTTTTATCTGCATGTATGTGCAGAAAGTGCCTGGGAAATTATTTATGGCTTTAAAAATACTGATACACTCCTTTGGTGGTTTTCTTTTGAACTTTGCTGGGGTCTTTTTATCCTTTCAAAGCTCTCAGGTGAATGTAAAGCATATACTCTTGTGTATGTGTGTGTTGCTGGTGGCTAATAGATGGTGGCTGGTTTGGGAGTGTGAGAACAAAATTATTCCTTCAGTATTTCCTTTCAAGCATTCCTCCTTGACCAACTTGTGTTCTTGTTGTACTCTGCCAACAACGATAGCTCCTGAGCAACAGGCCAAGTCTTGCAGCTTGGGAACTTATACAATATTCACTTAAAGTATCACAGTGATGCTTTTGCATGATAATAGAAAAAATGTACATCTGACGGGAACTGGGGCTATTTTGTCCTGTCACTCACACCTTGGAGCCTTAAAGGGGCCTAACATGGAAAATGTGGTGAATACCAAGCACTCTCCTCCTTTAGGTTTGAAAGGCGACCCTTGAATGTTGCTTAGAAACAGACATCAGCTGGACTCTGCATGGATTCTCAGCTTCACCAGTTGATTCCAACAGCACTGTCTTCATGGGGTGAGGGGTTGTGCCATGCTCTCTAAAATAGTTTTTGAGTCAAGTGTTAGCTTATGTAGGTAAAACTTGATGTTTAACAGCCTGTTAAAATACACCAGAATTCAAGAAATGGCACCTACTTTATTCAAAATGTTCTGGGGGAGGACTCCCAGATCCCCAACCCCCACATTACAAATGCTTCTGATACCATTGCCTCTGCAAAGGAGATTACGTTTTTGGTAGCGTTGGTTTGTCTGTGCACCATACTCAAAATGTTGTGAACAAATGTTCATGAAATTTTCAGCAGAGGTTGTCACAAAGAACAAATGATTCAATTTTGTTGGTGATCTGGACCGTATGGATCCAGGATTTGTTTAAAGGATTCTTGTCTGTCTGTGGACAAGGTGTTACAGCATGAGTGACCCTAGAGTCGAAGCGGAGGTGTGCACTTTCTGAGGGCTTATAGTTATTTTTAGATCAATTTAACCTTTAATGTGTTTGAGCGGACATGTTGAGATTAGGCCTGTCACGATAACAAACTTTGCTGGGCGATTAATTGTCTCAGAAATTATTGCAATAAACGATAATATTGTTTGAAATTTTTTATATGAATGTTTCTGTTCAGTGCCCTGACCTGAGACGACTTCTGTTGTGACTTGGTGCTGTATAAACAAACTGAACTGAATTAAATCTGACTAGGGCATTAACAGAGTACTCGAGTAATCTACACATCGATTGCTAGGACCTCTATCGAGGTTAAAAATGTTATGTCGAGTAACCGTAGTGACGTCTTATTATGTGACCACCGTATGACCATAGGGGGCGGTGTTGCACTGTTGCAGGTCACAGAGTATGATGTAACACCGGGTCCAATCCACCAGAACCAGTTTCGGTTTAAGTTTCGTTTTTGATGTGCTGCACGTTTTTTCACGTTTGCAGTTTAATAATAAAAACTAATAGTTTAGTTTTTCCTGTGACTTATTTGCAGTATGATAAATGGTAGGAACATAATATACGCTCCCAATGTTTTGTTGGTCTTTTTTTTGTAAATAATTACCTTTTATTGCGGTTTTATTTATTTATTTATTTTTGTATCTTGAGATCTATGACGTCATCAAACACTCGAGTTCTACTCGGGTTTTATTATGTTAATGTCGAGTTTAAAAATTAAATACTCGTTCAACCCCTAATCTAGACTGGTTCTGGGGTTTTTGATCTTCTAAGAACCAGGTCATAATTTCATTATAATCCCAGGACCAGTCTAGATAAATATTTATCAGTGCCTTTTTTGACCATCGGATGGCAGTATAAAACTGTTTGAACTGAAGGATGGATAGTGAGGGAGATAGCAGCTTATCTCTTTAAGAAAAATGGGAGGGAGGCCCCTTGACATGACATGGGTTGTCACTCCTTCGTATCTTCGGTTCTGAAAATGGCGGATGCTAGGTGTGGTTTGAGCTCTTTAGCATGGCATTTTTCACACAAAGCTTTTAATTAAAAATCGGTAAACAGCTTCTTTTTGCAGAGAAAAACAACTTTTTACACAAAGGCATGGGTTTCAACCGTGAATTTTGGAGCTTTGACGAGACGGAGGGTTTTTTCCCAAGGTTAGCTTGTTAGCTTAGCTCGTAGCTTAGCTTCTCAGCTTAGCTGCTTTTAACGATCCAAAAACGTGTTTTTGGATCGTTAAAATGGATTTTACAGAGAAAAGAGAAAGGGAGGGGTCAGTGAAGAGCACCAGAGTTGAGCCTTTTGTCATCCAGTGTCTTCAGTAGAAAGAGAGAGACATGAAGAAACGATAAAGCCGATAAATGAAAATGAGGTCCATAATTTTCATTTTTACTGCGATTAACTGATTTATTGTTTATTGTGACAGGCCTAGTTGAGAGTTGATGCAATGCAACAAATCAAAAGACATTTCATCAAACTATTGTAGACGGGGGTGCGGTAGCTTGGTGGTCAGTGCCGTGGTCTTGTAATCCTGAGCCCAGGTTGCGTCTGGAAGGGCATCCAGTGTAAAACAATCTCCAAATCTTTCATGTGCGTTCACTCGCTGTGGCAACCTCTGAAGAAGGGAACACCTGAAAGAAACTTATTATTGTAGAGATTATTTTTACTACCTAAGAATGAAAGGAGGGATGAACGAATGAATGATCACAAAAAGTCTTAGTTTAAAATAAACTTAAATCAAAATTAACCCCAAACACATAAATAAGACCTCATGCAAATGTCTAACATTGCAGACATTCCCCCTTCTGAACAGTAGGTGGGGCTAATGAGAAAACAGTACTGCTAGACATCTGGATTTACACTAAAAGAAGAATTGTCTACTAAAAGAATAGATTAAAGGGGATTTATTCTTTATGCGCAAAATAACTACACATGTTCAGCTTTTTTAGACCTTCTTTCAGACTTTTCATTGAACGATTAAATGGGTCATGTTTTATTGTTTACAAATATGTAAACCATCACATCTAGATTAAATCCCAAGGTTGCAGTTGTACACAGCTGCCCTCTCAATCCAATTGCACTGTGCATGTGCGCATCTGTGATTCTACACGTACAAATTGTACAAAACCAAGTACATGCAGTACAAATCATTCTGTTCAACTCAATAAATTTCAATGCGGCAATTTTGCTGCATCCAACGATTGCAAATTAAATCTGTCGACGTTGAAACTCTCAATTTAAATGTTTGATTTGTTTCTTTTTTTGTTTGTTTAATATGTCATTTAAAACATTGATCACCAGTCAAGTTCAAGTAAACGTCATTGCTTTGAAACTTTTTGTTGGTTTATTTGTTTCAGAGTTTTTATTTAACTCTGTCAAACAGGGAAATCTTTCACATTGTATGTCTTGCTGTTTTGTAGTTAACACATCTTTACATATGCAGTTTAAATAATTATTCATTTAACAGGTCCACATTTCAGCATCTTTAATGATGGGGGTTGGGGAGAAAAGCATCTTTATAGAGGTGACTGCTCCAGTATAACCTGCTCAGCATGCCATAAATGTTGTTTAGTTGTAAACAATGACATGTGAGGCCGCTCTGTTATTTTTAGTTTGCATAAAATGTGCATTATAATTTCAGTTTCAAGATATTAAATTGTAATATTTAACACCAAAAAGCAAAATAAGTTTAAATGCAAGTAAAAATAACTTAAGGTCAAGTCAGTTTGGCCTGTTGTGATGGTGAGGTTCACAATAAACAGGAACTGGGTCAAAATTCAGTTAGTTCACACTCAGGTATAAAGTCTGCTGTTTGTCTGCCGAAAATAGTTCATGAAATGCAACTACGCACCCTAATGTGCCAATTAACACTTTCACTTTAAAATGATGCCTTGCTGTTCTGCTGACTCCTTACGACACTTGTAGTCTTTTTTCTGACATGCAATGTGTCTGAATGGATTCAACTTGCCAACATTACTGCACTCATTGACTTTTTTGTTTTTTTGGCAAAACAGCTTTGAGATTATTTTTGAAAATGGCTGCTGTGTTGGCGGCATCAGTTGGTAGAGCTGCCACCTCTCAGCAAGAAGGTTGCTGGATCGAATCCTGGAGGAGTCCTTTCTGGGTGGAGTTTGCATTTTTTCTCTGTGCATGCGTAGGTTTTCTCTGGGTACTCCAGTTTCCTCCCACAGACCAACAACATACATGTTAGACTGATTAGTAACTCTACATTGTCCTTAGGTGTGAGTGAATGGTTGTTTGTCTCAGTGTGTTCCTGTGATAGACTGGAGACCTGTCCAGGGTGTCCCCCACCTCTCGCACAGTGACTGCTGGGCATAGGGACCCCCGTGACCTGAAAAGGAAGATGAATGGATGGTTGCCATGTTTTCAACAGGCTAATACACTTGTAAAAAATACTCTTTTCCAGCACACTGTTAACGAACAACATCCTAAAATCATCCATGCTAAAGAATGATGCCACAAGTTAACGCAGTTATCTCTCGTCCATGGTGTGAGGGTGTATGTATCATTTTAAAACGTTTTTTTAAGAGCAAGGGTTCTCATTTCAATGTTTGTCAGTAAAAACCTGCCAACCAATTAATCCAGCTCCTGAAAATGTTCCTATGATAATCTTCAATTATGTCTCCATCAGTCAGGAATGTAGGACAATGCAAAAAAGAGGTCACAATGCCTTTTAGCCTATTTAAGAAGATTTAGACAGCTCTGTGACATTGTGACACTCAAATTTGAACAATCTGTAAAAGCTCCAAAAATCTCAAATAAATTTCAACTGGGACTGAAAAAAAACAAAGATATCAAATTGCCTGTTAGGTCATGTAAAGTCCAACTGTCTGTGACCCGTTTAAACTCTGAAATGTGTGTCTACTGTAACGTTTGGAGTTTTTAATACTCATTTAGACAATTTCCCGTTGTTGGCCATCAATTTTTTTTATTTGGGAATTGTGTTTTTGTTGTACAATGGTGCTACCAAAACTTACAGCACCCTAAGAAAACTGTACATTTTGATGTAAAGTAGTCCCTCGTTTATCGCTGGGATCCATAAAACCGCGATAAGTGAAAACATACAAAGTAGGAATGGTAGTACAAGTAGTTACTAGTAATTTATTTTTATTTTATATATAAGTGTATATAT
>NC_056501.1:32648363-32652877 GCF_014905685.2 Nematolebias whitei | reverse complement strand
ACATATATACATATACAGTATATATATATACATATATAAATATATATATATATATTTTTTTTTTAAAGGCATTTTAAACCATTCCCACTCTCTTGCAATATTCTAAACAATGTTTCTAAACTCTAAATGCTCTAAAAGAGCACAGATGTCATGGTTTCAGCTCTCTGCCTCGGCTGCTCTTTGCCACCTACAAGCGCTCTTGGCCACGCCCACTTCTCCTCTCTGCAAGGTGAACAGCTGATCAGCTGCAGCAGGAAGTTTATACTACAGTGTGGGCTGCACAAATGTGCAGCAGGTGCTAAATAATTTAGAATAATTTATTTTAAATAAAAAGTTCCATGCCAATCGTTTTGCTCATCCATCAATCAGCCAATAGTGTGTTGTGTCCAAACTTGTTTTGAAAAACCGCGATAGAGCGAGCCCACGAAAAACGAACGTGAAGTAGCAAGGGACTACTGTATATTTGAATGAGTTTTTTCAAAGCTGGGGGAGGAGTAGCCAGAGCAGGTTTGTTACAAATGACAAAAAAAAAACAACTTCTCAGAGCCCCCAGGCCAACAGCGGGCCCCCCAAAACACTCGACTACTCCCATAAGATATGGTAATCTACATTAGTTGTCATCATAGAAAAGAAAATCTACATTGTTTTTGATTTATGTTGTCATAATTGAATGCATTATTTCTGCAGCTCAAACAGTAACTGATCATTTTCCAAGGTTCCTTAAATGCAATATTAAAGCCCCCCTGACTGGTCCACAACTTTATTGGAGCGCTACACACATGGGACTTATGAACTGAATTGACATGATTGATTATGGCTGTTTAGGGAAACACTATGGTAACTTAAAGTGTCAGTTGTCTGTGCACAAATGATGAAACATGAACACAAATAGATGTTAGTGGTGTTGTGGTGGCAAATGACTTAAATGGAAGGGGGCTTCCAAATAAAATTCTGCTTAGGGCCCCACACATCCTCAGGCCGGCTCTGTGTGGAGCTAATAGAAAGCTGAAAGAAATTGATGCTGGTGTATTAACTGATATAAAGCTGCTGTTCAAATTGACTTTGTATTAGTACTGCTTGTGTTTTGCACCATTGTCACAGATATTCCTACATATATTTTACTACCTTGTATCTTATGTGTTGCCACATAAAGTCTGAATAAAAGCTGACACCCTGCCAAATAAAGTGATCAAATGCTGATGACTTGGAGGATCCAATTATTTCACTTTGCTCTTCGAATGGAGCTGGTGATAAGTCAAAAATCATCCCAGCAGCACCAGTTGTATTTTGAGCTGGGGGTGGGTGGGAACTGAGTAAAGGTTGTGATTGTGGTCTCGGTGGTCGGGATAAGTCAGAGAGGGGGGATGGCTGTGCCCCTCCCGCCGCTGTGGGTGATGTGTGAAGCCGGTGGTCCAGCAGCAGGAGGACCGCCTCTCCCGCGCGCAGCAGCTCGTCTCTCAGCTGAAGGCTGCTCAGCAGCTGCGCTCAGCCTCCCTCTTGTTGGCTCTGACAGTCCATTGGCCTGACTGTCGCTCTGCGAGGTGGGGAAGAGGCGAACACACCGGCAGGCGTTCACTAGCGGGGGGAGAACTCGCGGTGCAGACTGATGACGATGATGATGGTGAGGATGATGCGCTCTTCCCGTGACTTTATGAATTGTGAAGAAACGTAGCGACATCTTGGTTTTTTTTTTTGTTGTTTTTTTTTTCTCCTCGTTCCTTCTTGCCCATCATCGGTTTTGCTGGATTTCTCTTCTGAGGGGGTGAAGGGGCGCGGTGTGTGTGGGGGGTGGGTGCGCTTTTTGAAGCTGCGGTCAGACGCGGGTTCTGGAGGAGCCGAAGCCACGGATCCTGAGCATCGGCCCGCAGCGCTGCGCCATCCATGACGACGACGATGATGATGATGGCCTTGGACGTCCAGACTTGCGCGGTGTTCACGGTGGTCGCGGTTCTGGTGCTCGTGAACGTGCTGCTGATGTTCCTCCTCGGTACTCGTTAATGGATCTGCGCTTGGGGCCCGGTTCGCAGCGCGCCGCGCTCTCGCACCGGAGAGGAGAGCAGAGCGGCGCGCGCTGGTCCAGAGCGGGGACGCCCGGCGCTCCATCACGGATACGCGTTGCAATGAATGACGTTGGTACAACCTAATCATGTATTTCTGTCCACCCCCCCACCCCCCAAAACCTTCGTTGTCTTGTCACCATCTGTGATCACAAGTGTTGTCTTGGTGCTTGGAGTTGATCCGGATCTGTGATGCTCTTACCTTTTCTGTGGTGATTGGAAACCCCTATATCCCTCACCTATCACAAAGGCCCCCCCCCCCCCCCCCACCTCCCAAAAAAAAAACAAAGCCAACCTCCTTCTACCCCCATGTTGTACATTGTGAATTATAATCAATGTGGATTATTCTGTATTATTTAGATAAAAATGCATCAGGGTTTGAAGCTATGCCTGCGCCAGGGCTTGTTGTTGTTCCTGTTCTGAATCCTCTGTAGTCACATTCACAACATGGCAGCTAATAGCTGTGCAGTGATCTCTGTACAGAAGTTAATGCGATATTTGTAGCAAATAGCCTTGCGAGTGAGAGGCCCCGCACCGCTCCGTGTTGACTCTGGAGGATCATTGTGATCTCAGCTGAGCAGTAATCGACAACAGGCAGGGCTCGGCCTAATAAAGGAGGGCCTCCATCTCTCCAGGTTTCCCCCATTTTAGATTCTGCTAAACTCAGCTCCCATTTCACAGCCCCCAGTACTCCCACCCCTGCAGTTTGCACAGTGGCGCTCATTTGTAGTGATTATTATGAGATATGTAATTATACGTTATTGTTTATTCCAGTCATAAGTGAAAAGGCTTGTCGGCTGCTGATGGGAATAAGAAAGGTTTTACTTTTCTTGTAGCTTCAGTGGCAAAGTGCTGTAAAAGGATCAGAGGCAGGTGTCATTAATGTTGCATGGATGTCAGAAATAGATATGCTAAAAGCCTGTCCCAGGGCCATCCACGACAGTCCTATTTATAGAAATAGACTGGCTCTTTTTAAGACGTCCTGTGTGCTCCTTCACTCTCAATGCTGAGTGCTCTGTGTTTTGTGTAAGTGCTAAATGCTGTATGGTATATCATGAACACAGATATTACTGTCACATGCCACGGCATGTGGGCTGGTGTTGTCATTGCTGTGACATAAACAGCTGAGACCCCGCAGGACTTTAAACATTCATGCATTCATGACCATAGTGTCACACGGTCTGAAGGTCTGCTGCAGATGTTGCAGCTAGCACTGATAACCTACTTACAGATAGGTGTGTGTGCACGTGCAAGCGTGTCAGGTGTGAGAGCAAGTCTTGAGTGGGTGTATTCTGTGGTTCTTTTTTACCTCTCGAGTCCTCCGCACATCCCCAAGTGTTCACACATCTGCAATCCCTCCAGGGCAGGTGCCTTCTAATAGAGTTCTGCTGCATGTCGTGCAGCCAGAAGTGTCGATGTGCAGATGTGTGTGAGTGAGACCACGGTGATGTGTGAGGAGGTGCATGTGTTTCTCGCCTGCTCCGAGCAGCGCATCTTTGATTGGCTCCCAGACTTGGGGTATAAGTGTATTACATAAGAGGACTGGCAGACACAGGGAGGACAGACCGTGAGACTCGCTCGGTGTGTCGGAAAGAGGAACCTCTTTCTGGGATCGAGCATTTCCATTTTCTTGACGTTTCTCATTCTGAGCTTAGCGGAGGACCGACACCTCGGCAGCTTCCTAAAGGGATTCGACTACCATGATCGTATGAACTTGGACTTCTCCATGAATAAACTCTCTGATCAGTTATATGCCACAAACATGGTAAGGCTGGCTGAAGGGGTGTGCGCGTGTGTGTGTTTGCTTGGAGATGCTATAGGTGCTTTGGTGCAGCTGTGCTGTGACTATAGAGAAAGTGGGATGTTGGAATGCAGTGGATCTGCCAGAGCAGCAAATGCTGATGTGTTGCGCTGCAAAGATGATACAAGCAAACGAATCATCATATTTACTCGTCAGGCTCCACGTCTGGGCTCAAAGATGAAACAGATGTCACATGCATCTTTATATAGGAATAGATTTGTCTGCATTGATTTGCATTGACCCAAATACAGCATGGACTGCTCAGACTGAGCCCTCAGGTTTGTGGTGTTGTAGCTGCAGTGTAACGGTGCAAGCTGGTGGACAAACAAGTAACGACGATCAGTCTGTGATCACTGTATTTGTTTGATCCAGCCAGGTGTGAGGGTGCTCTAAAGGATTAGGGAAGATTGATTATGTAATGCTTTTAATTTATTCAGACATGTGAAGGGAAAGGAGGAATGCAATGTACTGTATAGGAGAGGGCAGTGCTGCTCCCATTTGGGAGAGGAAGGGATGAGGCAAAGGAGGGAGGAACATTGGCTGTAAGTGCTCAATCCTGCTTCCTCTTTTGGTATGTTCTTTTTCTGTGTTCCAGTCGATTAGGTGGATAGAGAGATTGTGCCTGTTGTGAATGGGGTAAGAATGGAGTGGAGCTT
>NC_056501.1:32618084-32647963 GCF_014905685.2 Nematolebias whitei | reverse complement strand
GGTTAAGGAGGTGAAAGGGCAAGAAGTAAACTAGCTTCAGACCCAGTGTTCATCTGTTCTGTGGTGCTGTTCCACATGGAGTTCCCGCTATCAAGTTAAAACTAATTTAACTACCACAAGTTATTCTTGTTTGTATTTTTTTTATCAAAAGTCCTTTCAGTAAAACTGAACTGTGTTCAAAATGTTTTGAGAACAATTGATTGGTCTTGTTTCCATGACAGCATGACACAAGATTTGCAGTAATCCTCCTCTACTACCTTAGTAGAGAGCCCTGATGTATAATCTACAGTCACTGTTACCCCTTAGCTCTGATTCTACTGTGACACTTGGTTGTTGAAAGGCGGTCATCTACCGTTGCAGTTGACTGCAACAGGTTTGAGTTACATCATCCTCACCCAACGGTCACTCTTTGTTTGTGTCGGTTCACACAGGTGCCCAAATTTGATGATATTCTGATGCATCCTGGAGTGTCCTTGCCTCATCCCATCGTCTTGTCGATACCAGTGAAGCATCCTTATCTGTCACCATGACGACAGCTGCTCTTTCCCTTCCAAGCATGGCCGTCCCCTCCTTGTGCTCACTCCTCCTCAGCCCAGATTGGTTTATAATCCCCCGTAGCTGCCTCAGTGAGGCGTCATGGATGTGGGCTTGTGCACAGGTTGTGGAGGGCAGTGGGAGCTGCTGAGTGTCAGGATACAAGCAAATGCACACTCGCACACAATCTGCTGTTTCTCAAAAATAAGAAAGGCAGCTCGTGCATTAGAAATAGCACCACGCTGCCCTAGAACCCACACAATAAAATAAACCATGTGTTATTACGGACGATAAAAACAGTTTGATTTAATGTAATAAGCTGAATACAGGGGTCCAAATAAAGAGAAAGCAGCTAATGTTATACCCATGCATGTGACATCCTTGTCTCCAGGCCTTTGATAAGTCCTTACCTTGAGCTTAAGCGTCACCTGTCAGGGTTAGTTAGCCCTGGCTGCTCTGTCTACAGCCCCGGGGAATGAATGCATGGCTAGTTCTGGACCGCAGAATCCAGATGAACACTACTGTGGAGGGAACACAATTTCAGGAAATATGCCAGGAATGCACAGACAAAGTTAATGTATACGAAAATAAATGTGTGACTGCTCATGTGTATACATATATATATATATATATATGTGTATATATGTATGCAAGTGTGTGTAGCTGTCAAGGCTGTGAAGCTAGGTTGTCAGTGTGATGGATGGTGAAGCTGTAGATGGATGGATGATGTCAGACTCGGGTCTGTCTCTGGAACATCGTCTGCTGTCTCATGTTCTTTAATGAGAACAACCTTTAGCTCCTCCAAGTCCTCCAAAGAATACTCATCGCCCTGCTGGGCTTCAGTGCTTCTACCTGACTCATGCATATCGCTTGGTGCTTTCTGTATGTGCTCATATGGCTGCCCGGCGTAAATGTTTATTTGCAGGGTTTTAGGATGTTCTCATTACTTATTCATGATGTTGTAATCGATCAGTTAGACGTGATGAGTCATCCGTCCGTGTTTTGTTGATGACTGTTCTGCAGATAAGACAACAAGCTCTAGTTACTGCATGAAGGAAGAGACGTTATCCCTTCACGTTTGTCTGCTTCACAGTGTTTAGATTACATTAAAATTTGTAATTATTATAATGCCATAATGAGTCAATTATATCCGTATGGAACGGTGTCTGAACACTGTGTTGTTTCTCCTCTAATGGTTCTGTCTTTTATTTTTGTGCGTGTGTTGTTTCTGTTTTGTTGGTCTGGGTTGGCTGTTGTGTTCTATTTGCTTTGCAGTCCCTAAACTGCCAATAGACCCTTGCTTTGAGGATGTGTATTTGCATCAATTAGTAATCCGAGTGGGCCCAACAACAAGGATTCACACAAATTGAAGCCAGAACGAGAGCGTTACTGTGTTAAAATTTGATTCCTATTAAGATGAGTCTTTATTTTATTGATAATCATCTCCATGTTCACCGCTCGCGCCTGTTTTCAGTGTTTACATGCAGCCTCGTGTCGTCAGAATAAAACAAAGGGCATGCCCTGTCTCTCCCTCTAATTTCTTTAGTTGATAAGTGGAGGTTCGGTTGTCAATGCTGAGGCGGTATGGGACCATGTGACCATGGCGGATCGGGAGTTGGCGTTTAAGGCTGGTGATGTCATCAAGGTGCTGGACGCCTCCAACAAAGACTGGTGGTGGGGCCAGATTGACGAGGAGGAAGGATGGTTCCCTGCCAGCTTTGTACGGGTGAGTTAGGAGCAGCCAACAGTTGTAGACACAACAGATACCCTCACACTTAGAGACGGTACAGACAGAATACATGCCCAGACACACAGAAAATAAACCAATATGGCTTCATGTCCACAGACAAACAGTTTAACTAACTTTTTTAAATGCAAGAACAGTAAAAGATGCGCAGGAGCCCCCGTGCTCCTGATTAAATTATGTTTACACTCAATGCATTTCTGGATGATCACACAAACTGTGGTTGTTTACTTGTGTTGCTTTCTATTTGTAACTGTTGAATGGTGGGCCCCATGTGGAAAAAAACTTACAGCCATAACATTATGACTACTTACATTTGTCAGAACACAATGTTCCGCCGGGGAGAACAGCATCCTGCCACTCACATGAGAGCTACTTGGATACCACTGTAAAATTGTTGAAGACCATTCTAGCCTCCCACAAAGCAACACACACACACACACACATACACACATGCTTGATTGTTGCAGCCCCTTTTGAAAACAAAAAAACGAACAAACAAAAAAACATGACAAAAAGCCTCATCGAGCTGTTCATCTGGCTTTTAAACTCACGCGGTACAAATTAGCAGGACGTAAGCCTAAATAACAAAGGGCTGCGTGATAAAGGCTCAAAATTATTGGAGACTCTCTCCAGTAAATTTTCAGTAATAATGTAGTTTTTAGCATTATAGCAAAAATAATTAAATAAATGGATAACTTAAAGGTTTTATCTTTGATTGCAGATTGCAGTTATTTTTTACCTACAAACAAAAAAGAGGGTTTTATTTTCCATTTTTGGTTTCTATGACCTGCTGTACTTGACGAGCGTGCATCTTTTGGTCCAAAGGCCTTGCAACAGAGAGGTCACCAAGTTGAATGGAAGTAAAATATGCTAGATTGTGTTGTCTTTGTAACTTTTCGATGAAAGTGCAATGTAAGTGCCTGATAAAAAAAAATCATACTTTATTCAGTAAACTTATAACTCTCCTGCACAATCTGTACAATGCACTGTTTCCTAATAAAACTGCTGTCAGACCTAAAGATCAGCAAAACAAACTTTAAAATATCTGTATAGGCATTAAAAGCTCAATCAAACAGCATGCAACAGCACTGGCACTTTTAAAAGGTCTTCTTGTTCTACGTGCACGTGGTGATTGACCCTTGGAAGGTCTTTTAATGTCCTAACGTGTTTGTTAGGGGAAAAGTTGACCATCTCAATAAACTGCTTAAAAATACTATTTTTTAAATTATTCTCAATAAATTAATCGGTCTTAGTGCTATCTTTGCTTGAAATAAAAATATTGAATTCAAATAACTTTTTAGAAATGTTTGACTTTTTAAGGGCTTTTAGTTTTAGAAAATAACAGTTTACTTAAAAAGTGACCAAATGTTTAATTTATGGCATTCCTGCAGTACACCCAAAATGACTTTTTTGAAAAAAAATTCAACAATTGTAAGACCCTCCAGATCAGTTGGTTTTTGGTCAAACTTACATAATTTATGTCACTCAGTCCGAGTTTTTTAATTTTTTTTTTTTTTTTTTTACTTTATTTAATTTTTTCTCTAAAACTCTACATAGGCATGATGCCAATTTCTGTTTCATTTTGGCTTTTACTGACCCAGATATATTATCATCTGCTGCAGCCCTATACGTCCACTTCTGTCGTCCTGCTACTGGTAAAGTCAAGGGGAGTAAGCCGTTCTGAGCCATGTAGCTCCTGATTCTGCAACCTGCACGCACGTGGAACAGCTTTTTGTGCTAAATGTTCACTTGTGCAACATGCAAGTGTCTTTTTCCTCTTTACAGCCAAACTAAAACTTTGTCGAATGAGATGAGAGTCAGAAGTCCACAGCAACATGCATCCGGGAAAGACACGTCTCAGTAAACTCACTAAAAACTCACTACGGACTCAGTCAATTTTTTTAGTGGCTCTCAAACATAAAAACAGATGACCACCTACTATATAAAATACAATAACATAAAAATATACTAAAAGTAAAAAATGGGGGAGTGGTGGTGCAGAGGTTAGAGAAGGTGGGCCTGTGGTCGTGAGGTCACCGGTTCAACTTCCTGGACTGACAACATCAAAATGTGGGTGGGAAAGGTGAAACACCCCTTCCTGCCTCCACCCTCATTTGCCCCACTTTGGGCCCTTGAGCAAGGCCCTTAACCCCCACCCTCTGCTTCCCTGGGTGCCCTAGATGGCAGCTCTCTGCTCCACACAGAGGGTTGTGGTAGCTCGGTGTCTGTGGTTGTCAGGAAGGACATCCGGCGTAAAAACAATAGCCAAGTCTTTGTGCGAGTTAGTTCACTGTGGTGACCCCTGTAGAAGGGAGCAGCTGAAAGAAGAAAACATTTTAATAATTAAAAAATATTGGGATAGAGGTAAAAAAACATTACTAAGAGGACCAAAGTTCATGCTCATTTTTTGCGCTGAGACATTTCATCCGTCATCTAACGGACTGCCCCAGAGGCCATCTTAGCACGAGCAAACTGTTTTTTTTTTTTTTTTTCCATTCTAGAGTATGATGTTGGTGGAGAATCAGTTTTGTTTGGTGGTTCCTCAGATTGAAGAAGTCCTATGGATGACGGACAAAACGAAACGTCTCAGCACAAAAAAGAAACCTTCCAGATGACCTGACTGAGCATGAATGCATTACTTTATGATACTGTATAATAATAACGGGATCAAAAAATGTATTTACAATTGATTTTCACTAGTGGTGGGCACAGCTAACCAAAAGGTTAGCTTTGTTATATTTTATATTCTATATGCCATACTCTATATTCCATATTCCACCGACTAAAAAAATATTAACTTTGCTAATGCTAAACCACTAAACTCGTTTACAAAAATCCCTGGAAGCTAACGCTAAACCGCTGACATGTCAGACGACAGTCACCCAGTCAGCATCACACGCCTTTGTCTCCTGTTGAAGCTGTGTCGATCAATCACGTCTCGTCACGTGTACACATAGTAAGCCAATAACGTGCCTAACCGACTCTTCGAGACACACCGAAAACAAACGGGAACAAGCCCGTGAAATTTGTTGGCAGACTTAAAAGTAGGCAAAAATCTAATTTAGCGGATGCTAATTCTGCTAGTGGTTTCCAAAGTTAGGGCAGCACGGTGGCGCAACTGGTAGAGCTGCTGCCTCTCAGCGAGCAGGTCCCCGGTTCAAATCCAGGTCCAGAGACCTTTCTGGGTGGAGTTTGCATGTTCTTTCCGTGCATGCGTGGGTTTTCTCCAGGTACTCCAGTTTCTTCCCACAGACCAAAAAACATGCATGTTAGTCTGATTGGTAACTCTAAATTGTCTCAAGGTGTGAGTGAGAGAGTGAATGGTTGTTTGTCTCGTTTGTCTCTATGTGGCCCTGTGATGGACTTGCGACCCGTCCAGGGTGTACCCCGCCCCTCACACAGTGATTGCTGGACATGGGCACCGGCGACCCCCGTGACCCAAAATGGAAGAAGTGGGTAAAGATAATGGATGGATGGATGGTTTTTGCACCTGTGTGCAGCCCACATGTGCAGGGAGACTCTCCCTCCGCTCTCTGCCGCCCACACATTTCTGCTCTGCTGAAGCAGCTCCGTGAAGGGTTAACCCTTTGCTGTCCAGATGCACCTTTTGTCTTCCAACTTAAAATTCAAAGTACGTCACATTGTAAAATCGTCATAATCACAGAATATAAAAGTGTTAAAAGTTATTTTTAATTATTTTAGAACTTCTATGTTCAGTTGTTACAGTGTATTTGATCAAGAAGTACATTTCTTTTCCATGCAGCAGAGCTGCGTGAAGGGTTAACCCTTTGCTGTCCTGCTGCGCTTCTCTTCTCTACAATTTAATTTTAAATACTGTAACATTTTAAATAAACAATCCTTGAATAAATTGTTTCCTTAAAATATTACAGTGTTTAAATTTAAATTGTTTATTCACACAGAAGGAGGGAGATTGGGAGTGAAACTTGAACTTGGACTACCGTATCCCTACTTTGCGGTTTTTCACTTATCGCGGGGGGCGTGGTCTCCTAAACCCCGTGATAAACGAGGGACTACTGCACCAGTCTTATCGTTGGCTATGACTACCATTATACACTGACAAGTGCAAAACCTGCTTTTAACTTGGTGCTTTGCTACGTGTGTCACCGTGTACCTAAGGTTAACGCATTCCTAGACCTGTCACAATACACAATAAATCAATTAATCGCATGATAAATTGAAATTATCAACCTTATTTTCATTTATCGGCTTTATCGTTTCTTCGTGTCTCTCTCTACTGAAGACACTGGATGACAAAAGGCTCAACTCCGGTACTCTTCATTGATCCCTCCCTTTCTCTTTAAAATCCATTTTAACCGTCCAAAACTGCATTTTTGGATCGTTAAAAGCAGCTAAGCTGAGAAGCTAAGCTACAAGCTAAGCTAAGCTAACAGGCCGGCCTTGGGGACAAAACCTCCGTCTTGCAGGGCTTTAACAGACTACTCGAGTAATCGACAGGTCGATTTGTAGGACATCTATCGAGTTTTTAAATTTCACATTGAGTATTCGCAGTGACATCATTGCGTCACGTGATCCACACCGGGCTACTAGTAGAAGCTACCAAATGGATTCCTCCCAGCAGATGGACTGAGCGGAACAGGCCCAGTCTTGGCAAACTGGTAGAAATTCATCAGTAGTCTGGAAATATTTCACTAAAGATGAATCTTCCGGTTCAACTACCGTAAGGAAACAGAAAATGAATCAACTTCCTGACTGTTTGGAGCTCGTTGCGAACCGGTGTTATACCATATTCTGTGACCACCGTATATTGGGACCGTAGGGGACGGTGTTGCATGCACTGTTGCAGGTCACAGAATATGGTGTACCACCGGGTACAATCGATCGAACCAGAACCAGCTTCCTCTGACCTTGTTTCACAAACAAAAAGCAAAAAATATTAATCTCTAAACCTATAAAAAAAACTATAAGCATATTAATCTCTAAAACTAAACCTAATGCGCACCACAGTAGGCAGTGGTGCGGGGTGGTCGTCCGCCCCACTGTTTTTAGTTTTGTTTTTTACGTGCCACACGTTTCTTTCACTTTTGCAGCTTAATAATAATAACTAATAGTTTTGGTTTTTCTGTGACTTATTTGCAGTTTGATAAATGGTAGGAGCATAATATATGCTCCCAATGTTTTGATGGTCCTTTTTTTTTGTTGTAAATAATAAATGACGTTGTTTTGCGGTTTTATTTTTTATTTTATTTTATTTTCATCTTGAGATCATATGACGTCATCAACTACTCAAGTTCTACTCGAGTAGTATTATGTTAATGTCAAGTTTAAAAATTATGTAGTCGTTCAACCCCTACCATCTTGTCGAAGCTCCAAAGTTCACGGCTGAATCCCGTGCCTTCGTGTAACAAGTTGTTTTTCTCCGCAAAAAGCAGCTAAGAACTTGTTTACTGTTTTTTTATTAAAAGCTTTGTGTGAAAAACGCTATGCTAAAGAGCTCAAACCACACCGAGCGTCCGCCAGTTTGAGAACCAAAGAAAGGAAGGCGAGACAGCCCATGTCATGTCAAGGGGCTTCCCTCCTGTTTTTCTTAAAGAGACACGCTGCTCGCTCCCTCACTATCTATCCTTAGGTTTAAACAGTCTTATACTGCCAATTGGTGGTCGAAAAAAGGTACTACATGCAAAACAAATTAAACTTTTCTTCTTAAATTTAACAATAATTATTAATTATTGTCAAATTTCAAACAATATTATCATTTATCGCAATAATTTATGAGTCAATTAATCACCCAGTAAAATTTGTTATCGTGACAGGCCTACGCATTCCCGACATCTTCTTGTATTACCTAGGGTATGTAAATATGTCATACCATCATATAAATTACACATACATGTTAATAAATGTACCTTTCAGGTTCTCAGTGAAGTACACAGT
This sequence comes from Nematolebias whitei, assembly GCF_014905685.2. NCBI lineage: Eukaryota > Metazoa > Chordata > Actinopteri > Cyprinodontiformes > Rivulidae > Nematolebias > Nematolebias whitei. The sequence continues at coordinate 32,639,769 of NC_056501.1, read as the reverse complement.
CACTTTGAGTTCCACTATACAATCCCCAATGGTGCATAAGTTCAAATTGTACCATGTGGGAATAAAATGTACTTTTTCAGTATTCCTTAGTTTTTGACTGTATATGCCGCAGCCTTAGATTTCACTTCACAATCACTTCAAATCAAATAGTCTGTTCCCCTCGTCCAGGTACAACACTCTTTTAGCCAATCTTTAATCCATTACATGAACAGTCTGAGGTATGATAGTGGGAAAAGTACACAATATTTGTATGTGATTATAATGTTATGGCTGCACGTTAAAGGTTTGACACCATGAATTAGGTTTTCAAAATTTTCTGCTGAAAGTTTCAACTTACTCTTAAGTTGGTTAAAATATTTCGTGCAACTCTGATCTACATGTTGGATTTGTGGTTTTTTTGGGAACAACACAAGGCACATTTCTCATGGCACTGCCCATAATTCAATGATGGACAAGGAGATGTCAAGTATAGAGAAATCAATCTTTTGATTTATAAAATATTTCCATATTCACATGGTATGAGTAATTCAGCGAGAGAGGATGGATACAGTAGATGTCATTAAAGCAATCTTTATTGTTTGTGTTCTCTAAAAATGTATCACACACTCTAAACTTGGATAGGATATATACTTTCTTATGTTTGTTTATTTATTTAAGGATTATTTAACCAAAGGTTAGAAGACTTGCTGTAGGGGGACCTTTCTCACAGTAGCAGTCTCCCTCCCCCCACTCCTGACACTTCTCATGGTCATTCCCACCTGTCCACCCTTCCATATTCACTCCTGAGAGGGCAGCGCAGACAGGCTGACTGTCAACCAAAAAGTATCTCTCTTTTCTGTCATTCTCTCTCTCCAAGGTGGAACCCCACCCTCCTCAGCCCCAAACAAAACAGGTTTTCTATATCAACCCCATAGCAACTCCACGGTTCCAAAACACCACGTCAAAGGTGCGTTCTTTCCAGCTTCATCAACCCATCCAGCCTGCCCGATCACCCGCCCGCTCTGGTCTGTCCACGCAGCGTACCCTCCAACATTCCCAAGCATTAATGTGCCCATGACGTTATCTCATCTTTCCTCAAAGGGAGGGTCGATGGAGAGGCTAAACTGAGGAGTCAAAAGTAAAGACTGTGACTCTTAATGACCTACAGGAAACAAAATCTACAAAACACCAAAGATTTTTTTGAAGGATTATTTTTTAAATCCCAATAAGGATCATTGTTACGAATGTGAACCATTTTTCTCAGTACTTTATTTACTATTGACTCTGACGATTTTTTTCAGCCTTAGCGCTGCACTACCAGTTCTCGTCTGCAGTCAGTGCTCAACCACCTATCACTCTGCTTTTCTGCGGCGTTACATTTCCCATCTTGTGTTTGGCATTCTACCCGTCGGTTCTTTGATGTTATCTTGGCAAACTGTGTGTTGTCAGGTGTGGGCTGCTGGCCATCTGAAACCACACTCACATCTTTGGAGTGAGAGTGGAATAAGCTTAATTTGTGAATCTGTGTGTGCGTTTGTGTGTGTTAGAGAGTGCTCAATCTTATGAGAAGATTATGAGCTGAGCATATGTGTCATAGAGGAAGTGTAAAACACACAGAACATACTGGTGGAAATTTAATGTGTAAATATCTTTTATGACATGGTGAGCTAAGAGTTCTTGTCCAAACTATCAGAAACTTTGTCAACATGTTTTTTTGTAAAATTAGTTCATGTATTTAGTAGGGATGCACAATATTGGATTTTTGGCCCATATCCGATATGTTAAAATTTATTTGGCCGATAATCGATGTCGATATTTTATATACTTTCCTTTGTCAGAACAGCCATATGCATAGCACTTTAACTTCTATTAAATGAAAAGTGTCTCACTTGTGGAGGTTTGTTCCAGGTTCCTAGCTGCAGTGTGGGATCCTCTGCACGTAAAAAGGCTATCCTTCCTGCAAGATTGCAAAGTTTTTGTCTATCCATTGTGCCGTAAGACTAATCATGCTAACAGGGCTAACATGATGTCCAAATGTCTGTGGTAAAACTCACCCAAGTGCTATCGGCTATTAGCCTCTCAATGACGTCGGAAATGACGTCTTGTAACTTGGGTAAGGCTACGTTGGAAAAATATCTCCGACTGGGGACGATGTAGCGAGGCTCAACATAGTCCAAAAATCGTCGGAATCTGACATCATCAACAACGGAGAAAAAAAAAACGTCCACACCGCTGACATTTTGAATTTTCCTCTCCGCTGTGAGATTAGGTATGCGCACACGACGTCATCACGTTGTGCTGCCACTGCAGGCGTCCTTGTCACTGGATTGTCGTACAAAAACAGCGCCTTTTATATCAATGAGTTATTTTGATGGAATAGCCGATGTCCGATATTTAACTTTAACGCTAATATCGGCTGATACCGATACCGTGCCGATAATATCGTGCATCCCTAGTATTTAGAGTGTATGTGTGTGTGTGTGCATCCATGCTCATGCTAAAGACTGTCTTTGGTGCAGGATTTGTGCGTGTGGGAATAGGCTGTGGGAATATTGTGATACTAACATCTAAAAGCAAAACGATTTGTAATTATATTTGAATCTGTCCATCGAAACCTGCTTTTCATCAGATTTATGCACTTAAAGCTGTGGAGAGCACATTTCTCATTGAGTGGTTTGTGTGTGGGTGTGTTTGAATGTGTTTGTCCTCAGCTGTGGGTGAACCAGGAGGACGGAGGGGCAGAACCAGTCGAGGGGACCAGCGAGGTTCAGAACGGGCACCTGGATCCAACCAATGACTGCCTGTGTCTGGGCTCGCCCCTCCAAAACCGGGACCAGATGAGGGCTAACGTCATCAATGAGATCATGAGCACAGAGAGACACTACATTAAGCACCTCAAGGACATCTGTGAGGTAGTAAACATGTGTACATACATACACACACACACAATAATGAGACATGCTGCTCAGGGCTCCATCTTATTACACTTAATAAGAGCAGAGACGTAGTAAATTGTAAGAAAATGAATCAACTGGAGCAGGTGTAAAAAGCAAAGCTGCATTTTGTCATGCTATTGAGAATTTGTAACACTCCCACAGTCACACTTAAAGTCCCAGCATGTTTTTATACTCTGGATTAAAACACAGTTTTAATAAATTTCTCGTTATGTAAGATGCAAAACAACGTGAGTTTTACACAGTGCACCTTGCAGTGTTTATCACGATCAAATATGTTAAAGCGTAAAGCTAAAATGTACGCCGAATAAAACGTCACCTCGCTGTGCTTCTTATTTAAATTATTTTGAGAGAACTTTTACAACTTTTAAATTGCTTTAACAAAATCATTCAACTAGAATATAACGTAAAGAGTAAAACTCTATAAATAGTTTTCCATAACACAGTTACATCTGTGAAAAGCTATAGATATTTCAACTATCTCATTTGTAAAGAGTTGGCACAAAAGAGCAGAAGTGGTAGCATCGTGAGGGGGCAGCAGTGTTATCAAGTCACTGACGTTGTCCTGTAGACACACTGTACGACAAAACCAGCCGTTGACAGAGTTTAACAGGTTACACTGTGGGTTTACAGGAGGCCAGGTCATCATATTGTACAAGTTCATGGCACGTCAGGTGCATAGATTCCATAATGGCCTGAACCAATTCAATTCAACTCAGTTTATTTCTATAGCACCAAGACACAACAGAAGTCATCTCAGGGCACTGAACAGAAACGTTCATATAAAAATAATAATTTAACAAAATTTATCTGAGGAGCAGACTGCTTCGAGTTTAACTCCATCACAGAACTCTCATCTTGAGCAAGCATGAAGGCGACAGTGGAAAAGAAAAACTCCCTCATGAGGAAGAAACCTTTAGCAGAACCAGGCTCAGGACAAGTGGCAATCTGCTTCCACCTGCTGGGTTTGAGAGGAACAGATACACAATGGCAGGTAGAATCACATGTTAAGATACAAATGAAAATTATTCAATTTTCAAAATTAATTTAAGGAAATCAGGTCAGTTTGTCCTCCAGTAGTCTAAGCCTATGGCAGCATGACAAGCCAACCCTAACTATAGGATTTATCAAAAAGAAAAGTCTTAATCCCAGTCTTAAAACTGGACAATGTGTCACAGACAGAAACTGGAAGTTTGTTCCACAAGAGAGGAGCCTGATAACTGGAAGATCTTCCTCCCATTCTGCTTTTGTAAATTCTAGGAACCGGAAGTAAGCCTGCAGTCTGAGAGCAACGTGCTCTGTTAGGAAAATATGTATATATATGAATTCTAATATAAGCTGGAGCTAGGTTGTTGAGGGCTTTGTAGGTTATAAGTAAGATATTGAATTCAATTCTGGATTTGACAGGGAGCCAATGGAGAGAAGCTAAAACTGGAGAGATATGATCTCTCCCACTAACTCCAGTTAAGACTCTGGCAGCAACATTTTGGATCAGCTGAAGACATTTTAAAGACGTATTTGGACATCCAGATAATAAACCATTGCAATAGTCCAGTCTAGACGTGACAAATGCATGGACCAGTTTTTCTGGATCATTTTTAAATAAGATGTTTCTAATCTTAGTGATACTACGCAGGTGGAAGAAGGCTGTTCTAGTGACGTTTTTAATGTAGGGGATAAAAGACATGTCCTGATCAAAAATAACTAGTAGGTCGTATGGGCATCCACACGAGACGTGAAGGTTTTGGTCATCCAGAACAGACTCGAAGAGAGGATCTTCATATTGTGTACCCAGTATTATAGAACCACGTGGATTTTTACAACAACTTGCATCATCCTGCACCATGTCTCAGTGACAACACTTAGACCAAGGGCGTCAGAAGCATCCGTAATGTGGGGGGGGGACACAATGATGTGTGTAGGTGTGTGTGTGTGCGCGCGTGTACGTGTGAGCGCATGTTAAAAAAAGGTGTTCACTAGTGAACAAAAAAGCAGCATTTCACCTAGATTTCCTTTAATTCCACACATTTAAAACATGTTTCTCACCAAGTTTGTGTAAATTCATCTGTGGATTTTAAAGACATTTTAACTTTAATACACTTTAATACAGAGCATCAGATCGACACTATTTGTCTTATAGAGAAATAAAAAACATCACCACTGGACTTTTTTACTTGTGTTCAACACTCCTCATCTAAATGATGTTTCTCTTGACGCTTGAGGACAATAAGGTGTGGGGTTTTAAAGACATTTCAGCTTTGATGCACCTGAACACACAGCGTCTCTTACACCTGCAGCGTCTTACAGCGTCACAGTTACTGCTAAGCTAACATGCTACAGACGTAGCGCTGCACTCAAGCATCCTCCTAACATGAATATATGTTTATGATCAACCCCCTGGTCAACCACTGCCCGCACTAAGCTGCTAAACTGGCGAGCGAGTAACACAGGTACCTCCACCTCCTCCACCTGTGCGCGTTTTCTGCCGAGGCAGGAGGCAGGAAGGGACGGTGGAGAGTTGGAGGTAACCAGGAAAACCTGGAGAGGAGTTTTAGTGGCTTGAGTATTATCCTATTAATCAAGTGAAATGGAATCGTTCACGAAGAAAGAGAAACTGCGTCGCCTGCACTAAAGTTTTAATGTAAAAGTGTGTGGGGGGGGGGGGGGGGGTCCAAATGAACGTTTTTTTAATGAGGGGGGACTTGTCCCCTTCACATAATGGTTGCGACGCCTATGACTTAGACTAAATGTCACCGTCACTGGCTGTACCCCTCAAAAGTTAAGTCAACAAAGAAGAGCAAAAGAAAAAAGGAAATAAAAGAATGGGTGAAGTCACAACAATTTGGTATTTCTAAATCTACCACCTGGGTAATACTGAAATACCAGCTAGTACACGACTAATTCTTCAGTTCCAGCAGCAGCACGAGTGTGTATGTAATAAAACAGATAAGTCATCTATTTCTCTTTGGATGCTTTCTCATGTACGTTTTTGCTTATCTCATCATCTGTTCTGATCCTTTGTATGCCCTTGTTTGTACAGTGAATGAAGCGTAATGTTTAAAAATAGTTGCAATAAAGCATAAATTTCACCTCCTCTCCTTGCTAGTCCAAGCACGCTGCATTCTACATCGCCTTTTCTTGTCCTAACCTTTTTCCACAGCGCCTGTCATGTAGTATACAGTGTTTAATTCAGAAATCAATTGTATGGAGAAAAAAAATGCTAAGACCTGGAGAGATGTAAAATCAGTGAATATGATTACTTGGATTACTTGACATCTTGATATTGTCACAGAATGTGACGTTTTATGACCTTTAGCCTGACGTTAACTGCCTCTCATGTTGTTGCAGGGTTACCTGCGCCAGTGTAGGAAGCGTGTGGACATGTTTAATGACGACCAGCTGAAGGTTATCTTTGGAAACATTGAGGACATTTTTCGCTTCCAGATGGGTTTTGTTAGAGATCTGGAGAAACAGTACAACACAGAGGAACCACACCTCTCTGAAATTGGGCCATGCTTTTTAGAACACGTGAGTATTTTCTGTTTTTGTTTATTATTTAGGAAAGTGACACAAAAGATGAAATCCCACTGTTTATCTATCAGCAGCTACAGTAGTCCCTCGTTTATCGCAGGGGATCCGTACCCTGAAGCCCCGCGATAAGTGAAAAACTGCGAAGTAGGAATAGTAGTACAAGTAGTGAGTGGGGGGAGTGGTGGCGCAGAGGCTAGAGAAGATGGGCCTGTGATCAGAAAGTTGCAGGTTCAACTCCCGGTACCATCAACATCAACATGTGGGTGGAAAAGTTGAAACACCCACACCTGTCTCCACCCTCACTTGCCCCACCCTGGGCACCTGAGCAAGGCCTTCAACCCCCACCATCTGCCTCCAAAAACAGGTCTCTGTTGAAAATGAGTTTTAGTGACTCATTGCGACTACCTGTCTGTATATCCATCCATCCATCCATTTTCTTTACCCGCTTATTCCATTTTGGGTCATGGGGGTCGCTGGTGCCCATGTCCAGCAATCACTGTGCGAGGGGCGGGGTACACCCTGGACGGGTCGCAAGTCCATCACAGGGACACATAGAGACAAACGAGACAAACAACCATTCACTCTCTCACTCACACCTAAGGACAATTTAGAGTTACCAATCAGCCTAACATGCATGTTTTTGGACTGTGGGAGGAAACCGGAGTACCCGGAGAAAACCCACGCATGCACGGAGAGAACATGCAAACTCCACCCAGAAAGGCCCCTGGACCGGGGTTTGAACCAGGGACCTGCTCGCTGAGAGGCAGCAGCTCTACCAGTTGTGCCACTGTGCTGCCCCTGTCTGTATATATAAAGGGTAAATGAAAAAAAGCAAGTAGTAGTTTATTTTAGTATATATATATATATATATATATATATATATATATATATATGTATATTCTATACATTTTTTCTAAACTCTAAACGCTCTAAAAGAGCACAGAATGTCATGATTTCAGCTCTCTGCCTCCTCTGCTCCCAGCCACCTGCAAGCTCGGCCACGCCCACTTTTCCACTCTGCATGTTGAACAGCTGATCAGCTGCAGCAGGAAGCTTATCCTGCAGTGTGGGCTGCACAAATGTGCAGCATGTGCTAAATAATTTTAAATAATTTATTTTAAATAAAAATTCCAAGCCAATCGTGCGGCTCATCCATCAATCAGCCAATTGTGTGTCATGTCCACTCTTCTTTTAAAAAACCGCAATAGCAAGTCTGCGATAAATAAACCGCGAAGTAGCGAGGGACTACTGTAATCATTTTGTTGTATTATCAAAAGACCGTAGCTAAATTAAATTAGTACATTGAGACAACATTTAAATGTTCCTTACTAATGGCCTGCAATGATTGAATGTGATTTTCTTTTTATGTCAAAATGAATCATTCTATCCATTCTGCTGTCCGATCACACATCTTTGTAATTTTACACCACAGCAAGATGGTTTTTGGATCTATTCCGAATACTGTAACAACCACTTGGATGCCTGTATGGAGCTAAGCAAACTGATGAGGGACGGCAGGTACCAGCACTTTTTTGAGGCTTGCCGTCTCCTCCAGCAAATGATCGACATCGCCATAGATGGCTTCTTGCTCACACCGGTTCAGAAAATCTGCAAATATCCTCTCCAGCTGGCTGAGCTTCTTAAGTATACTGCACAGGAGCACAGGTACAGTCTACTTTGGTCAAGATGACATTTAATCTATAATATTTGTTGCTATTTTTATGGTGATTTATTGGTTAAAAGAGAATGTGGTACTGATGCATCACTGTGTTCAAGATGCATTGTGCTGCAATGCAGCTCTTGCAGGTGTAGTAATCTATATTTGAACTGAAATAAATGTTTTACTGTTTAATCATGTCTTCGTGTTGTACAAAAAATGCTCAAATTTGTAGCAATAAATAATGATTTGTGTACTGCACGCATCAGATATAAAATGAAACGGAGCTTTCTCTGCTACGTGCTGTGAGCTTAATTCTATGTTTTTCTAAAAACATGGAACATTAAAGAAGCTGAGTGCAAATTGTAAACATTTGCACATGTGCTCTCATGCACATATATATATGTAAGTGAGCATTCGGTTGTGCAAACTCATGCGCGTGAGCACACAGACAAACAGTGCGAGTAATTCAGCGTGTCTCCGCCAGCTCCAGGTCATTCACAAACCAAGCATTCTCAGCCAGAGAGGGACAGGTGCCAGCTCTGCCAGAAAGACCTGCCAGATCTCAGTGTTTCACTGTTGGAGAGCTGCGGAGAAGCTGCCACATATAGGCCTGTCTCACTTATACGCACAACGCTGACACACACGCGCACGTCAGCTTCCAAAGTGAGGATTGGATCCATCGCACATCTAAGCCAGAGGGATAAATCCAGCTCAGTTAGCATAGAGGCTGTCAGACTTAACTGTGAATAAAGAGATGGCTGGTTCAAATTAAATAGGCTGTGTGCTAATTTGACTGTATTCCAATGGACTTACCTCCGTTTATTACCCCTATCTTTAATAGGCTGTTCTCTATCATTCACTAAGGCAACTTTGTATGTCTTTGAGTGGCTGAGTCCAAGACTATAACTTTAGGCCTATCACTGTGAAGTGATTACATATACATTGTGTCTGCAGTGACTATCGATATGTGGCAGCAGCTTTGGCTGTGATGCGGAACGTCACTCAACAGATCAATGAGAGGAAGAGGAGGTTGGAGAACATTGACAAGATCGCCCAGTGGCAAGCATCAGTTCTCGACTGGGAGGTAAGTGAGAAAAAAAAAGAAGCTTCTTCTCAGTCCAAACTGTAGTGTTTTTAGTATTTTATTCACAAACTTGAACAAATATGTATTATCAGTGTTAAGACTTTAGGGCAGGGCTATTCAACACAACTGCTCGGGGGGCCACAGTTTCTGAAAGCCAGCAGCTCAGGGGCCGGACATCTATCGATTAACGTCATTATTTAAATAAAGCAAGTATTACAATGATTTGTTACGTTTTAAATTTGTTTGTTTTATTGCATTGAATTATAAATGCAATAAACAGAACCTAACGCCCCCCACCCTTCAAATTTAATTTTTTTTAAGTCATTGGTGGACCGGATTGAAGTCACCCGCAGGCCCCCAGTTGAACAGCCCTGCTTTAACTCATCCACATGAACTTTTAGCATATTGTCAACCACCAAAAACACTTCCAGACTTGTTAGTATCAAAATGTGAAGGCAGTTGTTTTTGCCTGTGTCTGCGTGCACGTCTGTGTTCGTCTGCAGGACTTCTTATGAACCACTAAACAGAAACTCTCATAAAGTAATCACAGGGTCTACAGCTGTTGAACTTTCAGGGTTCTTTGCTAACACATAAACTGATACACAGTAGTCCCTCGCTACTTAGCAGTTCGACAGTCGCGGACTCGCTCTTTCGCGGTTTTTCAAAGAGTGGACATGACACACAAGTGGCTGATTGATGGATGAGCCACACGAGCGGCATGGATTCTTTATTTAAAATAAATTATTTTAAAGGATTTAGCAGCTGCTGCACCTTTGTGCAGCCTACAGGTGCAGGGAGAAGCTCCCCCTGCTCCCTGCCGCCCACCATAGGCGTCGCAACCATTATATGTGAAGGGGACAAGTCCCCCCCACATTCCAAAAATGTTCACTTGGACACCCCCCCCCCCCACACACACACACACACACACACACACACACACTTTTACTATAAAACATTAGTTCATTCGGCGCAGTTTGTCTTTCTTCCTGAACAAATCCATTCCACTTGATTGAAAGGAGAATACTCAAAGCACTAAAACTCCACTCCAGGTTTTCTTGGTTACCTCCAACTCTAAACACAGCAGCCTGTTGCCACGGTCACAATATACGGTGGTCACAGAATATGGTGCAACACCTGCAGTGTTTCTGCGCGTCTCTTCCTGCTTCGGCAGAAAACGCTCACAGGTGGAGGAGATGGAGACACCTCTGTGTTAGTCACTCGCCAGTTTATCGAGCTTAGTGCAGGCAGTTGTTGACCGGGGTGGTTGATCATAAACACACATTCATGTTAGGAGGAGAGAAGTGCAGCGCTACGTCTGTAGCATGTTAGCTTAGCAGTAACTGTGACGCTGTAAGACGCTGCAGGTGTAAGAGTCGTGGTGTGTTCAGGTGCATTAAAGCTGAAATGTCTTTAAAACCCCACACCTTATTGTCCTCAAGCTTCACGAGAAACATCATTTAGATGAGGAGTGTTGAACACAAGTAAAAAAGTCTAGTGGTGATGGTTTTTATTTCACAATAAACACAAATAGTGTCGACCTGACGCTCTTTATTAAAGTGAATTAAAGTTAAAATTACTTTAAACCCACAGCTGAATTTACACAAACTTGGTGAGAAACTTGATTTAAATGTGTGGAATTAAAGGAAATCTAATTGAAATGCTGCTTTTTTGTTCACTAGTGAACACCTTTTTTTTTAGCACGCGCGCACACACACACCTACACACATCATTGTGTCCCCCCCCACATTACGGATGCTTCCGACGCCCTTGCACCCACACATTTCTCCTTCGTGCTGAAGCAGCTTCGCGAAGGGTTAACCCTTTGCTGTCCAGCTGCACCGATCGGCTTTTGTCTTTCAACTTAAGTATGTCACATCGTAAAAACGTCACAGTCACAAATATAAAAGTGTTAAAAGTTATTTTTCATTATTTTAGAACTTCTATGTTCAGTTGTTGAAGTGTAATTGACCAAGAAGTGCATTTCTGCTCCGTGCAGTTGCTGCTGCGTGAAGACTTAACCCTTTGCTGTCCTGCTGCGCATCTCTACAATTTAAATTTAAATACTGTAGGATTGTTTATTTAAAATATTACTGTATTTACATTTACATTGCTTATTTACACAGAAGGAGGGAGCGTGGGAGTGAAACTTGAACTTGGCCTACTGTATCCCTACTTCACGATAATTTGATGTGGTAGTAGTTGAGAGTCGTTCATAACACATTCTCCAAGCGTCAGTAGATTGGGTGAGATCTCACAGTACTGAAAGAAATTGCCCAGAATGTTATTTCTAGGATTAGATCAAAACATGATCCTAACTTTAAACTGGCAGGAAAGGTGGAGGCTGATATGCATTCCTATAAGGAATGTGTGGCCTTTTATTTAATAGTTTAATGAAGTGATGTAATCTTGCACTTTTTTGGAGCTGGGAGGCCTTTAGAAGTCATTTACAACTAAAAACATTTTGATTAAAATTCACACCACAGAAATCAGATTCATTGTTACCCAGCAGTGCAAACCTTTTTTATTTTTTTTGCCGTGCGTTGTTCTTGATTTCAAATAAATGGCCTCTGCTATGTTTTACTTTGCTTCATATCGCCAACCACAAGGTGAAATTCTCACAACAAATATTAGAGACATTGCTGCACTATAGTAAAAGAAAGAGGTGTAGTATTCTCAAAAAACGAGTATTCTCTTAACGATTACAAAGTCATGATTTGGGGAGTAAACACTTTGTGGTGCGTATACTGTGTGATGCCTTTTGTTGATTATTTTAACTCAGAGTAAATAAATCATAATCAACACAGGGAGAAACTGCCATAAAGATGGACAGACTGCTGTGCTTATGATTATGAAAGTACAAAATATACCGTATTTTTCGGACTATAAGGCGCACCTAAAATCCTTTAATTTTCTCAAAAATCAACAGCGAGCTTTATAATCTGGGGCTGTTTACTACACTTCTCCTTGATGTCGTTTTAGACATCCTCCCCCATTATGGTAAATGGTAAATGGGCTGCACTTGTATAGCTCCTCTCTATATTATTAAGATACTCAAAGCTCTTTCCACTACAATCTGTGTCCTCATTCACCCATTCATACAGCGCTCTACTAGATCTCTATAAAGACTAATCATTGCTTTAGATCATATTCATACACAGATGGGACACACATCAGAGGCAATGAGGTTTTCAGTGTCTTGCCCAGGTACACTTTGGCATGTGACTGATGGTGGAATTGAACCCCCAACTCTTGCATTGGAGGATGACTGCTCTAACCACTCAGCCACAGCCGTCCCAATATGTTTTCTTTTGTCTGTTGATTCCTCCTACATGTTTTCAAGAAGTTTCCAATCATTTCTTCAGTTTACATTCTGTATGTATGTATGTATGTATGTATGTATGTATGTATGTTTATATATATATATATATATATATATATATATATATATATATATATATAAATACACTGTATATACATACACTGTCTGGCCAAAAAAAATGTCACCACCAAAAAAAAAAGTCATACACTAATATTTCGTTAGACCACCTTTAGCTTTGATTACATCATGCATTCTCTGTGGCATTGTTTTGATAAGCTTCTGTAATGCCACAAGATCTATTTCCATCCAGTGTTGCATTAATTTTTCACCAATATCTTGCATTGATGACGAGGCACTAGTCTTGATGGTTGCATCACTTCACCTGCCTCTCTTCTTACCCTGATGCACCCATCACTCTGGAACAGGGTAAATCTGGACTCATCAGACCACATGACCTTCTTCCATTGCTCCAGAGTCCAATCTTTATGCTCCCTAGCAAATTAAAGCCTTTTTTTTCCAGTTAGCCTCACTGGTTAGTGGTTTTCTTAAGGCTACACAGCTGTTCAGTTCCAATCCCTTCAGTTCCCTTCACTTTGTGTGTGTGGAAATGCTCTTACTTTCACTATTAAACACAGCCCTGAGTGCTTCTGTTGTTTTTCTTTGAGTTGATTTCACCAAACGTTTAAGTGATCGTCGATCACGGTCATTCAGGATTTTTTTCTGGCCACATTTCTTCCTCAAAGACGATGGGTCCCCACTATCCTTCCGGTTTTTAATAATGCGTTGGACAGTTCTTAACACAATTTTAGTCATTTCTACAATCTCCTTAGGTGTTTTCTCTGCTTGATGCCAATGATTTGACTCTTCTCAAACAGACTGACATCTTTTCCACGACCGTGTGGTGTGTCTTTCAACAAGGTTGTTTAAGGAATGAGAAGCAACTCATTGCACCAGTTGGGCTTAAATAACTTGTTGCCAGCTGAAACATAATCACTCATGCAGTAATTATCTAATAGGAGGCTCGTACCTAGTTGCTTAGTTAAATCCAGGTGGTGACTTTTTTTTGGTCAGGCAGTGTATTTTATTACAATTTTTCATTATATAACGTCTATAAAATTCTTCACAGATTCATGCCTTTAATCCCAAATTAAAGGTAAAAATCGACGAGGACTGGTCTCTTTTTTTCTACCTACTATGACTCTAAGCTAATTAATGATTTATTATTTTGTTTAATGTCTCAGACTTCTAAAAGATTCATCAGATCTACAAAACGCCACTGCGTAATTGTTACATAATTGTTTCCAAAGGCAGAGGACAACTAGCTATAAGGAGTAAATTGACTGTAACTGCACCAAGTACAAGTGTCCTTTTTGTTTAAGCCTGTCGGTGTTTGTGTCTAGGGAGAAGATATCTTAGACAGGAGCTCGGAGCTTATCTACACCGGGGAGTTGTCATGGATCTATCAGCCGTACGGACGCAGCCAGCAGCGAGTCTTCTTCCTCTTTGATCACCAGCTGGTACTTTGTAAGAAGGTAAGCGCTTTCTTTCTCTGTTTTTGTTCATTTTCTTACTTTTGTTTCCCAGACTTTGTTGGGTAAAAACAAACTGGCAGCTCTGATAAATCCCCAGTTTGTGTTCCTGAAAGTTGTTGTATCACATGGCTGGTAGGAGTGATCCTTGAAGACAGTGTGACTTCATGCAACCTCAGCGAGGAGTTGAAAACAGATTACATAATGCCGGATGAGACACACCAGTCCTCTGGGAAGACACGTTCAAATCCTGAGCGCATTTCACAAAATGGAGCTGTGGTAGTTTGGGCTCTAATGCACTTGGGCTGTTATCCTCTCTGTCAAACAAATGTTTGTGCTTGGCTGGACTCGATGCATGCACTGAGATGGAGACACAAATGCAGACAGACACTTAGATACAAACATGCACAGAGGCCAAATAACTGCATTAACACACACACACGCATGTTCTCATAATTCTAGCTTTGTGGGGACTTTGTGTTGCCTTCCATTAATTTCTATAGCCCTGACCCTGTTTTCACACCTGATAGTCCGGTAGACTCGGTTCGGTTGGGGACCAATATTCATAACAGTTTGTTTATATTTGAGCTGTTGCGTTTGCATTCACACCAGCCCTGTTGTCCTGAACTCTAGCCCATTTGCCTAGGAAGTCCGGTTCGTTTTGGGAGGTGTGAACTCGCCAGCAAACTCTGTCACGGAACAAAAAGGCGAACTCTGGCCCGGGCTAAAACCTAGGTCTCAGTCCCATAGAAGAAAACTCGAACGCAGTTCTAGCACAGTGTGAATGTAATCAGACCGGGCACTGCTCCACAAGCAGGAAGTGGAGTACAACGCAGGGCAAACAAACATGCATTTCTCTTACCTCGTATGGAGCCGCCAGCTGCTTTGTGTGAAAAACAACATTCTCCATGTTCTTCTGCTTCATCTTCCACTCATGCTGAGTCCATGTTTGAAAAAATGACAAAAAAGAACTCTTAAAACTGCTTAAATTTGACGCCACTCTATTTTTGTTTATATTTCCAGAAGAAGAAGTGTCTTCTTCAGAGGTTTTTGTGTTGTTTCCTTCAGTAGTTCTTGGTGCAGCGCCCCCACAGGCGAGGGGGGGAACATGTTGACTCCACTGACTCAGTGCAGTGTGAATGTGAACCACACCAGCTGAAAATGTAAACAAATATTCTGAATTTTGGTCCCCAATCGAACCGAGTCTACCGGACTATCAGATGTGAAAACGCCCGTATCATTATGGGGACCAGGCTCCCCATAAGGAGCAATTGGTCCCCACAATGTAGGATTTCTTTCAAAATTGGTCCCTACTGTGAAAAAAAACTGAAACAAAAATGCACTACACAGGAAAACTGAGAAAAATTTAACATACAAAAAGACATACCAAAACTTTGGTAATTCAGAGGTAACGTTGTTGTTGTTAGGTGGGAGACGGGTTTGATTTGGGTCCAGTGCATTAGTGTGTTGAAGCTGTTTTCTCTGGGTGCTCTGGTTTCCTCCCATTGACCCAAAACATGCATGTTGGGTTAATTGGATATTGTTCCTAGGTGTGAGTGAGTGTGACTGGTTGTCTATTTTATCTGAGCGAAAAGTTAAGAAAATGGATGGACGTCAAATAGACTTTTTTTTTCTTTTTTTGGTTTAACATTTCCTGCCTTTAAACATTCTGACTTTAGCAACAAGATATTTTAATGATAAATTTCAGCAGTTTGCATATATTTTATTTGTCCAGTATCTATAGTGCACAATGTATAAAGGCTTCTACCAGCCCTCTGGATTTATTACAGCATGTTTTGTTGTTTTCATCATCAATGCATAAAGTCCTCAGTCCTCGGTGTGATCTTTATTTTACAATGTCAGTCAAAGCAGTTAACTCTCAGAACTTCTTTCAGTCCTTCAAAAAACAGTCTCAGACACAGTCTTGTACTGCACCTCAAAATACTCTGATCATTTAAAGAAGTAGATCTCAAACTTTTTATACTGACTACCAACTGCCATTATAAGAAAGTAAAAATAAAACGGTAGCACAAAGTTACAAACGTGTATTATTTTTTAACGTAAAAGAGCAAACTGGCTAAACTTTAAAGAGTGCAGTTTAAGATGTGATGGTCCCAGTTAGTAGTAAAGAAGAACAGAGTTGCACACATTACAGCCTTGACTCTTCCTGTCACCCACAAGAATGGAATACAGTTTTGAGAGAACTTGAATTAAATGTCCTCGCTGTTTTACACCTTTTGTTGTTCAGAGGTCCTACAAACACTTCTCCACTCAAGTATCCAGAGGCACGTCAAATAACCATCGTTCAGTTTCCACACAGGGATTCTCAATATTCTCCATTGCTTTTTTCTTTGAGTTGCTTTCATTTGGAGACAAGATTATAATTTTTTTTTTGAACCACTCACTTTTTGTTCTGCTTTTTTGCTTTACATTGAAGTTCAGCTTAATGTGGATAATTAAATTATAACTTGTCGATAGTTCCATCCCATCCATCCATCCATTATCTTTACCTGCTTCTTCCTTTAAGGGTCACAGGGGTCACTGGTTCCATGTCCAGCCATCACTGTGCGAGAGGCGGGGGACACCTGGACAGGTCTCCAGTCCATCACAGGGACACATAGAGGCAAACGAGACAAACAATCATTCACTCTCTCACCTGGAAAAGGAGAACTCCAAATATTCATATTTCAGAGACTAAATCAATTTTAGAAAGTGAGAGTCAATTGTTAAAATTAAGTATTTCTGGTTAACTGACTTGTTGATTAACAAATTATTGTCAGTGAGCTGAACTGAAGCATGAACATGATCAATTTAATAGACACAAAAATAATCAACTTTAATTTCAGCTAACAGATAAAACTGTTGTCATACTTTGCATTCCATAAATGAACACTTGTTCTTCTTTCAAGTCTATTTCCTACAACAACAGATTGGGAAAAATGTGAATAAAAGTACTAAAACAAATTAGGAAGATTTTTCCCTCAGTTTTAAGATTCATGCCATGATGTTGAGAATACAGATAACTAAAATCATCTTTAGAGAAAAAAGTAGAAATAATGAAAATAAAGTTGTTATTTTAGGATTAAAAGACACATGAAAAACCAAATCCTTATGGGTGCAGAAGCTTACTATAACCCAATGATTTGTGAAAATGAACCTATTATTTTGTACTTTATTATTAGTTTTAATAATAAGGAAATTATTTTGACATATACACAATAATTGACAAATAAAGATGCAACCAAATTGTAAATTATTTGTCAAATTTCTTCACAGTAAAGGCAGCAGTACGAGAACAATAATAATTGTTAGAAGCTTTTAAACTTTAGATCCATGGTTCTCTAACTGTGGGAAGTGGAGTAAATATTTTTCTACAAAATTCACCCCAACTAATGATTTTAACAATCAGGGTAAAGAGAACCACAATGTAGACTTGTGTTAAAGCAGTGGTTTCCAAACTTTTTTCTGCTGGGACCTCCTTCGGTTTATAAGAAAATTATCCAACACCCAATTTTGCTCAATTTTTGTTGATCAAAAACATCACTTTTAATCCTCACTTCTTTTCAGTGACTGGTGTGAGCCTCCTTGTTGCTGCAGATCTTCTCAAACCTGGGCTGCAGTTGTGAGACTTCCACTGAGTTCATTTTCAATGTCCAGCTTTGACCTGTATTTGGTCTTGATTGAGGCCGCAGCAGAAAAATCTCTCACATAAGTAGGGTGTGGCAAAAAGAAGAAGTATGGTGCCAAGGTTCTCTTGGGCCCCCCACTTTTGGAACCACTGTGTTAAAGAAATAGCATGCATACGGAAACTGGTGGCTCAGCTGATAGAGTTGTTGCCTCTCAGCAAGAAGGTTGCCAGTTCAAATCCTGGTCCAGGGGTCTTTCTGGGTGGAGTCTGCATGTTCTCTTCGTGCATGCGTGGGTTTTCTCCAGGTACTCTGGTTTCCTCCCACAGA
Source organism: Nematolebias whitei (assembly GCF_014905685.2). NCBI lineage: Eukaryota > Metazoa > Chordata > Actinopteri > Cyprinodontiformes > Rivulidae > Nematolebias > Nematolebias whitei. Next base: position 32,621,757 of record NC_056501.1, on the reverse strand, counting down.
CCAAAAACATGCATGTTAGACTGACTGGTAACTCTAAATTGTCTCTAGGTGTGAGTGAGAGAGTGAATGGTTATTTGTCTCGTTTGTCTCTATGTGTCCCTGTGATGGACTGGAGACCTGTCCAGGGTTTTCCCCATCTCTCATACAGTGACTGCTGGATATGGGCACCAGTGACCCCCATGCCCAAAAAGGAAGAAGCAGGTAAAGAGGATGGATGGATGGATGGATGGATGGATGGATGGATGGAGGGGGAGGGGGGGATGGATGGATGGATGGATGATGGATGATGGATGGATGGATGGATGGATGGATGGATATCCTTGTGGTAAACTACAGAACAGATTTACAGAGAAGCATGGCTGGAATGTGTTTGGGCAGCAGATGGACAGGTCTCTGGATACCAAAGGAGAAATACTTGTTGACAGCTCTACGGTTCGACACACAAACACACACATTTACACACATCTTTCTTTGCTCCTCACCAGGACCTGATACGGCGGGACATCTTGTACTATAAGGGCCGCATCGACATGGATCGTTATGAGGTCCGGGACGCCATCGACGGGCGGGACGATGACTTTAACGTCAGTGTAAAGAACGCTTTTAAGTTGTACAACAAAGACAGCGAAGAAATCCACATTTTCCTGGCCAAAAAGCCGGAGGAGAAGATCCGCTGGCTCAGGGCCTTCCACGAGGAGAGAAAAATGGTTCAGGAGGATGAGAAAATTGGTAATCACATTCCTTTTGTTCCTACATGTTTGAAAACTGCTTATTTTGTTTGGGACTTTAATTTAGTCTCTAAAGATGGTGTCTCACTGAGTTTGAGATTAGGTGATGATTCAAAATCTAAAAAAGATTACCGGTACATAAAATAGGCAGATTTACTGTTGCAGGAATGCAGGTATACAAATACTTTGCTTTAAAACTAACAAGTCATTACACAGGTGGAAGTTGGAAGTAATAATGAAAATCCATTGATAATTGTTTAATCATAGCATCACAGAGCTCTAAATCATTATTAAATCAGATCATGAAGTGCCTCAAGATTCCCACTCTCAAACAGGGGTGTCCAATCCTTGGCCCTCGAGGCCCTCTATCCTGCATGTAGTACTTTTTTTGCTGCTCCAACAGACCTGATTCCATAAGTGTTGCAACCATTATATGTGAAGGGGACAAGTCCCCCCACATTACAAAAACGTTCATTTGGACCCCCCCCCAACTTTTACTATAAAACATTAGTTCAGGCGGCGCAGTTTCTTTTTTCGTGAACAAATCCATTCCACTTGATTAATAGGAGAATACTCAAACCACTAAAACTCCAGGTTTTCCTGGTTACCTCCAACTTTAAACACAGCAGCCTTTAATTCCACACATTTAAAACATGTTTCTCACCAAGTTTGTGTAAATTCATCTGTGGATTTTAAAGACATTTTAACTTTAATACACTTTAATACAGAGCGTCAGATCGACACTATTTGTCTTTATAGAGAAATAAAAACCATCACCACTGGACTTTTTTTTACTTGTGTTCAACACTGCTCATCTAAATGATGTTTTTCATGAAGCTTGAGGACAATAAGGTGTGGGGTTTAAATATATTTCAACTTTAATGCACCTGAACACACCACGTCTCTTACACCTGCAGCGTCTGACAGCGTCACAGTTACTGCTAAGCTAACATGCTACAGACGTAGCGCTGCACTCAAGCATCCTCCTAACATGAACATATGTTTATGATCAACCATCCTGGTCAACCACTGCCCGCACTAAGATGCTAAACTGGCGAGCGAGTAACACAGGTACCTCCACCTCCTGTGCGCATTTTCTGCCGAGGCAGGAGGCAGGAAGGGACGGTGGAGAGTTGGAGGTAACCAGGAAAACCTGGAGTGGATTTTTAGTAGCTTGAGTATTCTCCTATTAATCAAGTGGAATGGATTTGTTCACGAAGAAAGAGAAAATGTGCCGCCTGAACTAATGTTTTATAGTAAAAGTGGGGGGGTCCAAATGAACATTTTTTTAATGTGGGGGGGACTTGTCCCCTTCACATATAATGGTTGCGACGCCTATGGTTACAGCCCTGTGAGATACTACCGTCAATGAACACCTGGTCAACATACTACTCTGTTGTTCTTCAGGTTTTGAGATTTCTGAGTACCAGAAGCGACAGGCAGCCCTGACAGTGAGAAAGGTGACCAAACAGAAAGGTGAGGCAACAAGAAGATATCAGGTGATTTCCCCTCCCCTCCTTTTATTTTCTGCCCCGCTCTGTCTTCTCATTGCTGTTTACTGTCTCTTTAACCTGCTGTCCTTTTTTACTTTTTGCACCTTGTTTAACACATACTTTTGTTTATGGATGGATCGAGGCAGCTTGCACCATGTAACATCAAGCATTTGAGTTTTTTGCTACGTTGAAATAATTATATATTTATTTAACTTAGCTGTTGGTCAGCCCGTACAACAAGAATGACTTGGTTTGAGACGTGGAGACGATGTTAAGCATCAATGAAAAGACAGAGGGCTGTTTGCATGAGGTGCTGAGTTTTAGAGGATGATGCCGGCGTTCACAACAAGTAGGTCCTGTGTCATACTAGTCTTGAAACTATTCATTTGGAGCTATTTGGACTGTTTTTTCTCTCACTCTGTTAGACTAGTCGTCAGTGTTAATGCGATAGCCAATAACGAGTTTGAAACTAAATTTAGTCTGTTTTTATCTTTTAATTTAAAACAGTAGTTGGGATCTTTTAATGTAGGGGTTTTAAGAAAGGTTATGTAAAATTAACATCTTACCTGCTGTGGATAGCTCGTTCAATGATCTCAGTGTGGAGAAACTGACTGGTTTGAGAAGCTAACAGCTAGTCCATGCAAAAACGAGACGGAAGTGTGTTTCTGCCATTTTACAATTCAAATCTAAAAAATGTCATTGTTTCATGCAAAAGTTATTTTATAGACCATCAGTTTAGTCTTAGTATTCTTGACATAAAGTTTTATGGATATTTGCTAATGAAACTAGCGAGCTATCTCTCTGCTTTAATGTCCTATTTCTGCCTAACTTACTGTGTAAATATAAACTGACAGTGGCGTAATGTTTATAAAAAAAGTTATCATGTGGACCACTAATTTTAGAGATTATATGGTTTTGTTTAGTTTTTTTTTTTTTTGTATTTTTTTTGGACAGCAACATTTTGATCTTGTTTTTTGCTTGGAGTAACTCATCTGTCCAGTCAGTGTCTTATTTCTCCAAACTGAGGTTGTTTAAAGAACTACTGTATATTAAGTAGGTAAGATATTAATTGTTCATAAGCTTTCCACAGAACTGCTTTTCAAAAAATCTGATCAGTCCTTTCAGCGTGCAGCACAGCTTGGCATAGGAAAAGAAAATCTGTATTTCCTAGGGATGCACGATATTATCGGCATAGTATTGGCCGATATTATCGATAAAGTTAAATATCGGACATCGGCCATTTCATAAAAATAACTCACTGATATAAAAGGTGATGAATATATATAGAGAGAGATAGATAGATGGATAGATAGATAGATAGATAGATAGATAGATAGATAGATAGATAGATAGATAGATAGATAGATAGATAGATAGATAGATAGATAGATAGATAGATAGATAGATAGATAGATAGATAGATAGATAGATAGATAGATAGATAGATAGATA
>NC_056501.1:32596544-32617684 GCF_014905685.2 Nematolebias whitei | reverse complement strand
ACAGACAGACAGACAGACAGACAGACAGACAGACAGACAGACAGACAAGTTTGCCTGCAGCGCCAGCACGTTATAACATCACGCGCTCCGTTGAGTTTCAATTTGTGACAATTTACAAATTTGCACTGTCCGAGTGTTGTCGTTGTGTTAGAGAGAGTAAATGTCATGAATCAATTTGACATTAAACATAATCCAAGTTGAAGTGTTACATCATTTTCAGTCCCCTTTTTGGCATCTGCAGGTTAAATTGACAAAGACCGTGCAGAATAATGTAGCATTTTAATTCCACAGCAGAGAAAGCTACTGTATGTAGTCTCTGTACGCAGGTCTAGGAAAAAAACAAATCGGTATTTGTATCGGGTATTGGCCAAATAAGTTTTAACATATCAGCGTATCGGATTTCGACCAAAAATCCAATATTGTGCATCCCTAGTATTTCCCTCTAATACGAGGATTTCACATGTACTGTTTTAGTCTTACAAAAGTTCAAACACTGTTACGTCGACAAATTGACCTTTTACAAACATCTGCCCGCTGACTCAGTAACAGAGAAATGTGTCAAACACGTTCGTTAGCATGCTAGTTCCTGTCAAAACGGAGGACCCACACATCCACACTGCTGGTATCATCCTTTAAGATATAGCTGTTTTAAATGCCAGGCTGTAGTGGATGTTTGTACATTTTACCATTACTGATGTTCTTGCCAGATGCTCAATAAGCATGCCCATCCATTAAGGTATTACTGAACTAATGACGACTGCTGGAATGTTCTCTTTGACATTATGTCCCCGGTAGATGTCTGTGAGACGTTAATGTGTGTTTTGAAGTGTTGTCTGTGTACATGGCTGGCACAAGGTGAAGTACTTTCTTGAATTTCAGATTCATTTATAGATTTCATCTTGAGAAAGAGGGCCATGTTGTATGGACATGGTTTGAAAATGATAAAGGTATATGTACATCAAAGTTTTCCTTAGAGCTAGCACAAACAATAAGATGTCATGGCAACTGCTAAGCAGCATTGGAAGGTGTTGTGTTTAACGCTGGCACGGGAGCATGCGATCACTGTCCAACCTGTTTACAAGCATTATCTTGACTTTCCAAGATAAACAGGCGCCACGAACACAAACAGATCAAACCTTTCTCACAGCTAACAGTGTTTGACCAACCACAAACTAAAGACACTGTTGATCTTTGGGTTTTAATTTTGTTGTTTCCAAAAATGCCATGGCAACTTTTGAATATTTCATCCTCGATAAATTTGTTTCCTAATTACCCTTAGCATAGTTGTGATGCTTGTAGACTGTAGCTGAAGTAGGCTGTAGTTTATTGCATATTAGCAGCTTTCTGTGGACTATTTTGCTGCTCGTGTCTTAAAGTGTCATGGGTGCTATTCAAACAAATGTGCAGTCAGCAAACGTGAAAAAACTGTTAACATGTTTCAGCGTTGTTCTGGGTAGGTATGTGCCAATATGACAGTCTATCAATATGCAAATCTTGGACAGATTCAACTCATTTGTGACCAACTTTTATACCATTTTTTTTACAATGGTACAAGTTCAAGTCATGTTTATTGTTGTCCACATCACATGTGGTACATGAGGTGGAACAAAATCATGCACTCAGGGTCCCACACCCAAAAATAGGAAAAATACAAAGTGGAAAAAGAAACAGTAAATAAGGATCTAAGATAAACTCCAAACGAACGCCAAATGGTACAATGTAAATCAATACGGCGCAACAACAGCAGCCCGAACATGAGTCTGCGGTGCGAAGATGGGAATGAATACAGCAGCATGAGATCAGCAGCATGAGATCAGCAGCATGGATAATCAGCAGCACAAACAGATACAGATATTTAAAGTGAAAGCAAAATTTGTAATTTACTCACATATTTAGAGATTTTTTTTTAATTTGTCACCAGGAAGTCAGCAGATATATTTTTTAAATATTATAGAGACCAATATAGACATAATTCATCATGAACGCTGTAGGAAGTTCTTCACACAAATGTGTGCTGTTGAATTAGGGCGCAGAAGTTTCCCTGTTAAGAGACTTTTATGTTTGGTAGTTATATTCCCTGTAAAAAGGTGGATCCATAGAGAAAAACACGTGAAAAAAGGAAGGAAAAACTGTTGTCTTGTTTTCTTATCAGCTCCACAAGATACACACAAATAGCTAAATAAATAATTGTTCCATCTCTGCTGTTCTGCGCTTTGTAAAGTAACACTGGCATGCCAATGTTAGCTAAATAATTAGCAGGGTTAATAATTTGCCTCTGTAGCCGCCCTGGAACATGCTCAGTCTTGTAGCTTGTTGAAAACGTTTGTTTAATAATAGTATAATCCTGAAAAGAGAAATGGGTGTTTCTTCTCTGGTAAACAAGCCAGGACTAACTGGGTGTACAGCATTAGATACAATGTTCCACTACCCAACAGCTCCTTTTTTTAACAGCAAAAAAAAAGAGGTAAATTCTCCCTTTGGCTACGATAAACCAGTAATCCCCAACCCAGGTCCTTGAGGAACACCATCCTGCATTAGTTGTTTCTCTGCTCCAACACACCTGATTCAGTGATTTAATGACTTCCTCATGTTCTGCAGAAGTCTGTTAACCACCCATTCATTTAAATCAGATGTGTCAAAGCAGGGAAACAACTGCAACACGGCTATTCAACAAATTTACTTTTTTTTTGGGGGGGGGGGGGGGGGCACAGTTTCTGAAAGCCAACAGCTTTCAGGCCGGACATCCAGAAGTTAAAATCATTTATGTAAATAAACCAAAGTTTATAATTATCTGTTACTTTTTTAATTTGTTTATTTTGGGGAGTGGTGGCGCAGAGGTTAGAGAGGATGGGCCTGTGATCGGAAAGTTGCAGGTTCAACTCCCGGTACTTTCAACATCAAAATGTGGGTGGAAAAGGTGAAACACCCACACCTCCCTCCACCCTCATTTGCCCCACTCTGGGCCCTTGAGCAAGGCCCTTAACCCCCACCATCTGCTCCCACAAACAGGTCTCTCTTGAAAATGGGTTCTCAGGACTCAATGAGACTACCTGGATAAATAAAGGGTCAATGGAAAAAAATAATAATGCATTGAATCATAAATGCAATAAACAGAATCCATAACTCAAAACATACAACAACAAAAAAGATGTATTTATTTATTTATTTATTTATCTAATGAAGTGAGCCAGATTGAAGTGGCCCGTGGGCCACCAGTTGGATAGCCCTGAACTAAAACATGCAGGATGGGGTTCCTCAAGGACCTGGCTTAGGAACCATTCTATAAACAATAAAAGCTCAGCGTGGATAAATAAAAAAAACATACTTTGCCTCTGTTCTCTCAATTTTAGCCATTTAAACTGTAGGAATCGTGTGATGGAAACATTTAGAGATTTCGACACCATGACTTTTTAACACTGTGGGAATCCTTGAAACCAGTAACCGGCCCATGCCTGGTTCTAGGTGCAGGGTCTCCTGTTTGTCGGCTCCAGAATTTGACTGAATAGCATCTTCATCATCCCCTTGTTTCATGGCTAGAGCTGAATTCCCCTTCTCTCCCAGTTCAGCTGTCATCACATGACCGACGTGTGTCACATGTCAGGTTCAGAATGCAGGAATGTAAACGGACGCCTCGTGTTGTGTGTCTCTGTGCTTCCTATGACAGCATGCCTTGGTGTTGTGTTGTTGGGTCTGTCTCAGAGAAAATACTCACATGTATTATTTTGTATCTCCCTTTTTTGTCTCCTCTGCTTTGTGCTATGCAACACCTCTGTGTCCCCCACCCTCCCTTTCTCCTCCCTGCTCTTTTTGTTTGCGTCGGCCTTCCTAGGTGTAAACAGGTGCACGCCCCCCTCATACCCGCCCCCGCAGGACCCCCTCAGCGCGGGGCAGTATGAAGTAACGGAGGACATGGCACAAGGAGAAGTTTTTGAATTCAGCCAATCCAAAAGAGGCCAGGCACCTTTCTGGCAGAATTTTAGTAGATTAGCTCCTTTTAAGAAATAGACACAAAGACACTTCTGAAGGACCAGCTATTTTTCTTAGAAGCACTAAACACTGGATGATATCGTCCCACGATGAAGAAATTACAAAAACCACACACACACGAGACTCTGAAGTTAAGGACCAATGTTGTTACATCGTTTGATCGGAAACACCAAGAGGACTAAAGACTTGGATTTAAAGAACAAACTTTACAATTCCTATTTGTTAGTAACGTTCTTAGTTATCACGCTGCTCCTGCTGACTCATGAACTCTTTCCCTTGGATTCTGCACATTCATCTGAATGTTCTGGAGTTATATACATATATATATATTGAGATTGTCACATGGTTTTATTTTTAATTCATCATTTTGGACAAAAGGAAAGAAGGGAAAAAATGAAATTGTGTCCAGAAGCTGAGATGTGCTGCTATTTGAGATTGTTCTGAATGTGAGAGCGACTGATGACGACCTCAGCTGAGGGGTGTGTTGTGTTCAGGAACGTCTGTTCTCCAAAAGATAAATCATCCCCATCACTGATCACCCACAGATCAGGCCATCTCTGCTGATGGATCTCCACCTTACTGCCATGCTCATTTTTTCCTCCAACAGTGTGCACAGTATTCCCCCCTTCTCTCTATCTCTTTCTTTTCTTTTTAAGTTGGTGTCAAGCAGCGTTGCCAGAGAGTCGAAGTTTTCCAGCCCCAAAAATCTGTTAAAATCCACCAGTTCACCCAAAAACCTGCCCAATCAGTATATTGTTACAGTATATTTACTGTTTGAACATGAACGCACATCAGCACAAGCCAAGGTGATTTAACAGTATGTGGCAAAACGCAACAATCCGACCAAAAACTTACCAGAGTTCCCAGCAAAATCGGAATGAAAACCACACAATCTGGCAACACTGGTGTCAAGTCTTCTTCCTCTTCATCCCTCTTGTCCTCTCTATCTCTCGATCCACCCGCTCTGCTTCTGCGGCTCTCAGAGGAGGATTTCCATTCACTTGGAGACGGGTCAGGGAACAAATCAATAGGATATTTACATCCATTCACCAACCTCTCGTGACAGGGTATTCACATCCCGCTGATGCTCAGTGCGCTTCATTCGGAGAGCTGAAACATCTGGTAGCAGGAGATATGCTGGTTCTGCTCCACGTGTTTTTGTGTCCCCCCCTGCTCTCACCAGAATCCTCCTCCCCCCTTCCTCTCGTAGCACTGTGCTGGCAGCTCGCCGGGTGTGTGGACAGAGCACAGCCTACCTCCAGGAGTGAGCAGTAAAAGTCAAGGTGATGCATCGGCCAAGGTCTAAAAAAAAAAAAAAAAAACTTTTTTCACGCCTGCTCAAAAAAAAAATGTAAAGACTCGATGATTTTGTAGTGTTCTCACTGTAAAAATACACCACGGCTCACATCTTTGGCTCTCATCTGAGATGTGTGTTAGTGACGACTCCAGCCAACAATGAGATTTTTCTTTTTAAGCTAAAAAGGTGAATCTGATCTGCAGCTCTGCAGAATCCCTCCTAATCTTGGCTCACCGCCACATCTGATCCATGTTCTGGCAGTTAGCTCCAGTTAGGTGATTCACGTATGGACTGCGGCCTGATTAGAGTGATTTGTTTAATCACCGATGTCCCGGAGGCCGCGAGGCGAGACATCCTGCCTTCTGCTGAAGCGCTGGACACGAGAGGACGCAAGGGACTGAGGAGACACTCTCCACACTCATCATGAAGGTTGTTTTCTACTCTTGGAATGTAAGTGAAACATCTGCCCACGCTACGTAATCTTATTTTTGACCTCAGAAGTACAGTTTGTGTTGAATTATACCACCTGATGGACAGTGCATAGACAACTTGTGCAATGTGATATATCATTATATATCTTCACTAGTCACAACAACGTGATATACAAGAGTTAAGTATTGTTCTTTGTCATTTGTTTGCCTACGTAAAGGCTTTATAACCTATTGGAGATGAAAGAAGACCTTAGAGTTGCTTTTTCTGTTGTGTAATTTATGTTTGGTTTCAGTAAAGAAAGCTGAGAAATGGGTGAGTTGGCTGCTGGTGTCTGCAGAGATGGCTCCCAGTGAGATTGTTTTGGAAGATAGTTCTCTTTTGCCTGGCAAAGCAAAAAGATCTGGTTCCCAGGCCATGATATCCTCAGGTCCCATGCTAGACCCCCACCCCTCCCCCCACTCTCTCAGTCACTCCTTATTCAACATATAGACACAAGCATGCAGGCAAACACACACAGAGCCGTACAATCATGCCCACTTGCTGGCCCGTTCTGCTGCGGAGAAGAGAGATGCTATCTAACAGTGCCTTCCAGCATTCCACTAGTGATTATCTTTTCACTGTCACTGGCAGATTTATTAGTCATGTATTTTCCCGTCAGTGCATTTCTTCCTTTCTCTCATTCTCTCTCGCTGTCGTTCTCACGGGGAATCCCTCGTTCCCCGGCATGCGGCTTCCACTCGGACAGAAACTCCGAGGTCAGGCTGTTGTGTTCTCCCTCCACCTGAGAAGAACCTGTGCTCCCTGACTGAAACACGTTCAAAACTAGGCCTGTCGCGATGAACAATAAATCAGTTAATCGCATGCTGAGTGAAAATTGTCGACCTCGTTTTCATTTATCGGCTTTATCGTTTCTTCGTGTTTCTCTCTTTCTGCTGAAGACACTGGATGACAAAAGGCTGGTGCTCTTCACTGTCCCCTCCCTCTCTCTTTTCTCTTTAAAATCCATTTTAACCATCTAAAATCATGTTTTTGGATTGTTCAAATCAGATAAGCTGAGTAGATAAGCTAAATGGCCGAACTCGGGGGGGGGGGGGCTCTGTCTTATCAAAGCTCCAAAATTCACGGTTGAAACCCGTGCCTTGAATAACAAGTTGTTTTTCTCTGCAAAAAGAAGCTGAGAACTTGTTTTTGTTTTTTTATTAAAAGCTTTTGTGTGAAAAATGCTATGCTAAAGAGCTCAATCCGCACCGAGCGTCCGCCATATCAGCATGTCAGCACGTCACATGAAGGGGCCTCCCTCCCATTTTTCTTAAAGAGACACACTGCTCGCTCCCTCACTATCCATCCTTCAGTTCAAACAGACTTATACTGCCATACGGTGGTCAAAAAACGGTGCTACACCCAAAACAAATTAACCAACGTTTCTTCTAATAATAATTACTAATTATTGTCAAATTTTTCGCAATAATTTCCGAGACAATTAATCGCCCAGCAAAATTTGTTATCGTGACAGGCCTATTTAAAACGCCTTCATGTTTTCACCACCACTTGCATAGCATAATTAAATTGCACAAGAAGTTGTTCCTTTTCATTTCAAACAGCGTATAAGTTCGATTTATTATCTATTTCACTTGTTGAAAGGTAGTTTTAATTTAAATATATAGCAGAAGACAGATTTACATTACTGAAGTTAGGTTTCACGCTTATTAATAGTGAGTGACGAATCAAAAGAAGTCATCTATTTTAGCTTTATCAGCTACAGACTGTAAATACTGTACAAAGAACAGATCATATATTTGGATATTGGTATTTTGCGTTGGAGACGAATGTTGTTCCAGTTCTAGCGTGCGGTAGACATCAGTACCAGGTAAATGCATGCTTGTGGCATCTAATATTTTGCATGAGACTTAAGGCAACTCTTACCAGGTCGTTTGATTTATTCTTCACCCCCTACAATGTGGAACCATTCATTTGTGAACCCATGCCATCTCACTGAAGGGAGTTGTTTTCTCTGTCCACCTGTATCCTGCTCACTGTGTGTTATTTTATTTTTTATCACTTCGCTGACTCGAAAGCTGAACATCCGATGAATGAAACACTTCTGTTCTCTGCGCCCAAAACAACTGGGTAAGCTGTAACATAAATGTAAAACTTTGCTTCTCCCCCACCTTTTTTTTTGTGTTGTTGTTGCTTTACACTGTCGTTGCTGCAGACTGCTGGTTCATTTTAGAGTGCCATCATCAGCGGAGGCAAAACGGGTATAATTTTTTACGACGAACAACACTGAACCAAATAGGAGTTAGTTAACTGTGATCTGAGGTGTTTGTGTATAAATTTGTAGTCATAAGCAGCAGAGCTGAAAACTTTAGAAACCTCTCTAGATGAACTCAAAGTAAACATAATCCATGCAGAACGTCATAGAAATTCACATCATGCTCCTGTTTAAATAAGTACAGTGACTTGACTTTAAGAATTTACTATTTATTGACAGCAGTATTAATTTGGTGCATTTGGGCCAAAGTGTTTAAATAATGTGTATATTGGGTTTTTCTTATATAATTATCAGTCGTTCTTTTATTAGCCAAGAGGTCTTTCTTTTTTTTTTTTTTTTGGTCTTTTCTTGTCATAGAAGCAAGACAGCCAAGTTGGCAGACTCATTTAGGGATGCTCAGATTTATGTTCTTCCCTTTAGCTCAATAGCCACATTCATTTAAAGTCATGGAAAAAAGAAAGTCCTCCTTTTCTCTTTTTTAAGGTTTTATGTATGAAGTTATAATGAAACTGATCTGGTCTTTAGCAGGTTCTAAAATTACTGTATTTTCCCTCGTGCACGTTGCACCACCATCAGTCTAAATATGTCTAATAAAGTGGGAATAAACGTAAATAAGTTGCTTCGCCACATAAGTCGCATCTATTATGCATCACCGCTGACCACCCGGACGTGGGTCGGTGTTGTGCCAAAAATCGATTGGCTGCCAAAATGGCATCCGCGGGAGCGTGCACAAGTGGACTTTAACAAGAATTTAACGAGAGTAACACTTAAAAACAATTATTTGTTTGCTCAAAGTTATAATAAACGTGTCTCTCGGTTGAACTTTTCATTAATAAATGCACTTTAATGGTCAAATCAGATGCATTTCGCCTGGGCGGTGCAGCAAAATGAAGCTGATGTTACGTTTGCTCCAGGAGTTCCGGAGCGAGACAAAGGTGGTTTGTATGGCAAGCAAAGTGTCTCATTAATAGCCACTTTTACCTATTAATGAGACATTTGGCTTGCCATACTAGTTGAAGGCCCTCTATTGGCATAAAATGGTAGTGTTCAATATTTTCCATGTCAAAATGAATGAAATCGTCATATCTCAGTCAAAAATTTGGTTAAAAATATGAGGAAAAACATATATTAATCACTTTGGTATATAAGTCACAGGACTTGCAAATTTATGTAAAAAGGTGTGACTTATACAGCAAAAAATATGGTATTCAAATTAAACCTTGTGTACAAAAACACAAGAGATTAGACCGTGACATTTTTTAACAAAAAGAGACAAAGCCTAAATTCTTCAGATCCTCTGTGGGACAGACCTTTACAAGAGATCCTTCCTGTCTACAGCTATCAGTATCTATAACAACTCTTAATGAAATGAGGATAATGAGTTACAACAACATTTAATTTCCCTTTGGGATTATTAGGGTTAGGGTTATTAAGTATTTTTGAATTGAACTGAATTGAAATGGAAAAACTTGTTTCTTCCACTGGATTTAATGGGGAAAAGCAGCAGCCAGGTGCTGCTGATCATATGTGATAAATACGTACCAGTAAGCATCATCATTGTGAGCACCTTTTTGGTCAGTGCTGCTCTGGAGCTTACAGGTGTGTTATTACACACGTCAGCAATAACCTCAGTGAAGCCATTTTCGCTGCCTATAAACCTGACTAGGGTTAAAGGTCATTTACAGATTATTTAAGGTGTATTGTTCTACTGACAGAAGAATTATTTACAAATAGAAAATGTTTAAGCCCATCTTCCAAGGTGTTCCAGCAAATTTACCCCAAGGTCAGACTGTACAATACTTAAATAAATTTAAAAAGAAACACAAGAGCATTATCTCAGACGCTCTGTTCACAGGTTAAAGGTTAAAGTTCATGAGTAGATAATTAGAAAAAGGACTAAATGCTTAGTGTGGAAGAGTTGCCAGCCTGTTCTCTCTAATAGAACATGGCAGCATCTCTGAGTGTGTAAAAGTGCATCTGAACAAATCACAAGACTTCTAGAACAAGATCCCTTGGACAGATACCAAAGTAGAGCTGTTCACTCATAATGCACAGCGCCATGTTTAGAGAAAAACAAACGCCTCATGAACTGTGAAGCACGGGGGTGGAGGTGAGATGATTTGGGTTTGTTTTGCAGCCACAGGGACTGGACAACTTGAGGTCACTGAGTCGACTGTGAACTCTGTAAACCAAAGTATTCTGGACTCTGTCCAACAGGTAAAACTGGGTCATGATGCAACAAGAACCCAAACACAGCAGCAAAGCTACAACTGATAGTGTTTCTGTGTATTTAAGGTCAGATGTTCATTATTTGTAAAACTTGGTAAAGATCAGATCATTTTTTTAATATACATCTTGATTTATAAGACCCTAAAACTGAAAGAGGACAGACTTTCTTTTCGTTCTTTGTTAGCTGAAGTTGTTTCAGAACAGTCATGGTACAGGTCTTCAACGAGCCATATGTTCATGTGGTGTTCAAAGACATCAAGAAGACTCGCTTCCCAGTATTTTGGAACCTGTTCATTGTATATTATCATCTAGTTTGAGGTCTGCATTTTTCTGTCACACAAATGTTTATTCACAGTATCCTTTAACACCATATGCAAACATATATATATATATTTTTTTTCTTTCTTGCTGGCCTTTTTATTTGTTGTAGAAATGGAAAAACCTGAAAAATAATGCCTATTCAATCCAGAAACTGTGAATGGGAGAGTGGAGATGTCAACTGTATGTACATTCTATGTTTTGATGTATTCAAAAGCACTGGGAATATGTTGTACTTCGCTGTAAAGAAAACAAAAAAAAAAAAAAAAGAGAGAAATAAATCCATATCTGATATAGCTGTACTTTTTGTTGAAAATAAAACCTCTGCAGAACGCCGTGTCGAGAGCATTGTGCTGAGTTTCCTGCTGTGTGACATCATCTCCTGTTTGCTGCGGCCATTCCCAGCAGCTGACACATTAACTCCAGGATATTTTACAAAGGATGGAGAGATGAAAGGGCGGCGAGGAGAACAGCATCACGTCACAAAATAAATCAATAACTCTCCCGCTCACAGATCGTAGCTTGCACAGAACTGCTGCGATGAATAAGTAATGAGAGTTACGCAAACATCTCTCCCACTTGGCCATGCTGAAGTGCAGGCTGTTCACTCCGCTTCCTGATGTTTTCAAGTCCAAAGATGCAAGCTTCGTTTTCCTTTTTCCTCGCTCTCGCTTGTCTGTTTTTGGCGAGCTCTGAGATGTCCCGGTGTGATGTGCACAGCCTGTGTGTGCATGTGTTTCTTCAGTTGTGTCTAAATGAAGTGGGAGGAAATCTGATTGTGTCAAGTCACCTGTGAAAAGGAAGAGAGCTGAAGCTGATGAGGGAATGAATAAGAAGAAATGGCTCAACAGATGATCGGCGCTGCTCGGGAGAAGGCTGAAATGGCACAGTGTGGAGTTACTGTGGTCTCTAGTGGCTGGTCTTGATGTGACAGGTTCAACATGGATGATCCTCTGTCCTTGTTGGCAAAACAAACTCCACTGAGCTACATCTGTCAATATAAACTCATTATCTTGGTTTTCGCCGCTTGTTGGAAATATAAAAGTCCAAAGTGGTCCCGGGTCACAAGATTTCAGCAAGTCCCAAGTTCAGAGGTGCGATGCTTTAAATAGTTCTTCAGGCTCAGAGGAATGCACAAACTGTCTATGGCAGGATCCTTATTGGCTGAAGGGAGGCCTCTTCGGATTTCCAGTCGAGCTTGTGACATCAGTGTTCTGGGACAAACTGAAAATACAAGAAGTGACAGAATGAGAAGATTTAAAGCCTTGATTCTTTGAAGGAATGCGTGTTTTCACCACCTTTCACGCCAGAGTTTGACACTAAGAGCATCTAACGATGAGAAGGGATGGCAGTTTGGGTCAAATCTTGTAAATGAATTACTCGTGATCGCACGCCTCGTGACTCTTACATGATCTGTTCGTGCTTAAAGTTTGTGTTGAGGCCCATCAAATGTATCCAGTGTCTAAAGACCTACGGCCAATTTTGAGATTAATAAGATCAGCTGTGGTGGACATTCTTCTCCAAATTATTATCCATGCAATTATCTTTACCAGCTTCTTCCTTTCTGGGCCACTGGTGCCCATGTCCAGCAGTCACTGGGAGAGGCGGGGTACACCCTGGACAGGTCACGAGTCTGTCGCAACCCATCCAAGTTATTAGCAAAGTTTTAACAAATCTTTTGTGATCAGCATGAGTTGGTGATAAGACGCAGCTATTTTTGCTGAATGTCTGTACAGCTGTGTAAAAAAGTGAAGTCAGGTCCTCTGGATGGATTCTTGTTGAGACGTTTCATCTTTTATCCAAAGGACTTCTTCAGTCTGAGGAGCTGCAACAAACTCAGTTTTATAAATAGCACCTCCTCATAGTGGATCAACCAGTTTGCTGCTGACAGACAAAACCAGCTGTTCATATGATAAAGGAGGACCATCAGCCCAACAACCGATTGTTAGTGCCCTGATGGCCGCTTGCTATTCGCAGAGTGATACTTGCAGGGGTGCACAGAACTTCTTTAGTGGGCTCCTCAGGAGATGATGTTTGGTACTCACCCCATATGCAGCTTTGTTTTAATAATTGTCCTCAGTGTCACTCCCACTATCCTCTGCTTCAGCTTCCTGCATGGTAGATGATGCAGATGAACCTCCTTGTCTTTGGTCTATTTTTCTCTTTCATTATTTTGTAAAAAGAAAAAAACTTTTGTGAAATCTAGTTCTGACTTCCTTCACGAGTTTGTATTTGTATCTTGTTGCATTGTTCTGTTTTGTGTTGTCAATAAAGTTCTAGAGAGAAAAAAACAGATGGGCTGCATATATCTGCAGGTAAGACTCGTTTACCTTCAGGACAAAATGAAGTCATCGATTAGTCGGTTGCTGACACACCTACTGGATTGATTGACAGGTCGTGTCGCGGATCCGACTTGTGCAACAAAAAACTGCCATTGCCCGCCGGCCCGGGGTGGAGGCGGGGCGGCCCAGGAGCAGCGGTAGTGGTGTTCTGAGATTTAATGTTAATAAAAAGTTCTTAAAAAAACGGAGCACCGGCCCTGCAGCCCACACATCAGACCAGCCCACCAGGAAATATCCCGATCCCACGGTCAAATACACAAAGGCATGCGGTTACACAGGTGATGCTACGCATTCCTGATTTTTGTTGCGCATGTGTACCAGTTATGTGCGCCCCTGAACTTGCAATAACAGCACTGTAAGGGAGTGACAGATGGTCACCAGCCAACTGGGTGATCCACTATAAGATGCTATTTATAAGACTGAGTGTGCTGCAGCTCCTCAGACTGAAGAAGTCCTTTGGATTAAAGATGAAACGTCTCTACAAGAAGAATCCATCCTGAGGACCTGCCTTAACTTTTTTATATTTGTTTCTATCTATTGAGCATGCGGCAGGATATCTGTACAGCTGTTTTCAATCAAATCCATCAGGGGGTTCATGCGATATGTTGCTAACACAACAGATGAATAAACAGAGACATGGGCAAAAGCTGTTTCTTTCTCCTATGGGCAGTATAAAGGAGGTATTTCACTAAGAGTCATACTGAGAATGATCAGTCCCACCTCTGGCCTTGAGTAGCAGCAGCAGAGCTTCGTTTTGCTTTGTGGTTTTATCGATGATGAGTGTAGGTAAGCACACATCTGCCCCAAAGTCTATGAGAAGCTGAATGTACTCGACTCCGCAGCCGTAACGGAGACACACCTCCAGGACTGTCTTCGGCTGCTTGATCCGGGCCAGCATCTTCTCATCTGTGCAGTTGTAGTTGGGGTTGGCCCCATGAAAAAGAAGCAGCTTAAAGCAGTCTAGGTGGCCGTAAACCGCCGAGATGTAGAGCGGGCCCCTGCAGGTCGTGGCGTTGGAGGCCCATTCGGGGACTTTGGGTCTGACGTCCACCTCGGCTCCAAAGCGCAGCAGCTCTCGAAGCACCTCCACGTCACCCTCTCGGGCAGCCGTCAGCACAGGGGAGCAGTTGTTGTACGGGCTGCCGTTGGGGTCGGCTCCAGCTTTCAGCAGGGCCGCCACACAGTCCAGATGTTTCCCGCTGACTGCTGTGAACAGAGGCGTCTGGGCCTTCACGTCTAAAATATCGACCTGGATCCAGAGAGGAGCAACGTCAAAGACAGTTCTTAAAACATCACAGAACATCATAACAAGATGGCACTCAACAAAATGTGAAACTGCAAAATACATTTAAAAATGAGCAAGAAGTGCTAAAAGAGACTAAAACAGTACTATTACTTATTGTTCCTAGATTTTTATTTTAACTTTGTTGTTTTAGCCTTGAAATATAGGGATGTTTTCTGGAATGTGTTGTGTTGTGCTGTGTTGTGTTGTGCTGAGTCAAACTTTATTCAGTTTTTAGTTTTGTACTTGTGTTTTGTGCAGTCTTTTTCCACATCCAGGCTAACCATGTGTTGTCTCTTCTCATTTCATATATAATATATTCAACAATTTTATACCCAAATATATGATTTGTTTCAGTCACTCATCAAATCCATGATGGAGGTGACAATGGTAAGTAAGATTATAGATTCATCCTTTAGCTTCAGCCCTTTCTAGTGATCATTTATTTGTTAATCATGTAATATTGTACCTTTTTGTTGAACGCTCTTATTTTGGAGAATTTCAGTTTATTCTTAATCGTACAGACGTCAGCTAGTCTGACCTCAAAAACTTTGAAGCAGTTTGTGTGAGCACAATTTCATAAGCTTTACATTGTCATCAACTTCACGTTACAGTTATTCATGCAGAATTATATATTCCTGTCAAAAATGCTGCAGCTGCTATTCTTATTGGCCTCACTACACTAAATATCCACACACTTTAAAATTAATTTGTTCATTTAATTTGCTTTATTCAAGACATGTAAGGTATGTGGAGACAATAAAAACTAAAGGAAAACAAAACATATGTAATTTGGCTGCCTTTGTTGTTTTGTAAGACATTACGGTCCAATATCCTAGTCCTGCTTTAATATTTCAAAACATTTTCATAAAACCTGATTCACAATTAATAACTAATACACAAGAAATAAAGCTTAGTGCAAACTTTAGAAACCTGCCAATAGCAGATGTACAGTATTTCTGAAGTGAACACAGTTCATTTGAGGCTTCCTTGCAGTTTACGCTAAAGCTGCTGCAGTTCTCCTTCTGACCTGTAGGTGTCACTAAAAACAATACTGCTAAACAGCAGGAATATCAGCCAAAAGAACAGCTGAAATAGAAGGAATGAGTTCTTTACCCAAGAAACATAAGCACACTTTAAGATTGTTGTCTTTTTTTTATATTGTGTCTTAATTGTTAACAGATTTAAATTCATTATTTAAAAAACAATTCAATGATGCATCTAAATTTAGTCCCAAAGCTGCACTGGTGCACAGCTGTTCTATTAATATAGAGTGCATGTGCACATCCGTGAATCAGTACATCTCACTATCACTAGTAAACAAAGCTTGACTGAACTGAGGAAAAACATTTGACAATGAAGTTAAGACAGCAGCAATCTCTTGTAGTTTGACTAGCCATTAGCTTATCAATCGTGACAGAAATAAACTTTTTTTTTTAATGAGGTCGTTTTAAAAGCTAACTAGAACATG
Organism: Nematolebias whitei; assembly: GCF_014905685.2. Classification (NCBI taxonomy): domain Eukaryota; kingdom Metazoa; phylum Chordata; class Actinopteri; order Cyprinodontiformes; family Rivulidae; genus Nematolebias; species Nematolebias whitei. The sequence goes on along the minus strand of NC_056501.1, from coordinate 32,602,054 downwards.
TAAAATATTATTTGTTAATAACTTTTCTGCCGTACCTCAAGTCAAGAGACCTAAATAATCTCTTTAATGTAATACACTGTGCTCCTGGCTGACTGCTCCATTACCAAAACCTGCTGATTCACCATTGACTCAGAATAATCAGTCCATTTTAAAACACAGTGGATACTCATTTAGTACGTGTTTGCTTTATGTGGACATGTTAATTTGGACATTTAGAAACAGTTATTTATCTCTTTTTGACACTATTTTGCTAATAAATTAACTAAAATGACAGAAATAGTGTAGAAAATTAGTCTTGGCCATGAGCTGAGACAGATGACACAGGTTATTAAACAAGACGGTTGTGTCCACCACTGATCTCACCTCTGCACCATGCTCCAACAGCAGATCCAGGCACCTTAGGTGTCCAAGAGCAGCTGCGGTGCGCAGTGGGGTCACAGGGACCCCCCAACCGCTCCGAGCATTGACGCACCTCCTGTAGTCCTCCTGGGACAGAAGCTCAGAGAGCAGAGCCACGTCGTCGCAGCTCACAGCATTGTTCAAAGCCTGACACAGCTCGCCATCCTCGTCCTCGTCCTTAGGCTGGAGCAGCGAGAAGATCTTTGAAATGTCCATCAAACTCATGCTGACAGCTTGTCTCAGGACCATGCTCCAAAAATCAAACTCGCTCCATCTGCAGTGAGACGGTGGACTCGTGATATTCAGTCTCGCTTGTTTAGCTCAGCCAAGTATAAAGGTTTGGAGTGGGAATGCTCTGTCACCATTAAAACAAACTGGGATCTACAGGAACGGGACACCTACCTTAACGTGGTGCTTCGAGTTCCAAAGAAATCAGAGTTAAACTTTCAAAACGTTGTCACATGAAGAAGGAAAGACCCACCAGGGAGTGTGTGGAGCTTCTACTATGAGCTGGGAGAAATCCAGTATGTGCTCTTTGTGTATGTGTAAGTGACAATGAGGGCCAAAGCCTCTTTCTTGGGGGGTAGGTGGGGGCTAATTTTAGGTCACACAAGAGCCTGTCTCAACTTCCATTCTGGGAGAGTCGAAGCCCAGGTTTATATTTAGAAAGGTGATAGAGCTGTGGGTTTGTGATAGCTGTGACACTCATGGGTGAGTGTAACTGGGACTGTGCTCAAAATAACCACATTTATAAAAACATAAATACATTTAAGCCTCTTCATGTCACAAACTAATGATTGATCTGTTGAAGTAAACAGCAGCATTTCATAAAGACAGTGCAAAAAGCTGCATTTCTGATGTTTGCTGTGTCCTGTTGCTCCCCCGATTCTCACCGAGGCAGCCGCTTCAGCTGTGTGGTCGTCCGAAGCTTCAGAAATCAGTCAGCTGTCCCCCTGCCAGCCCCCCTTTGTCTTCTTTTAGTGTCCCCCGTTCAGACGGCAGTGCATTCTTTCAGCAGACGGTCCGATTTCTGCTGACCTCACTTATTTATCAGAGCACACAACGAGAAGACAGTTCACGCGAATGTCCACAATTTTAACTTTCTGTCCTATTTTCCAAGACTTGGTAAGAAGTGTCAACAGTTAATTATGATGTAATGATTTTTACAGCATTCACTTTGTTTATGCACAACTTTAAGGAAACGCCTTCAGCTGGAGAATTAAGTTAACAAGAAGCGGAACAGAAGCTAAAATAAACTAAACTATTGCTAAAGTGTTAGCTACATAAGTCAAGTCAAGGTTTTTTATTGTCATTCTCATCACGCGTGGTACATGTGATGGAACAAAATTATGTGCACAGGTTCCCAGTTACATCCAACACAAGTATGAATTGTAAAAGTAAAACGGTAAAAAGATCTAAGACATGAACTAAACTTAGAATACGCTAAGCACTAATAGCACAAAAACGATACGCCGAACAACATGTGATGAACTGAACACAGCAGCATGAAATAAATCAGCAGCATGAGAGCAGCAGCATGGATAATCAGCAGCACATATCAACAATCAACAGGCATTACAGTGATTTTTTTTCACAGTGATTATTCTGGTTCGAGATTCATGAGTCCAACAGCCTCAGGGTAGAAGCTGTTCCTCAGTCTAGTGGTTCTACACTTAATGCTCCTCAACCTCCTGCCTGAAGGGAGCAGGGTAAAAGGTGTGTGCTGGGTGAGTGGGGTCCTTCATGATGCAGGTGGCCCTCTTCCTGCATCTGGAGGTGTAGATGTCTGTGATGGTGGAGAGATTGACTCCAACATTCTCTGTGCAGCCTTCACCACTCTCGGCAAAGCTTTTCTTTCTGCAGCTGTGCAGCCTCCATGACACACGTTGATGCTGGAGTACAGGATGCTCTCCACTGCACACCTGTAGAAGGAGGTGAGGACTGAGCTTCACAGTCCAGCGCATCTCAGCCACCTGAGGAAGTAGAGTCTCTGATGATCTTTCTTCATCAGGCTGGTGGTGCTGTTGCTCCAGCTGAGGTTGTCATTCAGGTGCACACTACAAGTACAAACCGGATTCCAAAAAAGTTGGGACACTAAACAAATTGTGAATAAAAACTGAATGCAATGATGTGGAGGTGCCAACATCTAATATTTGATTCAGAATAGAACACAAATCACAGATCAAAAGTTTAAACTGATAGAATGTATCATTTTAAGGGAAAAATCTGTTGTTTCCAAATTTCATGGCGTCAACAAATCCCAAAAAAATTGGGACAAGTCCATTTTTACCACTGTGTGGCATCCCCCCTTCTTCTTACAACACTCAACAGACATCTGGGGACAGAGGAGACCAGTTTCTCAAGTTTAGAAATAGGAATGCTCTCCCATTCATGTCTAATACAGGCCTCTAACTGTTCAGTCGTCTTGGGCCTTCTTTGTCGCACCTTCCTCTTGATGATGCGCCAAATGTTCTCTATAGGTGAAAAATCTGGACTGCAGGCTGGCCATTTCAGTACCCGGATCCTTCTCCTACGTAGCCATGATGTTGTGATTGCTGCAGAATGTGGTCTGGCATTATCGTGTTGAAAAATGCAGGTTCTTCCCTGAAAGAGATGACGTCTAGATGGGAGCATATGTTGTTCTAGAACCTGAACATAGTTCTCTGCATTAATGGTGCCTTTCCAGACATGCAAGCTGCCCATGCCACAAGCACTCATGCAACCCCATACCATCAGTGATGCAGGCTTCTGAACGGAGCGTTGATAACAACTTGGGCTATCCTTGTCCTCTCTGGTCCGGATGACATGGCGTCCCAGTGTTCCATAAAGAACTTCAAATCGTGACTCATCTGACCACAGAACAGTCTTCCATTTTGCCACACTCCATTTTAAATGACCCCTGGCTCAGTGCAAACGTCTGAGCTTGTGGAGCTTGCTTAGAAATGGCTTCCTCTTTGCACTGTAGAGTTTCAGCTGGCAACTGCAGATGGCACGGTGGATTGTGTTCACTGACAATGCTTTCTGGAAGTATTCCTGAGCCCATTCTGTTATTTCCTTGACAGTGGCATTCCTGTTTGAGGTGCAGTGATGTTTAAGGGCCCGGAGATCATGAGCATCCAGTAGAGTTTTACAGCCTTGACCCTTACACACAGCGATTGTTCCAGATTCTCTGAATCTTTTGATGATGTTATACACGGTTGATGATGATAACTTAAAAGTCTTTGCTATTTTATGCTGGGTAACACCGTTCTGGTATTGCTGCACTATCTTTCTGCGCAACAATGGTGGAATTGGTGATCCTCTTACCATCTTGGCTTCTGAGAGACACTGACACTCTGAGAAGCTCTTTTTATACCCAATCATGTTGTCAATTGACCTAATTAGTGTTAATTGGTCTTCCAGCTGTTCGTTATATGCTCAATTTCCTTTTTCCAGCCACTTATTGCTACTTGTCCCAACTTTTTTGGGATTTGTTGACACTGAAATTTTGAATCAACATATTTTTCCTTTAAAATGTTACATTGACTCAGATTAAACTTTTGATCTGTCATCTATGTTATATTACGAATAAAATATTGACATTTGCCATCTCCACATCATTGCATTCAGTTTTTATTCACAGTTTGTTTAGTGTCCCAACTTTTTTGGAATCCGGTTTGTACTTGTAGCTGGAGACCACTTGGGGTGGGGGGGGTTCCATCTGATGCCCACGACCATCTCCTTCATCTTATAAAACAATGTGACTTCCAAATCATAGTTAAAAGCTAAGATTAAAAAAACTGATAAAAGCTAAAATTACCCATAGAAGGAGCTAAAAGGTGCACAGAAGACAAAAACAGAGGAACTATGCTGAAGTAGATTGCAGTGAACAATGTTTTAAATAAATAAAAAACACATAGATGTATTTCTGTGGGTAATTTTTGGGAGGAATACATTTAAATAATTTAAAAAAGTACAAAAGTAGCAAATACTAAATCTCATAGCACACTGTTCCCAGTTAGGGTGATTTTTTTTTTTTTTTTGCTATATAAAATAACCCAGAAAGCAATAGTGTAAATGTTGAATCAGTACCCACATGATGCTCCCAGTCAACCACTGGTCTTCTGTTTCTGTCAGTTTTTGATTGACCTCAGCTTTTGCAGTTTTGAAAATAAAAAACGGGAACATAGATCAAAATGTGCTGCTCAATAAGGAACAGTGTGTTTTGACTCTTGATAGTACTTTGAACGCATAGACAAAATCTGTGGGAAAACGTCTTCATAGACAATTACAGGATTTTGGGTGAGCCAGAGGTAAGATCAGGGTGGCACTTGCCCCTCCTGGAACCTGATTGGCCACCCAGCTGATTGACAAGTCTCTGCATGTGGCATTGAAAGATATGTGATTAGTTTCTCCTTATAAATCAAGTTTGAGAACCCTGGTGGTTTTCTTTTTTGTCACTTTTTTTAGGGGATAGGGTATGTATTAAAGTGTGTTTTTTGATTTGGGGTTGTTGTTGTTTTCTCTCTCTCTCTCTGAAGTGAGATGGAGGAGGATGACTCGCTGTGGCGATCCCTGAAGAGGGAAAAACCGAAAGAAGAAGAAGTTCTTACTCTCTCTCTCTTTATTTCTTTCAATTTCTGTTGTCAACCACAAGATCGCAGAAGGGACGCACTGGGACGCACTGGTGACAGGAAGTGTGGCGATGGTAAACAAGAGCCATGCCCACCCCCATTTAAAATTTCTCTCAGTTTGAGTATAATGATGACATACTAACTGTGACGTTCCTAAGTGTTTGTAAACTGTTCTTGCTCATACAGACATTGACTTCTTGCAGTCCATACGTAAAATATTGATCTTTTTTTTTCACTGTGTGTGACACGGTGTGATTTTCTCACAAATTCCCCGCACACACACAAACTCTCATTGATTTCATTGTGCAAGCTCAAAATTCATTCAGCCTTTATTTAGACAGGTAAATCCCATTGAGCCTCGGGGACTCATTTACAAGAGAGACCTGATTTCAACAAAGAATGATGACAACAGTGGACAACAACAACAACAACAATAAACAGTTATAAAAAGTAATAATGCAGGTTTTTTTTTTTTTTTTTTTTACCAAATAGGATGGC
>NC_056501.1:32570658-32596444 GCF_014905685.2 Nematolebias whitei | reverse complement strand
TTTTTTTTTTTTTTTTTTTTTACCAAATAGGATGGCTAAAAGAAAAAGGTAACAAAAAAAAAAAACAGCTAGATTCTAAGGTGAATGTAGAAAACTAAAAACAGGAACATGTCAGCATTGGACCCTGCCAGGAGTCCAACAGATTCTTAAAGCCACTTAGAAAGGTGGAGGTTGAGAGCGTCAAATATTTTTGTAAAATATTCCAGGAAACAGGAGCGGAATAGGAGAAGGCCCTTTTGCCAAGTTCAGTCTGCACTGAGGGGACACTGCAGGTAATAATGTCCTGAGAGCGCACGCTGTAGCTGCACTCACGCAGAGACATGTAGGAGATGTATGAAGGCAACAGACCAAGAAGTGATTTAAAGATGAAAATGTACCAGTGGGAGAGTCTGCGTGAAGTTAATGATGTCCAGTTAACCAATGAATACAGGGTGCAGTGGTGGGTACGATAATCACAGCCAGTTATGAATCTTAGTGCACCATGATAGACAGCATCCAACATCTGCAGGGTTCTTGTAGGAGCGTTCATGTAAATAATGTCACCGTAATCAATTGAGGGAAGGAAAGTCACAGATACAAGGCGTTTTCTAGCATTCAGGGTTAGACAGGATCTGTTTCTGAAAAAGAAACCCAGTTTAACTTTCAGTTTCTTTACCAAGTTTTCCACATGGAGTTTAAAAGAGAGATGTGAGTCGACCAAGACACCCAAATATTTACAGGAATCAACAAACTCAATGGGGACACCATTTGAGGATAAAATCGGAGGAAGAACTGCTGGGACCAGTTGAAAATGTTCTCCTCAAAACAAAGTTCCTTTAAGTTCTCATATCTCCAACATGAAAATAAAACTCTGTGCACACGAACATGCATGTGGGACAGATTCAACCTTTATTTATACATTTTACACTCGTTGCGTCACGAGGACTCATTTACAAGAGACAGCTGTTTTATGCAGATGACATAAAAGTACAGATGCTTCGGCAATGCACAGATCAGTTTTGGGGGTTTTTTTTCTGTCTGCCTTACGTTTACTGTTAGGAGTGAGAGACACAGGTGTGCCGTTACCACGGCGACTGATGTTTTTTTTTTTTCTTAACGCTACGACCTCACACTTTTATTTTAAGTTTGCATCAAAATCATATAGCAGGACTATTATTACTGAGTGTGTACTCGATAAATTTAATCAAACCATGAAACCCGAGGCCGTGCTTTCATTGCAGACATGTGCTGACTTGTTAAAGCAGCAGAAACACAGGTGTAACTGATTACATTAAACGCTCTAATCAAGGGGTTTGTGGCACGAAGGCATCATTACTGCTCACAGTGGTGCTCTTCCTGCGACGTGTCACAACAGCTCACACAAGTATCAAACAACCACTGGTAGACACTAAACGTGAAAGTTAAATGCAAGGCGCTGTTTGCTTTCTTGTGTAAGTATTAAACTGTACAAGCCCCAAGTCTAACAATGCTGTAAAGCGTTTAGCTGCGCCCTCAGTTTCCGCTGCCGACCACCAGGTGGCGGGAGAGGCGCGCCGGAGGCAGGAAGTGCAGCGACGGTAAACAAACAAAGACCTTCTCTCTTACAGCAATATATTAGCTTAATTACATTCCTGGAAGTTCTTTTTTGGTTGGAACCCAGTTAATGACATTTGTTTTATTATACCAGCTTATTGCTAGCGCTACAAAAGCCCCTCTTATCGTCGTGGTCTGGTCCTGTTTTTCAATTTAGATTAAATTAATGCCAAACGAAGGAGGAAGTTTTTAAGAACAATTTACGGCGCCGTGACTCAGAAACAAACATTTGTCCTTTCAGTCCTTAGGAAAGAGCAAGAAAGTAACTCAGCCAGGGGAAAAAGAGTGCTGGCGAAACTAAAGCTGAAGAGGCAGCCAAGTCCAGAGACCAGTCCTCCATATGTGGGTCAAGGTCTGTTTCCAGTCTGTCCCCTTCAGAACATTGCAATACTAAGGCAAACTCAGAGGATAAAACGAGTACATAAGTATTTGTCTGCACGCTTTGGGCTGTTTTTGCCCCTGTATGTGTGTGTTAGCAAAATATTTCATGAACCACTGGTCAAATTGGAACCAGACAGTAATCAGTGAATAGTGCATCTACACCTGAGTCTGATCCCAACACTTATTCTGAAGGCTAACATCAACTATCTGGATTCTTTCTGCTTGTTAGCAAAATATCTTCAGAACCGTTGGATGGATTATAAAGTCAAAGTTTATTTATTTGTTCGCACCACGTGTGGTGGAACGGACTTGTGTACACAGGGTCCCAGTTACGTCCAACACAAGTATTAAAATGTAAAGAACGACAGTAAACAGATTTAAGATATGAACTGAGAATAAGCACTACTAGTACAAAAACAATACGCCGAACGGCAGCAGCACAAAGACACGATGACACTTTCAGGAAATAATCATTGAATGTACAACTCAATAACTTTTGGAGTCAGTTCATTTGAAATTAGCCCCCACACGTCTGTCAAATGTACAGATACTGAGCTGTTTCAGGGTGGTAGTAGCGGAGTCATTCACTGCACATACTTTGAGCATGCCATCTTTAAATCAAGTATATTATTTTTAGGGGTTGACCAGTACGACTGCAACTCTGTCCCTTCTCATCGTAAAATCTTGGGATTAAAACTCCGTCGTGAAAGGCATCAGGTTATTAAGCATTCTTTAATTGAATGCTAGGCGTTTTAATTCCAACTGTTTGTGTTTATTTTGGTGACAGGCTGCAGAGGTGGAGCTGCCAGGTCCACGTGCCTGCAGGGTGTGTGTGGAGGAACAGGCTTCACTGGCCTTGACAACTTTTATCTGCAGGAAGAAGACACAACTGCGACTCCAAAAGCACCGAAGGACAGACAAAACACCAAGTTGAGTGAAGCGGCTTTAAGGGCACATCAGTTCTGGTGGCCACATTAATATTTACGACGCTGACTGTTTAGACTAATTGTCTGATTATCCTCTCTGTTTCAGGATTAGTCTTCTTTTGGATGGAGTTGGTGCAGAAATCTCCCAGATCCTTCTGATGCCCCTCGTTGGATTTGGGGAGGAACTTCTTTGGTGAAAATATGCGGGTCACAGCAACCTGGGGTTGCCTTAGCAACCACTAAGGAACGTGGAGTTACCCTGGCAACAGATGAAATGAGGGGTTACCCTGACAAAAACGCTACAGGAACTCATTTAACAAACCCTCGCTGTCCTTTTTCAGACAGACAGCTGCAGACATGACAGTATACGACAGTATTAATAGAGTGAAAGGTACGTTGATGCGGCACAAACATATTCCCACATCTTTACTTTCAAACACAGGCTAAGCCCGAGCATTCACCCTGCTCGGGCGCTGTTTGTGTGCGCACCGCTAAATCACTGTGACGTCTAGAATTTATTTGGAGCACATAAAAGACAAACTAACAAGGTCCGTACAAAACATCAATTTATTTTCTTTTGCCTATACTGAAGTTAAATAGAACGCTGTTCAAAGCAAATGCGCCCTTTTTCCAGTTTCTGTGGTGACTCTGAGTACTGTAAACTTAAAACAACATTGTAGTTAACTTAGCTATTGAAACCATTTGACTTTATATTGGCACTAAAATACACAACGGCTGTGGTAGCAGGCATGCACCGCAGAAAACTAAGAGCACAAAAACACATCTAACGCATTAAACAAGAAGAAGCAACGTTATTTAGACAAGTTCACGTTTGCATTATTGCATTTACACGGTCCAAGGGCTAGTAAACTACTTTGGGAGTTATACAGTTACATATAAACACACTGAAAGAAGCGCTGGAGAACACGGACAACAAAATGACATCACCACATCTATAATCAACTGTTGGCAGGTTCTAAACAATTCCCTAAGACAGTTTACTTAAGTGAAGACTGAGTGGAAAATGTCCCGCAGCATGGAGCTTTGATTTCAGTCATATGCACAACTGATCTGACATCAGTGTTTCGGAGTGGCTGCTGCCGAAGGTGCAAGTAAGGTCTACTCGTCTGGCTTCCTCTTGGGTTTCTTTGGGTTGCGCGAGCGGCTTTTGGCCTTGCATAACGGACAGATGGGAGCGTTGCGATGAATCTGCTGGTGGCAGGACAGGCAAGCCTGGAGAGGACAAGTTCAGAGGAAACGTCACGCTTTGAGATCTGTAAGCGTTCAAGCAGTTATTTGTTTACCTGGTCAATAAACGTAGACGTTTCTACATGTGCTTCTGTTTTATCTAACGTAGCAGCTGTCTCAGTAAGCATTATCTTTGCTGCTTTGTTTATGAGTGTGTCCTTAGAGCTGTGCATTTCAAAAGGCAACGTGTTTATGTGTGTCTGGTGTCATTTATATCTGGAAAGGTTAGTAACACATAATATAAGCCCAACTCCTAAAAAGTTGGAAAGTTGTGTAAATTATAAACGAACAAAATACAATGATATGCAAATCTCGTGAACCTGTATGTTATTCAGACGAGAATATGGTAAACATACTAAATGTTCAAATTAAGAAACTAGTTATTTTGGTGGAAAAAAAATAAGGTATTTTATGGCAAAACCCAAAAAAAAAAAAAAGTTCAAGTTCTCAAACAAAGTTGGGATGGGGCAACAAAAGGCTGTAAATGTAAAAACAGCTGGAGGAACATTTTACTTGAGTCAAGATGAATTAACAACATGTCAGTAAGAGGACTGGGTATAAAAGGAGAATTTAAGAGAGACTGAATCTCTTAGAAGTAAAGATGGGCAGAGGCTCACCAGTCTGCCACAAACTGCATCTAAACTACTGGAACAATTCCAAAACAACGTTTGTCAATGGAAAAATAAGACGACTTTGGAAATCTCAATATCCACAATTTCCAACATGAAGAAACTTTACAACTGGAAAAATCTCTGCGCAAAACAAGGTTGAACAAAATGCACAAAAGCTCATATGGGATGGCTGTGATTTCTGGGCTCTAAGGCAGCACTGTACTTAAAACAGGTCTAATTCTGTTGGGGACATTACTGTACAAACAGGTCTCTTATTAACGAGTCCTCGAGGCTCAATGGAACTAAACTGTATAAATAAATGTTGAATGGGCTCAGGAAGACTTCCACAATTCATTCTCTGTAAACACCGTTCACTGTGTCATCCACAAATACTGGCTAAAGCTTGATCAAGTAAAGAAGAAGCCACAGATGAGCAGTTTTCTAATTCTCTTCTTAGGAAATACTGCACACCATGTTTCCACAACTAAAGAGGACAGATTTGTTATCAGCGCACAAACTCTTACAGTATGGGGGTGCATTAGTACATGGGCAGCTTATTTGGAAAAGCACCATCAATGCAGAAAAGTATATACAGGTTTTAGAACCAAGAAGACGATCCAGGAACTGTTTAATTCCTAAATCAGATGCGAGTGGGACAACGTTCCCTCCAAACACTCCAGTAGCTGGTCCTCTCGGTTCCTAGACGTTTACAGACTAGTTAAAAGAAGAGGGGATGCTTCGTGGTCGTGTCCCAACATTTGAGAAATGAAAGGCGTTTGCCTAAACTGTTCTGTATGACAAAACCAGGAGCTAGAGTTGCAGGATAAACAGGCACTTGAAGAACATCGATATCCCGCTGGTAAAAATACTAGTGCTGGTGTAATCAGTGTTCTCATGACAGCCATAATTCTAGTTTTATTGTACGTCAGTGTGCTGGATGAAAACTGTGTTTGAGTGTGTGTAGAGGTCTGCTTTCACTTATAAGACTTTAGGGTTACAATACAAAGCCAATACACCAACAGCCAATAGTTTGCTGCTCAAAAGACACACAACAAGAAGTCTGCTGGCAAAACAAAACCTGTAAACGTTCATAGTCTAACCAGGAGTGAGAAAAGGCAACCAATTTGGAAGAAAACAAACACCAACTTAAGCGGACGTATTAAAAAACAAGTCTCTACTAATTCTAAACTTGCTGAGCTTCACAGGGGAATGGTTAGCCACAGACTCCACTTAGTGTAGTTTTCACACCATCCCATCTTTATTTCCATCCAACTTTAAATTAAATTATTCTGCATTTGCTGCGCTGCACCTAAAACTGTTTTGCTCTTAATAATGACGTTCCTATAATCCAGTACATTCTCATCAGGAGTTGCATAATTAACTTGAACCAGCAGAGCAGTTTTAAATGTTCCGACACAATCTTAGCGTATATTAAAAAAAATAGCACAGACTGTGGATAAACACGTGTTTATGAACTAAACTTAATGCAGTTGCTTTAAAATAAACATTAAAAATTCTAAGTTACTCAAACAAGCAGAGTAATTTTTACTATGTGAAATGCGGTGGTGGGCACGGTTTCGCTAATAGTGGAAGTAACTTTCCGTTTAGCGGTATAGCATTTTTTGCTAACTTTGAAAACCTTTAGTGGAATTAGCTTCTGCTAAATTTAGATCCAATAAATTCAAGTCTACAACTTTTTTAAAGACAGTTCTCTGCACTAAAAGTGTACAGAATGGTGATTTACATGGAGTGATGCTAAGCGAAGCTATGCTACGTTGCTGCAGAGCAAAGGTAAGCTCCACCCAGTGACATCATCACCCTCGCAGTGCTTTCCCCCCTCATACTTTAATCTACAATAGTCCCTCATTTATCGTGGGGGATCCGTAATCTGAAGCCCCGTAATAAGTGAAAAAATGTGAAGTAGGAATAGTAGTACAAGTAGTAGTTTATTTTAGTATTTATATATGTATATATATATATAAAGTTGCTTTAAACCCTTTCAACACTTTTGCAATATTCTAAACAATGTTTCTAAACGCTCTAAAAGGGCACAGAAAGTCATGATTTCAGCTCTATGCCTCGGCTGCTCTTTGCCACCTGCAAGCGCTCTCGGCCACGCCCACGTCTCCACGCTGCACGGAGATCAGCTGATCAGCTGCACGAGGAAGCTTATCCTGCCGCGTGGGCTGCACAAAGGTACAGCAGGTGCTAAATAATTTAAAATAATTTATTTTAAATAAAAATCCCATGCCGATCGTGCGGCTCATCCATCAATCAGCCAATTGTGGGTCGTGTCCAATCTTATTTGGAAAAACCGCGATGGAGCGAGTCCGCGATAAACCAACTGCGAAGTGAGGTACTACTGTAAATGCCAAATCAGAACATGAAAATAACATGAAAATCCATTTTCACACCAGAAACATTGTAAACAGAAACACTGCAACTCAATTCAGTTTGTTTATACAGCACCAAGTCACAACAGAAGTCGTCTCAGGGCACTGAACAGAAACCTTCATATATATATAAAAAGTAAGTTAACATTATTTATCTGAGGAGCAGACTGCTTCATCGCAGACTCATCCTGAGCAAGCATGAAGGCGACAGTGGAAAGGAAAAACTCCCTCATGAGGAAGAAACCTTTAGTAGAACCAGGCTCAGGACAAGCGACCACTGCTTCAACCAGCTGGGTTTGAGAGGAACAGATACACAATGGCAGGTCGAGACATATTGTGCACGTAATTCCTAATCAGCATGCTTTGTAACCTGCCTCTGGGACGTGACTCACACATTTCAGACCTTTAACACAAACAAAACAAGATTTATTACAGAGACAATATTGATGATGACGCACTGCAAGTTTGTAGTTTATAAAAGTAGTTAACCGCAAAGAGGATCGTCAAAATGAGTTGATTCATCATCGTAAATGAAACAAAGGAGACGTCTGACGTGCACTGAATGCATCACTGTGCTTCAGCACAGCAGAGTTCTGCTCGCCTCTTTGGTTCCGATGGACCAGATTCATTCTGAAAGCCCACCTCTGAACGAGACATGGATGCTTTACCTGTGATTTATGAACCGTTGCGTTCACTTACAACGTTGTCACATTGCACAGTTTTAGAGTCAGCCACAGCTGTGTTTGATAAAAGTTAGAACTGTAGCGTTATTGTTTTAAACTGTTTACTGTAATGGTTTAGTGTTAGCAAAGATAAAATGTTTTAGTTAGCGAATTAGCGGTTAGCAAAACTAACTTTGTTTAGCTGTGCTGTGCCCACCAAATGATTTGGGGTAAAATGTCAGCAGGGTCGCCAACCTCTGCACAGCGAAATATAAAAAAAGTTAAATCTTAGTTGTGGGATACATTATCAAATACCAACTATTTGTTATGTCTACATGAAGTAACCTTAAGAGCATTGTAAGAGTCAAGCATCTGCAAACTCACAAATAGAAACTATTGATAACGCCTGCATTTTGAGGTAATGATATTTGTAAAACTCAAATCAAAAATATTGCAGCTGGGTAATTATAAGTTTTTTATATGCAATACTTTGTCATAACTTCAAATTAAACAGAATAAAATTTAATAAAAGGTTATTACACATCTCATCCAGCAGGAGGTAGTTATTTATTTTCCATGACGCATTTTAAAACTTGTGAGAAAAATTAAAAGCCCTAAGGAAAAATAAATCCCTCCCACATCCCATAAACTTACAGATAAAACTGCCTCGGTGTACAAGCAGTAAATTACAGTTTGGTAACCGTAATTTATACTGTAACACATTTAAATGACTGTCTAACTGTAACTGTAATTTTTGTAACACATTTAAATTATGTTTGTATGTGTTGTTAAACAATGGCTCGTAAATGATGGAAAAGTGTTGAAAATTTGGGTCTGGAGAAGTTTAGAATTTCAAAATTATAAATATGTTGGAAGTCTGCACCAACATTAAAAAAATGATATACTATACCAATTACAGCTATTTTTAAAATAATTCCTTGATGTAAAGTTCAAACCTAATGTCATCTTTTCATTTTTCTTCCCATTAGTTATGTTGCAAGTTATGCATTTACCATCAGAACAGTATTCCCTCGTTTATGCCAGGAGTTTCTGTACCCTGCGCCTCCCCTACCCCTCGCGTGCGATAAGTGAAAAACATATATATATATATATATATATATATATATATATATATATATATATATATATATATATATATGAAGGCATTTTAAACACTTCCCACACTCTTGCAATATTCTAAACAATGTTTCTGAACTCTAAAAGCTCTATAAGAGCACAGCATGTCATGATTTCAGCTCTCTGCCACCGGCTGCTCTCTGCCAGCGCTCTCGGCCACGCCCACTTCTCCGCTGCAGAGCAGAGATGGTGCTAAATAATTTAAAATAATTAATTTTAAATAAACAATCCATGCCACTCGGGCGGCTCATCCATGAATCAGCCAACTGTGTGTCGTTGAAATACAGCGAAAGAGCGAGTCTGTGAAAAAATGAACCGTAAAGAACACAATTCTTTCAGAGGTACGTCACCCTGTCAGAACTAAAATACATGCAGGTGAAAACTGTAACTGTGAGTTATATATATATATATATATATATATATATATATATATATATATACATATATAAAAATTAACTCCTGAAGTTGTAAAACAGAGAAACAAACTATGTTTCCAAGCTCACTCCATCCCCTTTGTTAATCCAGAAGCTATTAAAAGAGTTGTAAAGACAGGGCATAGTGCAGTGGTACTGTAATCCAGTGGTATTTTGACTAAAGTATGTCAGACAGGACATTAAGACCTGAAGACACCATCAACTTGTGGAAAGTAAACTGGCCTATTATGCCTTTTAAATGCCTGTTTCTGCTTCAAAGTACACACAAATGTTTATTTGCACTATTAACCGAAATATGTTTCTATTTTTGTGCGCAGTTGGAGGAAGTCGCCCCAGTAGATTTACATCTGCCTCCCAAGGTATTTCTTGCACGAGCAGAAGACACAAGTTCACGCAGTCTAAATAAAATGTTGGCGACATGTCCTTGGTCAAACACCTTTAGCATATCTGCTGATGATAATAATAACGTTGCTCAAACGGGATCAAAGTTTCACTAAGCAGTTATTCAAACGCAAAAGTTGCAACGTTAAATGTGATCGTTGTTACAGACAGAGGGTGATGATGGTGTTGGCTGTGTTTGTTTGTCTGTAGCGTTAGCAAAATATCTTGTGAACCATTGGACGAATTTTAATGAAACTTTTTAGAAAGTAATCTTTCGATGGGGCAGCACGGTGGCTCAGTTGGTAGAGCTGCTGCCTCTCAGCGTATATGCGGTCCGGGGACCTTTCTGGGTGGAGTTTGCATGTTCTCTCTGCATGTGTGCGTTTTCTCCAGGTGCTCCGGTTTCCTCCCACATATCAAAAACATGCATGTTAGGCTGATTGGTAACTCTAAATTGTCCCTAGGTGTGAGAGAGTGAATGGCTGTTTGTCTCGTTTGTCTCTGTGTCCCTGTGATGGACTGGAGACCTGTCCAGGGTGTCCCCCGCCTCTCGCACAGTGATTGCTGGATATGAACACCAGTGACCCTCGCGACCCCAAAAGGAAGAAGCAGGTAAAGATGATGAATGGATAGCTGAGTCATCCTCAACAAACACTTCAATGCGAATGACAACAAAGAACCTTGACCTTGACCTTGAAGCATTAAACACTTCACATTATCACCAGACGCAAAATGGTATTTTTAAAGTTTGATCAAAATGGCTGCGGCTTCATCCGTTCTCATCATCCGACAATCCGAGTTTCAAACTCGAGCAGGAAAGAGAGCAGGTAAAGTGCATTCCTTAAGAGATACTCGACTTCATTTGACCGTAATTCACAGGTGTTCTCAAATATGCAGATTAGCAACATCTGTTGAAACTGGTAACCACAACAAGTCTGTTTCTGCAAACACAAACGTGTGCAGGTTTTTTTTTTTTACACAACACATTCAGACGTGTCATCACAGGCAATGTGGTAAAGTGAATAAAAGACGGCTGCATTCCATATAAGGGCAGCTCCTGCGGCGCACGCAGGTTTGTTGTTCAGGTTTACTGAAGGGAAGTGGAGCTGTGTCGAGTCAAAATAACCAGAACGCCTTTGTAGTTTAATAAGGAATACGTGGTTGCAAATGTTAACTATCTATGAAATCAAATGATGCCAAAATACAATAAAAGCATTTGTAAGACTACAAAATTTCCATTTATTATGCTATAAACCAAAACGTATAAAAACAACTAAGAACACTTCCTATCACATGAACTAGTTTCACTGAGCATGAAAAACATCGGGGCATTAGGTGTAACTATGTCTCTTCATATTGCTGAGACTCCATCCCTGGATTATTAACTTTTTACCTTTTTTTTACCAGGAAGAAATCCATTGAGATTATTAATCTCTTTTACAAGGACGTCCTGGGCAATGTGCAAATACAGCAACACAGTCTTTAAAACAGTAACAGTAGTAGTAACATGTTAACAACAAACAACGCAAGTTTTTTTTTTTTTTTTTTCACAATTTAAGACACTTTACAGGTACAAGATGTGACTACAACCTCAGACAGTTTTTGTTTAAAACTAGATAAAGGAATAAAAGACTTTAACCTCAATTTAAGCTGCAGATCATTCCAAGACCACGGGCCCAAATGGGACAAACTCATCTTTGCTGATGCCGTGCACACAAAGGATACCTTAAACCACAGCCAACTACTGGTCCTGAGACTGTGTGCTGTGTAGTAAAATGAACTGGGAGTAGATTTATGATGGTCATTTTCCTAAAATGGCTTTGTATATGAAAATATACCAATACTTTGAATATTGAGTGAAGTCCAGCAAGGTATATAAAGTACAATGGTGAGTCGTAAAGGGTGAGCCTGGTATGTACCTCAGAGCAGCATGGAGTCCAGTTTAGCTAAAGTAGTGGAGCAGGCAAATCTATAGACTGTGTCACCATAATCCAGCTGGGATTAGGGGTGGGCAATATGGCTCAAGTATAATATCGTGATATTTCAGATCATTCTGACGATAACGATAAATTTTGTGATATAACAAAAAAAAAAAACAGAAATCATAGTTGTTCATTTGACAAAATTAACTTGTAGCTTTGCAGTATTGTATAAAACTAAAAAAAACAACAAGGGTTAATTTGACTGAAATTATTTAGTAAAGTATTTAGTCTAACAGTATAAAAATACAAAAGCTCATTCTGTTATTTAGATTGAAAAAGTCTGCACAAAATATTGAACAACAAAATCCACCACAAAAACTAAAGTGCAGGTGAAGTTAATAAACTAAATAAAATTAAAACTTAAGCTCTGTTGAGCATAAATGTAACATACAACAAAAAATATGTTGACATGTCTCCCCATATGGGAGACAGCTGAGACACGCATTGTTTGTTTTTAGCATTTTAGCTAGCTAGTATTACGCGCAGCTAATAAGCGTAATGCTAGTGGGGGGGGGGGGGGGGGCGCAGCTCAGTTCAGTAGTTCGGCATGCTCGGTTCTCTTAACGGGGCGAGGCGCCCCGCTTCTATAATGGGAGGGGAAACACTGACGTACTTACGTCATGAAATTAGCATATCATGATATAATTTATTTTCCCGGTCACATTTTTTTTACCAGTATTATCGTGAACGATATGATATGTCCCAGCCCCAGCTGTGATAAAAACAAACTTGTTACAAGCCGCTTACGGTAAGAAATAGAAAAACATGATTTCAGTCTGTACAAAAGAATTAAGAGTAAACGTTAGCTTTGTTATTAGATATGTAATGTTTAAAATTAAGATCTTTATCCAGCCAAAGACCAAGGTATGTGTATGTGTCTAGAAGTTCTATGGTGTCACCATCCAGTGCTTCTCGCTCGCTGCGCTCCCACAAAGTGAACACAGATGATTTCTTTTTGGCACAGGCTTTCAATTGAACTAACTCCTTTGTTGTTGTTGGTTTCGTCCATTTATATTTCAAAATTACAGCTGGTACTGTAATTTCCGGACTATAAGTCGTTACTTTTTTCACACGCTTTGAACACCGTGGCTTATCCAAAGCTGCGGCTAATTTATGGATTTTTTTTTTTTTGATGGGCTAATGAGCTTCACGCCACCAAAACATTTAGCTCCGTCACACCCAGGCGCTCACATAGCTGCCCAATACACATCTGTCTTGGGGGGTATCATCAATGATTTCATGGTAGACGACTGTATTTTTTAGCAGCCGTGTTACAGGCACTGTTAATAAAAAAATTAACATTTACTGTATTTGTGTGTGTTACCAGTAAATATTTAATTAAAAGTTTTAAAAAAAAATCTTTCTGTAAATATCTCATGTTACAACATGAACACCCGCGGCTTATAGACAAGTGTGGCCTATTTATGTAAAACTTTCTTTTTAAATTTAGCAGGCTGTTTATATTCAGGTGCGCTCAATAGTCCAGAAATCACAGTATTTTATTTTCAGGGTTTAAAAGTAGGATCTTTTTAAAGTCAATACTTTACACATTTTTTCAGATAATTTGGGAGGATTCATTTTGTAGCTTCTTTTTTATGTCCAAGTATAAGTATTTTTTTTTTTTTTGTAAAATTACAGAAAATGTTTCAAGAAATATTAAAATACTAATGCACAACAGAGAATAACACTTCTGTCCTAGCGGTCAACCATATGGGTTTATTTGTGGATGACTAGTTTAAGACGTCAGGACAGGGATATATCTTTATTAGTTGTTTAACAAACTTGGAAGATCTTGGACACCTAAATAATAAATATATAGAACAAAAAGGTGGCCTATAATTTTCATTCATTCCACCTTTATTTATACAGGTTAGTCTCATTGAGTCACGGGGACTCACTTATAAGAGAGACCTGTTTTAGACAAACAACATAAAGTACAGACAACAATAAACTACAGTAAAATGCAATTAAAAGTAGTGTTATAAAACAATAAATCAAGGTGCCATATAAAACTATAATGAGTTGGTTGTAGCTGTATCTGCTCTGTAATCTGAGTACTCGCAGGTTTATTAAGTCTTAAATTAAAATATATATATTTATTTGTAAAAATTCTGCTACGATTGGGAGCAGCCCAAACAACATTATATACTTTAGGGTTAACTTGACGGACAAGAAGCCTTGTTGATTTGCAGTTTCTAAAACAAAGTTTTAAAACAGTCTTTAGTGTGTTCATTCATTTTTAGCAAAAAGACAACGTGTTGCCAACAAGAGCAACGCATCTACCATAAAAGCAACAATGCATGTTTGAGCAATTTATATTAGTTTAAAAATATATTTTTTTTATCTTTGAGACAAGGTTTCTACATATATTTTTTTTAAATCACAAAGTCTTTAATTTTCAAGCTGTTTGCGCAGTAATTTTATTATCTGTGTGTTTCATACACCATAAAAACTATGGAGATTTCTATTAACTTTTAATTTGTAATAAATAAAAAATGTTGTCCCACAAAATGTTTTGGATCAGAATCTTAAGAAAACGTTATGACCCCAAAATAAAAATCTCACTCAACTCTATAACTCGGGCTGTCACACACGAGCCTGTAAATGTTTCTTGACTAAATAAAGTCACGTTTTCTGACATAATAATTATTACACAATTTTCGTGACATAAGTATAATACAAGAAGTATCTCACGGCAAAGAAGTACCTCCATTCTATATTTTGATTTGTGAAAGATGGGGATTCTGTTACCGTGCAATCAAAAGTGGGCATCGTAGTGACTACATTTAGTATAAAAAGCTAGCAAACTTTTAAAAAATTATAGTTTATTTATTTATCTATTTACGGTATTTGATTTAATATTTATGTCTGGAAACATACTGTGAAACATACTCTGCATTTATGAGCAATTTGTAGACATTTTAATTGTTATATTTTATTAAAAACACATTAACGTTTGGAGTCTGGAAACACAAATGATTGTCCACACTTGGTTTTCTTTTTCCATACTTATCCAGTACTCAGATACTCTGAAATGATATAATTCTCCATGTTGTATGACTTCATAGGAACCCTGCAGTGTTATAAAACATTGCTCTTTTTTTTATTTAAAGTATCATACAAGCTGGATCGTTTAAACTGACGGGATGTGCTTCTTAAACATTATTAATAAAATCTAATCGTGAATGACAATTATCTGTTTTTTTTATTTCAGTTTGCTGTTTTCTTTTTTATATGCACTGTTTTCGAGCAGCAGGACCGTTACCTTCATAGGTGGAGGCTGCTGTCTGAAGGTGGCCGTCTGCCGGGCGTCCTGCTTCCTGGACACCTGAAGCTGCTGTGCTGCTGCTGCAGCGGCAGCAAGGGATTCTGGGATGGCAGGCTCATGTGGCTCCTTCTGCCACTCTGCTTTCTGCTTCTCAAAGTAGCTGTTCAAAGCAAAAGAGAAAAGCCGTCAACCTTCTGTCACACACGATAATGTTTAATTTACTGTAGATATTAAAATTACAGTCGAGCCGTGGACAACTCTGAACAAATGCTGATTGCAAGATTGCTTGTCTGTGTTTGTGTTTGTGTGTGGGGGAAGGAGGGGTGAGCGCGTGCGTGCGTGTGCGTGTGTGTGTGTGTGTGTGTGTGTGTGTGTGTGTGTGTGTGCAGGGGAGGGCTGGGAAAGAAATGTGGCCTTGGACTTTATGCATGACTGGCCCTTTTTCAAAGATAAAAAAAGTGATATCAGATTTCATTACCCTCTCTGGTTTCTCTCAAAATAGGTCCGGGGCCGAGCACAACTTTGAGCATTCACAGAACAAATTTAATGACGTTTCCTGTGAGCACCATCAACCAAACTTATCGGCCCCTTTACGAGCACTTCATAAACATGCACACGTTTTACACGATTTCAATAAAAATCTGTCTTTCCCCCAAGTTAATATTTCAGCTGGGTGTTTTTCCTCCATTTTCTGAGGTGTGGAGTGTTCATTTTTCTGCTGATATGTCACTCTAACATGGTATCCTGAAACGTACCCAACAGGCTTTTGAGGTGTGATTTAATTTTCTTCAAAGCTCCTCCATCACATCTTGTCATACAGTAACACAGGGGGGCCATTATTATTAGGAACAATTATTTGAGACACGTGCAAATGACGGTTTTGACATCTCCCTTCACCTCTCCATGCATCCCGCTCTACTCTGATGAGTGAGGCGGGCCTACTGAGAAAACCCACAGTGGACTACAAGCTGCAGCTTTCCAAGTATCTTTTCTGCACAGAGAACATGGAGGAGCATGCCACCAGGAAGGGAAGGGCGGACGAGAACCACCTGGCCAACGATGAACTCATCACCCGAACCTCCGCACAATACGCACGCCAAAACTGAGAAGTGAGCCAGGCCAACAATTCTGTAAGTGTACAGGGAGGCACTGAGTCAGAGCTGCAACTGCAGCTAATGCTTTTCATTTGTGGACAGAAACTAAACACAAATATTTCCCTTAAAAGAATTAGTAGGAATGTCACATCTTGACAGACATACATCTATGCATGGCAGCTTTATTATGGTCTGTACGATGAGGAGATTATCTGATGAATTTTTTTTTTTTTTTTTTTAATAAATGACCTTGTAGGTGCTTAAAACCCAGACAGGATCTTTAGTGCCATGAACGCATCAATTATAAATAAACCGGCCATCCATTGTGACGTTTACCAACCAGCAGGACTTCTGCACTTCCACAGAGGAAAATGTGGATGATTAAATTAAAAATAAACCCAACTCTTTGACTCGAGATACCTGAAGGTTGAAAACTTAGATAAGCTTTCCTTCTATATTCCAGCACCATTAACTATGATTTGCTCCAGCAAATTGTACAATCATCTGCTGTTGATGGATGTCAGCCGGCAGTTTGTGCTGCAGGAAGCCTACTTGTCAGACCACCCTGATGTACCCCCAATTTTGTGGATAACACGGATTTTCTGAAGCCTGAAATGGGTTTGTTCGTCACCATCATTTTTTTGTCAGTTCCTAAAGCCAAAAAGTCTGGACAAATAGGGGGTAAAAACCAAAAAAAAAAAAAAAGTCTAATTTCATGTGAATTTCTCAACAAGGTGACAATGAGAATACCAAAAATGAACTTCTAGTATTTAAAACTCAAATACAATAACATGAAGGGATATTCAGACATTTTGAAGCACAGTTCTGTGGAAAGTAATGAACAGTTCATATTGTACAAGTTAAAGTCTTTGATGTACCTTATATTCAAGGTTAAATTCTGACCGGACTGATGAGCCACTGGCTAGTCAGAGCAGGGCGAACAACAAGGAGGTGCTACCATCTTAAAGTGACTCCAACCTTTTGCATTGCACAGTTATCCTGGAAGAAAGTGCCATGCTGCACCTGGAAGTACTGCAGATATCTGCTGCTGCTGTTTGCTGCTGCAAACTAGAGAAATTGCATTTCCTGCAAAAATGCAGTGTGAATGCTTACTGCAGAAGAACTTGCTGAAAGCCATCTGAAATGAGCTAAAATCATGCTAAAATGTAGCTGAAATGGAAGAACAAGTCTAAATTAGCAGAAGAAAACAGAAAGAATACATATTTGCTGAATTTGGCTCAAATAAATAATGAATAAGCTCAAATGTGCACAAAAGTTAGGTAATCAGCTAAAAAAAAAAAACTGAAACTAGCAACAACAAAAAAAAAACAGCTGAAAAGGGCAAAAAGAAGCTTCACCTACCAGAATGAACTGGAAAGAGCTGAAATAAATATGGAATTAGCTGAAATGCTAAAAATTTGCATAAAAACAGCTAAATAGTAGCTGAAATAACAGTCCAGATGGTCTGACTGAACATTAATGGATTTGGTACCTGGATGATTGAGCATGCACTTTGATGAAATAACTGAAACTAGCAGAAAAAAAAAGCTGAAAGGAGCATAACAAGCTGAAATAAACAGAAAGTATTTAATTAGGCTGCAAGTAGTAGAAAATACCAAGGAAAAACAAATATATATGAAAACAGCTGAACATAGCTAAAATTTTCTAAAAAGATAGCTTAAATTAAATTAGCAGAAGACAGAACACATGTTTGCCCGATTAGGCTGAAAGAAGCAAGAATGAGAAGAAAGAGAGGAAATTGTCTAAAAATTGACTGAAATTAGCAACAACAACAAAAACAGCTGAAAATTAGCTAAAAAGGCAGAAAGAAGCTTAAATTACCAGAAGGAAGTGGTGAGAGCATATTTTTGCCTAATTAGACTGAAAAAAGTTGAAATGGGTGCAAAAAATGTGGAATTAACTGAAAAAGCTAAAATTTGCATTAAAACAGCTAAATGGTACCTGAAAAGTAGAAAAAGCTGAAACTTGCAGAAATAAGCTGAAAGGAGCATAACATGCTGAAATTAGCAGAAAGAAGTTAGAAGCACAAAAATGTTGTAGTTAGAAGAATCTGAAAGGAGCACAAAAAAGCTGAAAAACAGCTTAAATTAGCAGAAAGTAGCTGAAAAAAGTTTTAATTTGCACAAGGAAGCCGAAAGAAGCAGAATCAGAACAAAACGTGAAAGGAGCAGTAAAAGGTTGTAAACAGATCTAAAGATTTGAAAGATGTAAAATGAGCTCAGTTCATTTTCTATGAGGAAAAAAATGGCAGAAAAGGCTAAATATTTCAAAAAGCTAAAGTTGCACCAATACCAAACGTCATAGCAGAATTGTCCTGAACGAGCTGAACATTTTGATATGATTTGTTGTAATAGCTGGAAAACTGCGGGACGAGACTCACGCCGAAAAACGTACGGAAGAAAAATGGATCACAATAGTGTGAATGCTTCATAAACATTCACACTCTATAACCTCAGAATTTTATGTAAATAACTATAAATCAAAACTGATGCTGGTGGCGTAGTAATGATTAAAACAGCTATTTCAGTAACTTATGAAATTTAAATAGATTGGAGTTGTTTTAAGACAACAGCAATTTATTTATATCTTCATGGATTCGGACTAGCCATTAGCTTGTCAATCGAGTCAGAACTGAACTATTTCCCCAACGTGGCCATTCAAAGAACTATCTGCAACAGATGTCAACTATTCATAACTAATTCACATAAGCGTTCTTCAAATTAAATTATGCATTTAAACCCAAAGTTTTGCAACGCTTTTAAATGAATACCTTGTTTTAAAAAAAAATGTACGTTAAAAGTTTTTTCAGCCAAATAATTAATGTTTGCACAGGGGTCATACATAAAGAAGCTCATATACAAAAGCATATACGATTTAAAGTTAAAAGCTGGAGATAAATTTAGTTTTTTAGACCAGTGACAGCAACACGATCACATGGCACTGAAGATCGCTTGGTTTCATTCTAGTTCACACGGTGTCAAACTTCCTTTCCTAAAAAGAATTTGCACATTCCCTGTCACATGCAGGTTTTAGCACCAGCTCGTGTTCTTTCAAGGACGTGCTCAGAAATGTTTTCTACACGTAAAAAAATGACATGACACCATGGTGACAAGCGGCCAGGGAACCACCACATGCCCTTGACATTAAGCAATGTGATCCCAACATGTTATCCAATACGCTTCTCTGAGAGAGAAGTTCCGGGTTCCTGTGACCTGCTGCAATCCAGCTCCTCTCCAAGAGTCGCGCAGCTAAAACGCCTTTGTGCAGAAATTTGTGCATCTCCAAGACCAACCAGTAAACTCATTTGCAACTGTACTTTGGTATTCATGAGCACAGCCTTGTATAACTTTGGTCAAATTTCATTCCAACACCGCATCAACCAAATTCTTCGTTAAGAGTTACAGTTTTGAAATTAAAACAGATTGTTTTCTGTTTGCCAGCTATGGCTGAAGATTTCAAAGCTGTTCGTGCAAAACCCATTTGCAAAAAAAAACTGAGCCACATGTTTTTACACATTACGTGTTGTGCAATAAAGTTCCACAGCTTTGGTTGACTTTAAACTTGTCACTACGGTCATAAATTAAATTTAGCTGAGTAATAAACCCTCTGAGTTCAGCCCTGTTCATGGCTCATCATATGATACAATATAACAGAGTTGCTTTATTCCATACCGGATGTTTCCTGCCAAAACTGAGATACGATTTAGCGCTGTTCATTGCTAGAAAGTTGAGACATAAACTACCTCCTTGAAAGTCAAGAAACCTTGGCGGAGAGTTGGAAAAATTAAAATAAAACTGCTGCTGGGAATAGACAAAACCCAAAGTGTTTCCATTGACAAAAGTAGGTTAATAGTTCTGTTAATTTAGGGGTGATTCACAATTTTCAACAATTTCACAAGCGTACAAAACATTCTCTTTTAGGAGGATGCCCCTAAAAGCGTCGAAAAAAATGTTCTTTCACAAAACTTTAATTATAAGAAAAGCTGAGACATAAAACCCATGAGCTTGCCTGGCGAATGTAGCCACTCATGGTGCAAGAAGTAAAATCACAACAGAGTTGTTCTTGTGTGACATCTTGTGAACCATTATTGGTGCACGCGTTCACCCTCCAGTAGGAAGTGCTTTCCCCTCGTATACATACCAGGAACAACCTCTGACTCATGGTGTCAGTTTACAGCCTATAATAGAGACTTTAACATGAATGCCAAACCAAACCTGAGCGGGACATTAACAAGAACAACCCATTTCCACACTCATAAACATTGTAGACAGTCATAAACATGCACACATAATTGCCACAAGGCTACCCAGCATCCTTGCCAGCTCGCAGTCTCTTTGCGCATTGATATAATTTTACGAGGGAAAAATGATTGTCATTCCACATTTATACACGTCTCAAAGTTGTTTAAAACCTACAGATACGTTCATACGTATGTCTATGATAGACTACACACACCTGAAACTGACTCTCGCAGAGAACTTTGAGTTTTGGGGTGGGGGTTCAGTAACATGGAGACACACATCTTGGCTATTATCTGGGGCAAACAAAATAAGAGGACGGCATTTTTTCAGGAGTCCTGCTGGTCACGGGATTCCCACAGGATTCCCACAGGATTCTGACAGGACAGGAGTCAACTTTAATATAACGCACAGGATTGGGATGGGACAGGACGAAAAGTTAACGGGACCAGACAGGAGCGGGGACCAACCGATAAGACAAAAAAAAAAAAAGGAACAAAAAAACTTGGGACAGGCGCCGCTATTTTGTAGTTTTCTTTCAATAATACCAGACTTTCAATGCTCCAGTCTGTAAATGATGCTCTGAAGTCTGGTAAGCATGACATCCTGCTTCGCTGAAACGAGCTCCTTACCTATTGTGAATATCTTGAGGATGTATATATCCATTGCCTTTAAGCATTTTTATTTGTGGAGTTCTCTTGCTTGGTACTTTTTTTGTTGTTGTTGTTTTTGTTTAAGCAATTTGAAACATGACAGTAATGTCACTGTTTAAAGGAAACAACTGCTCAGTAAGTTTGTAAAATGCAACTTTATATGTTCTGACTGGGTTCATGGTGTGGCCCATGTACTGTTGTGTTTTTATTTATTGTTTTTACTGTAACTGACCTCCAAAAGAGCTAGAAACAGACACTCAGTAGCTGATCCTCCATAGAAAAACTATAGGAACCACACATTTCACATTTTCATGTATAGAAACTGGTCCAGATGACATCATTGAACCATTTTTGTTGTTATCTACCTGAATTATTGAGTTTACAAACCTTTTTTTAAAGGGACTACAGGCCATGTATTATTTGTTTTGTGACGTTTAGTGAAGGTTTTTGATTGAAATAAAACAATAAATGCCTCTCGATTTCACTAAAGATGAACTGTTGCTGTTGCCATATCTTTTGAAATAAAACTGCAGAACACAAAGTAATATGTATAAAAAGGAATGGGTAGAAGATCAAATCAAATTTAATGTATTTCCTAATGACTAAATGAAGACAAAAAAAGGGGAGTGGTACAGGAGCGGGAGTCATTCTGAATGGGAGCAGGATGGGAGCAGGAGTGGGACAGGACAGGAGTGAAAATCCACTCCCGTGCCATCCTCTGATACAAATATACATCTTTTACTGATAATATTATTTAATTATAACAACTAAAGCAGCAGAAACACAAGTCTCTCAAACACACTCAAACAGGCTGCACGCTCCTGCAACAGCGCTCTCTCTCGAGGACCAGAAGTTTGGTCACACGTGCAAGTTCAGGGAGGTCGGGGGCACGGTGCGGGAGGTCCGTCAGCGAGAGTGGGCTCAGTGATGGCTGTGCTCACGAGTGGTTCGTTTGCTGCGTGCGTCTCCGCTCTGAGCGCTTCGACACGGAGCGGGGCTCACAGCTGAGCCGCTGCTCGCTCAGTTGGGAACACTGCTTGCACGCAGGCTCACTGTACATCAGATGGTGTATCAATATTTGCCATGTGGGAGAATAGCAACATGTCGATTATCCAGTAAACATCAAACGAAGGTCAACTTTTTCTTTTCATTTTGAAAAGCGTACACCAGTCCTTGACACCCCCCCCCCCCCCCAGCGGATGGTTTGCACTCTTGTGACAATGTTGAAAACTGTCCCCTTAATGTCATTGCATTCATCCCACATGGCTCCATAATCTACCTGTGTTAGCACCTGCTGCATTTATTTCGTCGCACTGTTACCTTTAAATAAATGTAATTTAATTTAACTCTGAACTTTAAGATTCTTGTAATAACGACTGCGCAAGATCCGTCCGTCGTGCATCAAACGTGGTTCTGTAACGGCATGTCAACGTTTGTCCCAAAAACCGTTTTGTCCTGTTCATTTTAGATGGGGCTGTGTGATATAATACGATTAAATGTTGTCTGAGAAATATCACAACAAGGTCTGTAGGTTCAGAGCTTCAGGGCACTGGGGTCAGCTGTAGTGCCTGCTGAAATGTCATCTGTTGCTCCAAATGTTCTGATACCTAAACCAACCTTGAAAACGATCGTTAATAACTGAAAACTGCATGTTTCCTGCAAGCTTTTGCTCTTTGACTGCACACAATTTAAAGTTAAACGGTTGAAAATGTGATATGAGCTGCATTAAGTGTGAACTTTCTGTCTGTGTAGTGTGTGTGTGTGTGTGTGTGTGTGTGTGTGTGTGTACTGACTCCAGGGAAAGCTTCTCCTCCTCTTCATTCAAGTTAGGGAGTCTGTGCAGACCAAGAGTCATCCTGAGGGCGTCAACGTGCTCTTTCAGAGGTTTGTACTCATCGTGAAGGCGGCGAGTTGTTTCTAGCAACTTATTCAGATCATTTTCTGACTGCTTGATGGTGCTCTCCATCTGAAAGAGAAAGGTTGGGTATTTCTGACCTGCATACACAACGTGCGCTACACAAACTATCAATGACTGCACAACAACATAGCATGTTTAGTAAAAAATAAACAAAAATTGGTTTGACCTGTGCACACGCTGGGTTCATTAACTACAGAACCAACCACTTGGTATAAAAATCTGGATAATTTTAATAGCAAAACCAAATTCATATAAAAGTCATATAAGCCATTTGTTTCTGTGGGTTTAATATGCACATATTTATGAAACGATGAAAGTCAATATAATCCATATTCATTGCCAGCTTTGGCTAGAACTAGGCTAGTTTAGCTAAAACCTTGAATCCAAGCAAGAACCAGACGCCAACCTTTCATTAACTAAAAACACCATCAATCAATTCCAAGAACTCTGTTTGCGAACAACAACCAAACCAGTTCTGCGTTGTGCCAAACGTGCGACGCATTTGGCACAACGCACTGGTTTACAAATGCTGTGGACTTGAACCAACTCACAACATTAATATCTGCATGAATGAGGCGCAGCTCCTCAACGTGAGCCATTTTCTCTTGTAGGAGGAGATCCATTTCTTGTTTGTATTCCTTTAGATGTTTCTCTTCGGATTCCAGAGCCTCAAACTCCATCTTCAGCCGAGACTTGATCTTCTGCATCTGGATCGTCTTATTCCTGTAGCTCGTGGCGAAAACACAGCAAAGGCCAGCTGTCAGATGGTCTCACACACAGAAGTTGCCAAAGAGACAGAAAAATATCTTCAAAACAAAAGAAAACGCTTTCCCTTTCATGTGCGCGGCACTGGTTTGACATAAAGTAAATGATGTTAGCACTAACATTGACAAATGCATCCAGTTCACTTTACTTTAGTACATGAAGTCACAGCAATTACACACGTGCACAGGACAAAAAGACATAAACACAGTGCTCCATCTCTTCCTATTACAGCCTGCCAAGCAAAGCTAAGATGCTAGCTTACGCACATTAACGGTTAGCGGCGCAACATCTGGAATTTGTTCTGACACATCTGGAATGTTGATGCATTATTCAAATATGCGCTTAAACGACAACAAGTGTGGATTCATGCCATAATTAGTCTGCCTGCCAAATATGTCCGTAACGAGCTGATAGGAAACTGCAGCACCGAAAACGTTTTGTTTTTTTAATCCAGAGGGAGAGCGGCTAGCGTTAGCACGGTGTGTAACAATAGCGAGGCTAACGTTAGCACGGTGTGTAACAATAGCCAGGCTAACGTTAGCTATGCTAGCCGCCGGTGCCAAACATCTGGAAATCATTCGTTCGGTTCGAAATCCAAGTTTTACCGTATTTCCAGGATGTTCTCCAACTTGCACATTATTTCCTGTTCGTCCGCCATGGTTTTGCAGCGTCCTTGTCGTTCCGCTAACCGGACACGGTTTCCCACAAGGCCCCTGACGGTGGTCTGCCGTTAATGAGAAATAACACAATAGTCAGCGTGAGCGTGCACAGAAGCACGCGCCCGCAAAGTGGAGCCGCGGTGAGGCTGGACGAGTTGACCCAAGACACCCCCCGTCTAAAAACAAAGGTCCCCCCCCCCCTGTCTTTGTTTCAATAATAGTCTGTGGAAAAGTCCGTAAAAGCGTTCAGTTTACTAAAGATGAGGACAATCTGAACATGTTTAATATTCATTGCAATATTGGAGATGGTATGGTATAAAGTTTATTCATTTAAAAAAAATACAAAACAGTTCCATAACTATATAAAAAAGATACAGGAGATTTAAAATGAAAGGCAGCAGAAAGAAGAATAAATCTTATTATGTCTGCCCCTTTTTTCAAACAATTATTTCAATCATAATAATTTTCATGTAACAGAACAAAATGAATAACTCTTTTTAGTTTTTCTAACTTTAATACAAAAAACACACTAAGCTACTTCATATATATATTTTTTTTTTAACAATCCAGCTTTGATCTTTTTCTTAAATGTACACATTGACTTGACATTTTTCACATCACTCTCTAGACCATTCCACAATCCAACTCCTTGGATTGAGGTAGACCTTCCCTTCAGACTAGTTCTGATTGTTGGTTTGACAAATATCTCTATCCCCTTAAGATTATAACAACTTTTTCTTTTAACAAAATTTATTTGGATATTTAATGGTAATGTGTTATTTTGAGCCCTATACATAACTGATAAAATATTGTAATCTACCAAATCATGGAACTTCAATAACTTCAGTTGATAAAATAATGTGCTTGATGGGTGACTGTAATGCTTTCTGGTGGTAATTCTTACAGCTCTTTTCTGTAAAATAAAAATAGGCTTTGTAAATGTTTTCTATCAAACTATCAAAAATATAGAAGAAAAAAATCTGCACATTTTCTTTCCATATCAATGTATCTCCTTATTAAAATGTCTGAACAACTGTCAACTACCTTGTACATTTCTAAGATTGATCTGCTTTCATGTGTTGGTAAGTAATTTGTTGAGTAAAGTCTGTAGATGACAGTGTTTTTGTTGATATTGGGTGCGTACCTGCATTTCAGAATCGCATTTTAGTATATGTGGAAACCACTGGCTCCTCCAGAAATATTTTAAAGGTTTGGCCAATGTGGAGGCCACTGACAATCCTAAAATATCACAGCTAAATTTAAAGACATATGTAGGTTATCTAACAAAAACAGAAAACCAGGAATTAGCAAATTACCTTCAGGTTTACATAGATCTCCTTCATTTATTTATTCATTATTATTTACAGTTGACAGTACTAGTTGAGAAAATCCCTGTCACACTTATATATATATATATATATATATATATATATATATATATAT
>NC_056501.1:32553207-32570258 GCF_014905685.2 Nematolebias whitei | reverse complement strand
TATGTATGTATATATATATATATATATAGATTTATTGGATAAAAATTTAAATATATATTTTAGAGTAGACTTCTTCATCTTGTAGGTAACTAGATATTTGTTATTTTAGTTTTTTGTTTTATTTTCAGGTTTACAGTTGTTATTGAGGAATTGACAGTTCTAGTAAATCTAACAGCAAGGAGTAACAGAGCAGCAAATCACACATCAGAAAAAAAAAAAAAAGATTTTCTTTTTTTTTTGTTTGTGTATTGAAACCACCTGTGATGGACTTGCGACCTGTCCAGGGTGCCCCCCACTTCGCACACAGTGACTACTGTATACTGTATGTGCACCAGTGACCAGCGCCATGACCCCAAAAAAAATAAGTGGGTACAAGAGGATAGATGGATAGAAGGATGGATGGATGGATGGATGGATGGATGATGGATGGATGGATGGATGGATGGATGGATGATGGATGGATGGATGGATGATGGATGGATGGATGGATGATGGATGGATGGCATTGATACCATTTAAAACTAAAATGTAAAGTATCTTCTTCCTCTGTAACTGGAACGCTACCAGACTCACTCTGATGTCTGATGTGTGGCTGCTGCACTTTGCTTCTTTGAACTTTTGATTTGTTCACAATAGTTACTGCTCAATCAATCTAGTTGTTATGGTATTTAAAAAATAACCATTCCATTTGAATTGTGGCAAACATCTATTTATATAATTTATTTTTATGTTATGTCATTTTATTTTTTATGCACTTTTTTTAAACGATTTTTATCATGCAGCGTGATGGCTCAGTGGTTAGCACTGTTGTCTCACAGCAAGAAGGTCCTGGGTTCAATCCCTGGTTGGACCTGGGGTCTTTCTGTGTAGAATTTGCATGTTCTTCTCGTGCTTGTGTGGGTTTTCTCCGGGTACTCCGGTTTGCTCCCACAGACCAAAAAAACATGAATGTTCGACTACCTTCAGGCCCAGGCCTCGCTTGAAAAAAATCTCAGTGGGATTTGCCTTTTTAAATAAAGAGTAAAAAAATTAAAAATCATATTATACATCAAGTCCTGGGTAAATGTTTTTGTTTTTTTTGCCTTATCATGCAATAGTGTGAATGAAAACCAACTGAGTCTGAATCTGAGACGCCACACTGTCCATAAATGTTCGAGCTTACAAATATATGAAGGAGAGCAAAAAATCACAACAAATACTGTTTATTTGGTTTTAATTCAGACTGTCAGGAATAAAGTGAAAAAATATTCTAATCACATTAAATAAAACAGCAACATGACAGTGGATAGTTTATAAACTCCTGTCTGGGAGATTAAAGTCTGTAAACCGAACGGAAAATACAGTTTATCAAAACATATTACGGTTGTTCCAACAATAACATGTGTCAGCACTAAAAGTAGCAAGGTTCTGATTATTTTACACTCCCTGACTAAAAGCAATGGCAAAGAAATGGTCTGATTTGAATGACTTTGGTCCGTATGCAGAGCAGCAGTGGATATGCAAATGATCTGATTTGCAAGGAGCTGGCAATGGACGGCAGAAATAATGAAAACACAAGTGCAATTATGGCGTTATCAGGTAGTTGCCAGAGCTTCCACCAGTCAGTCACAACAGGAAGTGAAGAACAGCAGAAATAGAGGGTGCGGGTATTGTCCAGTTGTTTGCATGTGAGATGGAAAGATGTCACAGATGCACGGCGTTGGAACCAATATAATGATGAGGGTTTTACCACTAAAGTGGTTCAAGCGCTAGACCAGTGCTGGTACTAGAACTAGTTCTTGATTCTTCTTTTAAAATAAAATTAGGAACCAGTATAGTTTTCTAACATCTCTCTCAGTAAATCTAACCCTCCCTTTGTTGTGTTTTGAATTCTTGTAAAGGATCACAGGCATTTTATTGCCACACATCACAGGGTTTATGTCAGCATTCCTGCAAACAGATGTCTTAACATCACCAGCCTATTTTTGTAATACAATTGTGTTTATGGCACAGGATTGCCGACATTACGACCGAGCACCTGCCGTGTGTGTGTTTTCCAGTAGTTTTAAAATGACAGTTGTGTTTGTGAACGCTCGCTTGACTGATTTCTGCTGTGAGCAAGAGTTGCTCGTAAGTTTTCTAACAGGACTTGTAAACAGCAGCTGGTGATGTAGAAGAGCTGAAAATACTAGTAAAATGGTGCTTCAAACAGTTTTTATCAGTCAAATTGAAAACTGACTGTGAAGGCAGCTGGATGTGGTGCTTTGACCCAATTTCACTACATGACTGACCATTCAAAAAAAAAATCACAAACTAAAATAAAATGAGGTCCTGTTATTCCACTGCTAACGACTTATTTATGCTGAAGTGAAGTATTTTGTCTTCTTTTTTTTTATTTTATTTGAGCCGTATCCTGCCGGAACAAGATCTGGGAACTCTCTTATTTTGACCGGGTGCGTTCTGGAAACTGTTTGCTTGGATCCGGTAACTCAAATCTCCACCCCTAAAAGTCCAAAGTCATTGCGCATTTTTGTTAAAAAACTCAAATCTATAATTTAACAGCACAACTAAATTGCAAATCAGTTTGCCAGTTTTTAAGTGGCTTATTAATACATTTTTGTTTATTTATTAAAATTGCAACGAGAGAAATGTTTGATGTGTATTATTCACATCACATCACGTATCAAAACAACTGCGCTAATTTGTAGAAATAACAGCGATCTAAATGTCGAAGAGACAGTCCAATTTACTTTCATTTAAAAAAATGGAGCGCGCAGGATTGAATTCAACGAAGAGTTGGGCTCGGGGGTTGTGGATGCTTGACAGAAGCGGAGCTGCTCTGTTCATGCACAAGAAGAGAGCTGTTGTTCCTAATAATTACTCAATTAAGTGTTTACCAATCTAGGTAAACGTGGATGTTTAACAACCCATTAAAATACACCAAAATGCAGAAAATGGCATCTACTTTGTTCAAAATTTTCTCGGGGAGGACCCCCAGAACCCCCTGCGACCTTTGCTTCCCCTCCCTCTCCTGCACCCCCGCCCCTCCCACCACCCTGCACCCTCCGCCGACCCGCCCGCTATTTGCGTTCCGGCATCAATCGGTTTACAAATTAATCCCTGAGCAGAGGGGAAGTGAAACTAACTCAGATCTTTTAAACATGGCGCTCACAGCAGTTCCAGTGGTTTGGGATTCCAATGGTTTCAGGAATCTTCTTGAGTCCACACCCAGCCCCTGAAAAAAAGCAAGTCTTTGCACTGGGCCAGTTCAACTCATTTTATTTATATAGCGCCAAGTCACAACAGAAGTCACCTCAGGGCACTGAACAGAAACATTCATATACATAAAAAGTAGGTTTATTTATTTATCTGAGGAGCAGACTGCTTTGAGTCTTTACTCCATCACAGACTCTCGTCCTGAGCAAGCATGAGGGCGACAGTGGAAAAGAAAAACTTCCTCATGAGGAAGAAACCTTTAGCAGAACCAGGCTCAGGATAAGCGGCCATCTGCTTCAACCAGCTGGGTTTGAGAGGAACGGGAAGGACACAATGGCAGGTCAAGAATCACATGTTAAGATAGAAATAATATCAAATGAAAACTATTGAATTTTAACAATTCATTTTAGGAAATGTAAACAATTTGTCCTCTAGTAGTCTAAGCCTATGACAACATAAGCCAACCCTAATTATAGGATTTATCAAAAAGGAAAGTCTTGAGCAAAAAGTTGAGTAATAAGTTGGGGGAAAAAATTGAGGTAGTACAAGCTTTGATACCAGTGCTTACAGTGGTGAAAACAAAAAGAGCTTGTACAATGTGAGCTCTGGTTCTGGTTTAACACCAGAGCACTTTGGATGAGAACCCCTCCCCCTTAGTAAAGGAATTGGTGACCCAACACAGACAACACCAAGAGATGATTGCCGTATTATATTTCAAGCAATGTGGAACCCCATAACTTGTGCACCTTCCACCTGGACACAGGTACTGGTTCTGAGCAACACCTTGTGTCATCCTGCATAGCCAACGCCTCAACAGCCAGTATCAGCTGGTCTACTGGTTCTCTGTTCCACTGATAGGCTGCCATGACACCAGAGCAGAGACTGCTGTGTTTGGAGAAGTCCTATAACCAAAAGGCCTGAGAAGAGAAGACTGGTCCCACCAATATTGTGGAAGACACAGCAGAGTTACTCCTGGGTTCATGATGTGGGGAACCATAAGATCAGACTTCAGGTCACCTCTGGTTGTGAGTGATCCAAGGGATCCTGATGATACACCAGTGACATCCTGTGTCCACATATCTTTCCCCTGTTGACAATCCACCGATTCAGTCTTTTAACAAGACAACACTAATCCACACATGACATATATGAGTCTTTGGATGACTAAGGTCAGGGTGAGGTTTTTCTGTGGACAGTCAGATGCCCCGACCTCTCCCCAGTTGAACATGTGTGGGATAAGCTTGGACGTCAACACCAACCCAGTGCTGATCTGCTAGATCTTGAAGGTCAGCCACAACATCTGTGGGCCGACTTGCAGGAGAGGAAACAGCAGCTGTATGATTCTGTTTTGCACTGAATCCCTGCTTGTGTCCAAGCCTGACGTGTTGCCACACCCTACAGACATAAGACCAGGAGTGTGTCCGTGTGCCAACACTGTTATCCATTTGATCCAATATTGGATTTATTGCATTACATTCACATGATGATTTTGTTTTCACCACGCTATCTGGGTGCTGAGCTTTTAGTTTCATCAATGGGTATATAAAAAACAGTGGATGAGAGGTGATAATGTGAGTTGGACAGAATTGATGTAGTTTGTTTTGACTTTAAATTTTCAAAAATTTTCTTGAGTTGTTGTGGACGGTTTTAATCCCTTCATCACCTGCTGGTTCAGTTAAATCTACATGCAGCTGATTCACCTGTTATAAATATGGCTGAGCTTCAGGTTTCCAACAGAACATTGCCTTCATAGTGATGATAGGAAACATGGCGTCAGTACTGAGTTAAAGAGTAAGGGGTCAACGTGTTTTCCAAAGCCAAAGCGGTCTCTTTAATGCCGTTTAGAAACCTGATAGTTGTGTCAAAAGTTAGATTACAGTAGTCTGAGACTGTTTCAAATGTATGATCATTTATTTTGTTGCAAATGTGAGAAAAAATCTGTTTGTCTATAAGTCTCAAATAGCCTTTATAAGTGCTGATTAGTACTGTGGAAGAACGTTAATGACAGTCAACACTATGTTAATACCATGCAGCGTCATTCTCCTTACTGTGTCTCCTTACACACACCTTTCAGTTGCTGCCTTAAATATCTAACTTGGTTCCATTAATAGAATTTTGGTTCATCGTCAGGATTTTTTTTTTTTTTTTTTTTTTTTTGAGCAGCATTTCATATTTTTAAGAACATTTTGAGGACTTGGTCACTTTCATTTGGTCCAGCTGAGATTTGCACTTGTCTGTTTCTGTTTCTACAAACTGTTTTGTGCACAGCTTCCGCAGAGACCCTCAGTCTAGCCATAAGTTGAAGATGAAAGTCTGTGTTTGTTTGGATACATGCATCTCAGTTCTTTTGCCATATTTTCCACATCACAATGCCCTGTCAAAGAGCAGTGTTCTTCTGGAGGCCTGAGGCACACCCATAGTTACAGCAGGTAGACAATGACTGCAGACACATTTATTGAACAAGCCTCAATTCCAGAGTTCCCTCTGAACACGTGCTTAAATCCAAGGGATACAACTTAACGAAATATGACCTTTTGTACAAAAGAGGGGCAATGAAATTTGCTTAAATTTGACTGCTGACCTGGATATAGCACAGAATCTTAAGCATTTATTTTTCATGTTTCAACTTCTTGTGGTGGATTTTAAACATCTCCAAATTCTAAACTCTATATTTAAAGAAAATACCATGTACGAGAAATGCTATAATGTACAAAAAGAAGTCTAAAACCTAATTATAAAAGTAAAATACCCCCAAAACAATGTGTATTGGTGCTTTGGGGATATTGTGATTCTTGTATGTTTCAAAATTGTGTATTTTCAGTGTGAATGCAATCTGAATATGACAAAAGTTGTCACAATTGATCAAATACAAGGAGCATTTGGTAGTACAACTGCAACATGTCAAATCGAGCTGAACAAGTCAAGTTAGAATTTACCCAAGCTGTCACCGAGTGAGACCTAGCCTCAGTGGCTCCATGTTGCCTATGGGGACCTGGCTAGGTAATGGTTTTTCAATAGCAAGGAATTGAGTTTTTATTTCAGACAGCCTCTCCTTCAAAGCTACCATCCAACAGTAGAAAAACAACTATATTAAGGGTGTTTGTGTACTAGAATGTAAAATTGTGCAAAAGCTAGATATATCCAGAAAAACAAGACTCCTCGAGCAAATAAATTACTCCAGCTACCAACAGAGACAAAAAGGAAGTGACACAAAATGTCTTACTCAAACGCCCTCCAATTCGTCCTCCAACACAGTAACTATATACTGTTGTAAAAGACGGTGGTGGTAGTATCATGGCTCTCATATATATTGCTGTGACTTAAAAAGAGCCTTCGCTGATGAAACAATGTGTTTTAATGTCAATAAATTCTAAGGAAAATTCCAGATCATCTGTTTGATTGAACTGATTTATATTAGTAATTTTGTCATTCAGCAATGCCAGACATCTTGAAGACCTCTATGCAAATATTTGCTTTAAAAAAAAAAGCAAATAAAATATCTCAAGAATTTCTATATCAAAGTCCTGAATTACTAAATCACAGTCCCATGTTGCTTTGTCAAAGTCCTGAATCGATATGCCACAGTCCCAAATTGCTACGTTAAAGTCCAAAGTCACTTTGTCAAAGTCCTCAGTTATTATATGAAAGTCCTTTTTGTTATCTCAAAGACCCAAATTGTTATGTCAGATGTCTGTATCTCATCAAAGCCCTAAAATACTACATAAAATTGATGCCACAAAATCATGATCTTAATTAGAAAGAAAAGTTGTAGAAGCCTATGAAGCAAGAAGCTTTTATGAGGAAAACCCCAATCTGAGATTGGTTGAAGCTACTCTGTGAAGAGAAATTTACTAAAATCTTTTTAAATCTATGTGCAGAATGATAAGACTACTCAGTTGCAGAAGGCAAGAAGGTCTCCGGTTTGAATCTCAGTCTTTCTGTGTGGGATACAAATGCTCTCCCCACATATGCCATGGGTTTTCTCATTTGTCTTTGTGTTGGCCCTGAGGTACGTTGGTCATCTGTCCAGAGTGTACCCTAGCTCCCGATCTGGTTTTGACATATGACATAGAGATTAAGTATTAATTTATACATCCTCAAAATCCTCTTCAATCTGACCATTTTTAATAACCTTTGAGTTTATATTAAATGACTACACAGCCACTGAGAGTAAATTTCATTATAGTAGGCGTTTATCAGAGAATGCAGTAACCAAATAAAAAAAATCTCTTCCATCAGTGTTTTCCTCTGTCTTGCAGAGTACTGCATCAGAGAACAGTGACTTGGATGATCTTGTTGATAATTTTACAACTTCAATGCAAACTTCACTTGATAAAATTGCTCTGCTGTAAAAGAAAGTAATCAATCAGAGGATGCTGGCTCCTTGATTCAGTTCTGAGTTACGTACTTTAAAACTGGCATCTAGACTTGATTGTTGATATGTGCTGCTGACTATCCATGCTGCTGATCTTATGCTGCTGATTTATTTCATGCTGCTGTGTTTATTTGTTTTCATTCATACTCATCTGCTCACACAGACTCATGTTTGTGCTGCTGTTGTTCAGCGTATTGTTTTTACACTATTAAGTGTTAAGCATATTTCTTTAGTGTATTTCTTAGTTTATATCTTAGATTTTATTATTGTTTTTCTTTTATAATTTATACTTTGTTGGATGTAACTGGGACCCTGTGTACATAATTTCGTTCCACCACATGTACCACATGAGATGGGAATGGCAAAGAAAACCCTGAGCTTGACCTTGACATAGACAGCTGGAAAGAAAATGGCACTCCAATTCAGTTTATTTGTATAGTACCAAGTCACAACAGTTATCTCATGGCACTGAACAAAAACATTCATATTCATAAAAATTAAATAAATAACATTATTTATCTAAGGAAGGAAGCCAGCACTAACATGGAATAATTTTATTTATCTTGGAGAGATAACCTGCTTACATAAAAGAAAGCTCTCCTTAAAGCTAGAACTGTATATTATTCATCTTTAATAGATTAGAATTAAAATTACCCCAGGTTTCTGTTCAGTATAGCTAGACTAATGAAAAGCCCTATCTCTGTCGAACCATGACTCAGGAATCCTAGCCAATTTTAGACCTATATCTAATCTAACATTCAGCTCAGAAAATCTTGAGAAAATAGTTGCAGGTCAGTTGAGTGAACATCTGAACAGAAATAATCTGTTTGACAACTTTTAGTCAGGGTTTAGAGCTCATCATAGCACGGAAACAGCCCTGGTGAAAATTACTAATAATATTCTCATGGCCTCAGACAATGGACTTGTGTCTATATTGGTCCTGTTAGACCTCAGTGCTGCATTTGATACAGTTGATCACAATATTTTACTACAGAGGCTTGAATATGATATTGGGATTACAGGAACAACTTTGAAATAGTTTAAAAACATATTTGTTTGATAGATTCCAGTTTGTAAATGTAAAAAAATAGTGTTCTTCATATAGTTAATCATGGTCATGGGGTTCCTCAGGGTTCAGTGCTTGAACCAATACTCTATTTTATATATGCTTCCATTAGGTAAAGTTATTAAACAGCATGGGATAAATTTTCATTGTTATGCTGATGATACTGTTACATTTGTCCATGACCCCAATGAATCCAATGGGTTGTTTAGACTACAAGCATGTCTTAAAGACATAAAAACCTGGATGACCCTTAATTTTCTGCGTTTAAACTCAGACAAGACAGAGGTTGCGGTTTTTGGACCTGAACATCTTAGGAATAAATTTT
This sequence comes from Nematolebias whitei, assembly GCF_014905685.2. Lineage (NCBI taxonomy): Eukaryota > Metazoa > Chordata > Actinopteri > Cyprinodontiformes > Rivulidae > Nematolebias > Nematolebias whitei. The sequence continues at coordinate 32,561,297 of NC_056501.1, read as the reverse complement.
GCAGTCTTTCACTTTCTCTATATGGCATTAATTTGTCATCCAGTTTCAAAATTTAAAAAATTAGTGTTATTTGTGATCAGGATATGTCTTTTAACCCCTACATTAAAAACATTAACAGAACCGTTTTCCTCCACCTGCATAATATCACTAAAATTGGAAACATCTTGTCCATAAATGATGCAGAAAAACTGGTCCATGCATTTATAACGTCTAGGCTGGACAATTGCTATTGTTTACTATCTGGGTGTCCAAAACCCTCTTCAAAAAGTCTTCAGTTGATCCAAAATACAGACTTAATGAGTTAGTAGGCGAGATCATAACTCTCCAGTTTTGGTTTCTCTCCATTGGCTCCCTGTCAAATTCAGAATAAAATTCAAAATCTTACTTCTAACCTACAAAACTTTCAACAACTTACAGTAGCTCCATCTTGTATTACAGATCTTGTTGTTCTATATTTTCCTAACAGAGCACTTTGTTCTCAGACTTTAGGTTTACTTGTGGTTCCTAGAGTTTCCAAAAGTAGAATGAGAGGCAGATCTTTGTTATCATCCTCCTCTTATGGAACCAACTTCCAGTTTCTGTCTGTGAGATTGACACATTGTCCACTTTAAGACTAGGCTTAAGTCTTGCCTTTTTGATAAATCCTATAATTAGGGATGCTTGGGTTTCCTGAGCTATCCCTTAGTTATGCTGCTATAGGCTTAGACTGCTGGAGGACAAATTGGCCACATTTCCTCACTCTGCTGCTCTTTTACTTGCACGACTCAACCAGTTTTGTATTTGTAACGATGTTTATCCTCTGCATGCTTGATGCAGATTATTCCTTTCAGTATCTTCTTGACAGAAACTTGATTTTCAAAATGGGGATATTTTGAACATATTTATGGACAACGACATTTCACTGTTGCATAAGCCAAGAAGATGTTTTTTAATTCCAGAAGAAATTTTAATAACTCTACTAATCATAAACTGAACCTGAATTCCCGTTGACTTTTATTCCTCTTTAAATAACAAAAATTACACGAGTGGTACAAAACTAAATTCTTACATCAGTTTCAAATGAAATGTGTTTACAGAAGCTAAAGACTGCCTCTTTAAAACGTCTGGGCGGAGGTTGCAGGTGGATTAACTAAACAAGAGGCACTTAGTAACAATACAATGTTCTATTCTCACCCGCTGTAATCCTTATAGGTATTACAAGCACTTTCATGTGACTGCAAGGAAACCGCTACAACAAGTACCTCTGTCAGGACGACTTTTGACATTCGTAAAACACTCAAATGTCAACCGTAAGTAGTCATCAATAGTTATTTTTATATATTTTTAGTTATGCTTCATTTGTGGGCTAAATATTTTTGTTAGAATTTAATTCTATGTGTGTTGTAGTTTTGAACCGTTTGATAATGTTTTTCATGTAACATATATTTTTAATGTTTGTAATTGTTTTTTAGGATTTATTCCAGCTATTTATTTATTTTTTTTTATATAATTTTTCAAATTGTGGATTTTTCAAACCTATAGTAACGATCATTTGTAGTGCGTTATTATTACAAAAGCCAGAAATAGGAATCTGAATTGCCTAACCTTCAGGGCAGGTGCATATAATCTGACATTTTTATGGTTCTTGGAAATAAGTTATATATTTTTTATTTTTTTTACAAGTCATTATGGGTTAACTCATCTGTATACCATATGTGATGTCAATGTTTTGACCCATCCTGAACACTTTTGTATCACATAATGAATCCCGTGCTCTCAGTTAAGTCTAAAATCCACTATGGGCTTCATCTTTTGATTGTAGTCCCCACCAACCTCTTGTGATTGGATGCTCCTGGTTGAACAGAAGAATGTAAGAACAACTTCTCTTTTTTGTCATTTTGCTGTAAAGACGCCATCAAATTTAACCCAGTTTGTTTCAAAGAGCAAACAGTGTCATTGCAGAATTGGCAGTACTGCTCTTTTTCACCCACTTGTGACGCATGCATGTTTCTTTTAATGGTTCTCCGGTGACTTTAATAAATGAACAGCAGGGAGCTTTCTCCTCTGTTTTCTCCTGTAGCTAAATGTTCGAGTTACAACGATGGATGCAGAGCTGGAATTTGCCATTCTGCCCAGCACAACTGGCAAACAGCTTTTTGACCAGGTACAGTGTGAAGGACAATTAAACTCATGCTTTGACATAAATAAACATGATCAGGATGATATTCACTGATGTGTTTAGGTTGTGAAGACAATCGGGCTGAGAGAAACGTGGTTCTTTGGCCTTCAGTTTCAGGACAGTAAAGGCTACTCCACCTGGCTCAAAATGAACAAGAGGGTGAGTTAAGAACCTAAAACGCTGAAGTGACTCCTTTGTACAAATGTTGTGATTATAATCCCATTAAGACTAATTAGCATCTGCTTGTTGATTCTTGGTCTCGCCTCTCCTGTGGGGTTTGAATCCCAGGTGACAGCTCAAGATGTAAAGAAGAATAACCCTTTGTTGATTAAGTTCAGGGCCAAGTTTTACCCTGAAGATGTGGCTGAGGAGCTGATCCAAGAGGCCACTCAACGCCTCTTCTTTCTTCAGGTTATCAATCCCTTATTTTCTTCTTGCCATTGGATTGTATTCACAACCAAACACATAAAGAGATGGTGCCATTTTTAAATTGGGGCTTTATAGAAAAGTCATGTATAATAAATATCTTGCCTGTTGCAGATACATTAACCTTTGGAATAGCCAAAGTTTAGAGAAATATGGAGTGTTTACTTTGTACTTAGAAGTTGGAATTTCTAAATTTCAAGTCAGAAAATATCTACAGGAACATCTCCTGACGTTAAAACTTTAACTGAGAAAGTCAGAGATTCCTGATCAAACTTAATCTTTAAATTTTATATGGCTGATTACTGGATGAAAGGTTGTGATAGCTACTGTAATTATTAATAAACACCTCTTTTTTGCTTCTGTTGGCCTAATTTTCTATAAATTGGTGACATATGGTAGTTTGAAAAACGTTGCGTCAATGTTTGAATTCAGTTATAGTCAGTGTTTTAAGTGGTTTTCATAGTATATTTATGAACCTTGAACTTGAATCTAGAATGAAGACTGTAGAAAAAAAGTTTAAAGTAGAAGAAACGCATTTCAGACATCCACAATCTCAGTCATCCATCCACCCATCCATCATCTCCTGCTTATTCTGAAGTTGGGTCATGGGGGCAGCAGCTTGAGCAGTGAGGCCTAGAAATCTATTTCCACAGCCACCTTTTCCAGCTCTTCTGGGAGGACTCCAAGGCGTTCCTAGGCAACCCAAGAGACATAGTCTCTCCAATGTGTCCTGGGTCTTCCCCGGGATCTCCTTCCAGTCGGACATGCTCGAAGCACCTCCCTGGGGAGGCACCCAGGGAGCATCCTTACCAGATACCCGAACCACCTCAACTGGCTCCTCTTGATGTGGAGGAGCAGCGGTTCTTCTCTGAGATTCTCCCAGATAACTGCACTTCTCACCCTATCTCTAAGAGAGAGTCCAGCTACCCTGCAAAGGAAACTCATTTCAACCACCTGTATCGGTGATCTCATTCTTTTTGTCACGAACCAGAGTCTGCGGCCATAGGTGAGTGTAGGAACGTAGACTGACCGATAAACAGAGAGCTTCGCCTTACAGCTCAACTCCTCCTTCACCACAACAGACAAGCACAGAGTCCACAATACTGCAGACACTTCACCAATCAGTCTGTTACTCGTGCTCCATTCCTCCCTCACTTATGAACAAAACCCCAAGATACTTAAACTCCTCCACTTGAGGCAGAACCTCACCCTTGACCCGAAGAGAGCAATCCACCCTTTTCTGACTGATGACCATGGACTGAAATTTGGAGGGGCTGATTCTCATCCCAATCGCTTCACACTCAGCTGTGAACTGCTCCAGTGAGAGCTGAAGATCATGGCATGGTTATGCCAACAGGATCACTTCTTCCACAAATAACAGAGAAGGAACTTTGAGGTCACCGGACCGGACTCTTTCCACTAGTGTTGTAGTACTCGAGACCGGTCTTGGTCTTGAGACCAGTCTCAAGACCACGTTTTGATGGTCTCGGTCTTGTCTTGGCCTCAGACATTGAGGACTCAGGATTTTATTTCAAGACCAGTCAAGACCACAATTGGTTCAAATCCAAGCGATAACATGACTCATTGCTAAATACATTTTTTGTTACCACTGTCACGCCCACCCTCTTTCACTCGCATGTATCACTCCCAGTGTGGCCAGATTGGCTGGTTTACTGCCAATTGGGTGGTTTTCATTCTGATTTTGCTGGGAACTCTGGGAAAATTTTTGTTGGATTGTTGCATTTTGCCACATACAGTATTGTTCATTCATTCATTCATTCATTCATTTCTATAGCGCTTTACACAACCATAGTGATGGTGACCAAAGTGCTTAACAAAAACAGTAATTAATTATTGTTAAATTACCTTGGCTTGTGATGTGTGTTCATGTTCAAACAGTAAATATATTGTAACAATATAATGATTGGGCAGATTTTTGTGTGATGTGGCGGTTTTTTGGGCTGGAAAACCTCAACTCTATCTGGCAACACTGGTCACTCCAAGAAAATGAGAAGTGATTGTCTGGGTGTGGGAGAAGATGTCTGCCATATCATCAGTTATAAAATTTGCCTATTTAAATCGCAAAGAATATACTTATAACTAATGCAACTATATGGTTATTATTGGTTTTGAGTTTTGACTTATGCAGAGTGTTTTGCCACTGCAGCTTTTTAGGGCTTGGCATGTGATGAAACTGCTTCCAATTTAACAGTTGTGTAATTTTATTGGTGAATTACATGCAGTTAGGCCACTGAATGTCTGATTTCTTTGTTATATAGCTTTGAAAATTTATAAAAGCTGGTATATTCATTCAAAAGCCAACTTAAAGTTACATTATGTAACTTTTATAAAAAATATTTTATAATGAAATTTTACATTTATTTATTTTATTTGAGGTCTTGGTCAGGGCAACACGGTGGCACAACTGGTAGAGCTGCTGCCTCTCAGCGAGCAGGTCCCTGGTTCAAACCCCGGTCCAGGGGCCTTTCTGGGTGGAGTTTGCATGTTCTCTCCGTGCATACGTGGGTTTTCTCCGGGTACTCCAGTTTCCTCCCACAGTCCAAAAACATGCATGTTAGGCTGATTGGTAACTCTAAATTGTCCCTAGGTGTGAGTGAGAGAGTGAATGTTTGTTTGTCTCGTTTGTTTCTATGTGGCCCTGTGATGAACTTGCGACCCGTCCAGGGTGTACCCCACCCCTCGCACAGTGATTGCTGGACATGGGCACCAGCGACCCCCGTGACCCAAAAATGGAATAAGCGGGTAAAGAAAATGGATGGATGGATGGAGGTCTTGGTCTTGACTTGGTCTCGGACCCTAAAAGTCTTGGTCTTGACTTGGTCTCAGGTTAGGTGGTCTTAAACAAAACACTACTTTCCATCCCCTGGCAGCACCTAGAAATTATGTCCATAAAAATTATGCACAGAATCAGTGGCGACCACCCATAGCAATGGGCCCCCAATCCCATACTCACAGAGCACCCCCAACATTGCATCTCAAGGAACACGGTCAGATGCCTTCTCCAAGTCCACAAAACACATGTAGACTGGATGGACAAACTCCCATGACCCCTCGAGGACTCTAGAGAGTGTAAAGAGCTGGTCCAGTGTTCCACAGCCAGGACGGAACCTGCATTGAAGGGAAACTGCGACAAAGTGAAGATTCAACACAGTCTGCTGGCCTAGGAAGCATTCTAACCAGATGCCCAAACAACCTTAACTGGCTCCTTTCAATGTGGAGGAGCAGCGGCTCTACTCTGAGCCCCTCCCAGATAACTGAACTTCTTAAAGAAGAGTCCAGCTACAGACTGTGACGGAGTGAAGATTCAACACAATCTGCTGGCCGAAGATGAGATTCCTTAGATAACTTCTACTTATTGGCTTTTTATGTATCAGAGTCAGTCAGAGTCAGAGTCAGAGTTTCTTTATTGTCATTCGCACCTCATGTGGTACATGTGGTGGAGCGAAATTATGTACACGGGGTCCCAGTTACATCCAACAATAAAATGTATAAGAAAAACAGTAATAACATCTAAGATATGAACTAAGAAAAACATCAACTAAATATACACTAAGCACTCATAACATAAAACATTGAACATCAGCACAAACATGAACATGAGTCTGTGTGAGCAGATGTGCATGCATGAACACATCAACATTGAAACAGATCAGCAGCAACATGATATGGTTTTTCACAGTGATTATTCTAGTTAGAGATTCATGAGTCTAACAGCCTCAGGGTAGAAGCTGTTCCTCAGTCTAGTGGTTCTACATTTAATGCTCCTTAACCTCCTTCCTGAGGGGAGTGGGGCAAAAAGTGTGTGTGCTGGGTGAGTGGGGTCCTTCATGATGCAGGTGGCCCTCTTCCTGCATCTGGAGGTGTAAATGTCTGTGATGGTGGGGAGGCTGATTCCAACAGATTTCTGTGCAGCCTTCACCACGCTCTGCAAAGCTTTTCTTTCTGCAGCTGTGCAGCCTCCATGCCACACATTGATGCTCGAGCACAGGATGCTCTCCACTGCACACCTGTAGAAGGAGGTGAGGACTGAGCTTCCCAGACCAGCTCGCCTCAGCTGTCTGAGGAAGTAGAGTCTCTGATGAGCTTTCTTGATCAGGCTGGTGGTGTTGTTGCTCCAGCTGAGGTTGTCATTCATGTGTACACCCAAGTACTTGTAGCTGGAGACCACTTCCACCGCAGATCCTCTTATATTCAGGGGGGTGTAGGTGTTTTTGTTCCTTCTGAAGTCCACAATCATCTCCTTTGTCTTCTTAACATTGATGTGAAGGTTATTCTCTCTGCACCAGCTCTCCAGGTGTTCCACCTCTTGCCTGTAGCTGGACTCATCATTGTTTGTGATGCATCCCACCACCGCTGTATCATCTGCAAACTTTACAATGTGACAGCCTGGATGGGTAGCTGCACAATCATATGTGAGCAGAGTAAACAGGAGGGGGCTCAACACACATCCCTGAGGAGGGCCAGTGCTGAGGGTTATGGTGGAGGAGGAGAGGTTGTGGATCCTCACTAACTGTGGTCTGTTTGTTAAAAAGTCTAGTACCCAGTTGCAAATGGAGAGGCTTAGTCCTAGTGTGGATAGTTTGTCCATCAGGGTTTGGGGGATCATGGTGTTGAAGGCGGATGTGAAGTCCACAAAGAGCATACGGACGTAAGAGTTTTTCTGCTCCAGGTGGTTGAGTGCAGTGTGGACCACAGAGGAGATTGCATCCTCTGTTGATCGGTTCTCACGGTATGCGTACTGATGAGGGTCCTCATTGATGTTGATGGTTGTTTTGATGTGAGTCATGACCAGTTTTTCAAAGCATTTAGCGACTATCGGGGTGAGGGCCACTGGCCGATAGTCATTCAGACCAGTCACTGTAGAGCTTTTTGGGACTGGGATGATGGTGGCAGTCTTCAGGCAGGTGGGAACTGTCTCCAGGGTAAGTGAGGTGTTAAAGATGTCTGCCAGCACCTCACAGAGCTGATCAGCACATTCCTTCAACACTTTTCCGGGGATGTTGTCTGGGCCAGTTGCTTTGTGCGGATTAATCCTCCTGAAGGTACTCCTTACTTCTGCTGAGGTCACGCTGAGATGCTCTTCATCCGGTGGTGAGGTGAGTCTGGTGCTGGGTGGTCTGTTCGGGTCTTCAAAGTGTGCATAGAACTTGTTGAGGGCATCAGGCAGAGATGGGTCTTTGGGGCATTGTTCACTCCTTCCTTTATAATCTGTTATGCACTTAATGCCCCTCCACATGCTCCGAGGGTCTTGTGAGATGAATTGACCCTCGATCCTCTGTGCATATGTGGCCTTGGCCCTCTTAATACCAGCAACCAGCTCTTTTCTTGTCCTACTCAGCTCCTCTGAGTTTCCAGACCTGAAGGCAGTGTTCCTGGCTTCCAGCAGGGTACGCACCTCTGCATTCAGCCAAGGTTTTCTGTTTGGGTAGCTTTTAACATTTCTGATAGTGGAGACTGTGTCAGTACATGTACTAATGTAACCCAG
>NC_056501.1:32532396-32548207 GCF_014905685.2 Nematolebias whitei | reverse complement strand
ATATATAACTATGCAAATGTTTCAACAGGATGACTCCAAAGATCGGCTTCCCCTGGAGTGAAATAAGAAACATTTCATTCAATGACAAGAAATTTGTCATCAAGCCAATAGACAAGAAATCCCCGGTAAGCAAACAAAACATGACCATTTCTATTAAGGGTTTGGTACAGTGCATGTCCAGGCCATAATTAAATGGAATTAATTTTGTATACATTTTTGTGGAGTTTATTAAAGGTGCCACTGAAGTAGATTGTTATCATCGGCCTGTTAGTCTTCCATTTTCATCATCATGACTTTTAATTTATTATTCCTCATGCATTTTCAAAAAAATACACAAAAACAGACGGTTTGTTTGAAAATATGACATTTGGTAGTAGTTTGACATTCGGCATAGACAAAATTTACAAAATAAATCCCATTTTCTTACAGTACAATAATTGGGTTTTAGTCCAACAATCGAGGAAACTGCCATTTCTGTAGCTCTACAGCTCAGATATATATAACAGTATAAACATTTTTATTTTATTTTACCACAAAATCCTCAGCTTGAGCGAGATAAAGTCACACATTAATTTAAACTCACTCTAACTCATTCCAACTCACTCTATCTCTAACTCATTCCAACTCACTCTATCTCACTCTAACTCCCTCAACCTTACTCTTAACTCATTCTAACTCATTCTAACTCATTCTAATCCATTCTAGCTCACTTTATCTCACTCGATTTCACTCATTCTACCTCAATCTAACTCATTCCAACTCTCACTCTAACTAATTCTACCTTACTCTAAGTCATTCTAACTCATTTTATTCTATTCTCACTCACTTTATCTCACTCCATTTCACTCATTCTAACTCACTGCAACTCACTCTATCCCACTTTAGCTCGCTAACAGACTCCAACTCATTGTAACTCACTCTATTTCACTCTAACTCATTATAACTCACTCTAACACATGCTTACTCATTCTATCTCAACCTAAGTCACTCTCACTCACTCCAACTCACTCTATCCCACTCTAGCTCACTAATGAACTTGTGCCAACTCACGCAGTTGCCCTCAAACTCACTCTAGCACACTCTATTTAACTTTCACTCACTTTAACTCACTCTATTTCACTCATTCCAACTCATTCTATCTCACTCTAACTCATTCTACCTTAACTCATTCTAACTCACTCTTTATACCACTCACTATACCTCACTCTAACTAATTACACCTTACTCTAACTAATTTTAACTATCTCTGTTTCATTCTAACTGACTTTATCTCATTCAGTTTCACTCATTCCAACTCACTCTGTCTCACTCTAACTCATTCTACCTTAATCTAACTCATTCTAACTTACTCTAACACATTTTAACTCACTCTATCTCACTCTAACTCCTTCGACCTTACTCTAACTCCTTCTTCCTTACTCTAACTCATTCTAACATTCTATTCCATTTTATCTCACTTTATCTCACTTGATTTCACTCATTCTAACTCACTCTAACTCATTCCAACGCATCTAGCTTACTTTGTTTCACTCTAACTCCCTATAACTCACTCTATTTCACTGTAACTCACTGTATCTCACACTAATTAAGTGTTGAGCGGGTGTCACTTTCCAGAACATTAAAATACAAACTTTTCTTCTCCTCACAAACTTTACACTTCTTATACAGTTTATACATCAAAACCTACATTTCAGTCCTCTTTGACCAAGTATGTTTCTCACTGCTGTATGTGATTTTTTTTGTCCAACCCCCTCCAATTTTAGAGTGCACACATACAAACTGTCATCGGTGCTGAGTCAGAATCTAATATATTTATGTATAATTGTTTTTTTTTGTTTGTTTGTTTTTGAAGTTTTACTTAAATTATTTTGTATTTTTGCATGAGCAGTTATTCAAATATATTTCTATTAAAAAACACTGTCACAGCAACCCTTTAAAGATTTTTAAGTCTTCAAAGAGATGCAAATACACAAGTTTTGCTCACTGTCAACAGGAGGTGTGACAGAATCCCATTTGTTGCCGATGAAATTATCAATTTGCGAAAGCATTAATTACAGCAACTAGAGTTTCACCAGCAGCTGCTACTTGATCTCATTTACAAACACGAGTTCAGCCCCTCCACCCGTCTTTTGACTACATGCCCAGATTTCAGGAGAGAGCCTGTGGGATTAAAACAAATAAAAAAATCTTCAAAAAACAAAATTGTCTTTAAGCTCATTCCGAGTCATCCTTTAAAGAATATAAATATATATCAAGATCTGTTTTCTTGTCATTATGGTTAATAACATTTGTTGGTGTCTTTGCTCCAGGACTTTGTTTTCTATGTTCCTCGTCTTCGCATCAACAAACGCATCCTGGCGCTGTGCATGGGCAACCATGACTTGTACATGCGCAGACGCAAACCGGACACCATCGAGGTGCAGCAGATGAAGGCCCAGGCCAGGGAGGAGAAGAACAAGAGGCAAATGGAGAGGTACATAGAGGAGGGGGACATTATAATGGAGGCCTTTAAAACTAAATAAATAATAAAAACAGTTTACACTGTGTTCCCTCTACTTTAAGGAGAGAAAAAAAAACTGTCAGAATAAAGTTTTCACTTTTTTATCAGATGTGTATTTATGCACAATTCTCCCTGTCAGGGCTCTGCTCGAGAGTGAGAAAAAAAAGCGAGAAAATGCGGAGAAGGAAACGGAGAAGATTGCTCGGGAGACCATGGAGCTGATGGAAAGATTGAGACAGATTGAAGAGCAGACAAAGAGAGCTCAAGATGGTCTGACAACCCTCTGAATACAAATGTTTATTAACTCCAGCTTTTTTTTTCTTCTTTTTTTATTTTGTCTGTTTAAGAACATCCAAGAAGTGGATCTGACTTGGAGATATCCATAAAGCTGTATTGTGTAGGCCTGTTTTGGGGTTGGGGAAGATGTGCACGTGTGAATGTTTTTTTCTTTATTTTGTATTATTATTTTTTTTCAGAGCTAGAGGAGCAGACTAGGAGGGTGCTCGAGTTGGAGAAGGAAAGAACAAGCGCTCAGGAGGAGGCAGAGCGTCTGGACAAGGACCACAAAGCTGCAGTGGAGGCTAAAGCAGCGCTGCTACACGAGTCTGAAACTCAGAGCAACAGCCAGGAAAACCTGGTACTCATGCACAAAACACTAATTTGGCTTTTGTTCATTTTCAATTGGACAGATTTATTATGAGCGGAGCCTCTCCAAATGTAACGCGTTGAACATTTCAGTGAATTGGATACAAATGTTCTTATTTCCAGAATCATTAAGTCCTCAAAGCCAAAAACAATTTTGCTCATGAACGAATTTTAAATGATTCCTTTCCTTTTTTATTTTCTTCACATTTTCAGCCAAATCGTAGCCGTCATGTAAACATATATTGTGCACGTCAGCCCATAGACACACATGCACACACCTATTCTTCCCTGCACACTTCACACGCACAAGTGGAGCACAATGACCTTAGATCAGAAGCACTCTTAACTCTTTTTTCCATTTGTGTGCATGGTTGTGCAGGCCACTGAGCTGGCAGAGCTTACCTCTAAGATCTCCCAGCTGGAAGATGCCAAGAAGAAAAAGGACGAGGAGACGAAGCGATGGCAGAAAAGGGTGAGAGAAAATTAAAGAACTCCAAGGGGGACGGAGTATGAATGGAACATGAGCAAAGAAAGACGTGTGACAGCAGAATGGTGCAAAACAGAAACAGGTTATTTGTCAAAGACTGGTATATTTTGAATAAAATGCATCATTATTGCCCCTAGGCATCATAGTTGGCTCAAGAAAACTACTAAATGTAAATACAAATTCCCCTTGGGGTTTATGAAATGGGCGTGCAAAACAGTGTGCAAATGTAGAACCACTGAAACTGTGATGCCACAGAGTGAGACACTGTTGCACTTAATCTGGAAAATTTGTATTTCAGATTTTTATTTCAATTATTAAGGATGCCAGTGCATAAGAACTGAGACTTTTATGTTTGGCTCCAAGCTCTTTAGTTTCCATCACTTTTTTTTCCCCCTTCTCTCCCCACAGTTTAAAAAGAAATCACTGAAATAAAAAAAATATATTACAAACTGTGAGAGTTGGCCGAGAATAGTGTGCTATGATATTTAACCAATTTCACAAAAAAAAAAAAAAAAAAAGCTAAAAGCTTCCTCAAAGACAACAAAGTGCTTTTGGCAAAATAAATGAGACAAGCCCTCTTTGGAGCGCCACAGATCAGACATGTGACAGAGTAGCAACATCGCTCAAAGTTTAAACTGGTGTCTTTGTTTATTATAATCCTAATAGAACTTGAATTATTTTTGGAGATTTTACCAAGAAGTGGTAAAATGGCTGTTGTGATTGTGAATTCAAAGTAAGATTGGACATGACGCACAGTTGCCTGATTGATGGATGAGCCACACGATCAGCATGGAATTGTTATTTTAAATACATTATTTTAAATTATTTAGCACCTGCTGCACCTGTGTGCAGCCCACAGCTGCAGGAGAAGCTCCCTCCTGCAGCGTGTCAGGGTCTCCGCTCTGCAGCAGAGAAGTGGGCGTGGCCGAGAGCGTGGGCAGAGAGCTGAGATCATGACGTGCTGCGTTCTTATAGAGCGTTTAGAGTTTAGAAACATTGTTTAGAACATTGCAAGAGTGTGCGAAGGGTTTCAAAAGCCTTTTTATATATGTGTGTATATATATATATATATATATATATATATATGTATATATATATATATATATACTCAATGTGGACCAACCAGTTTGCTGTTGATAAGAACATTTCTGGGGCCCGCCCTCTCCTCCGTTGACTCCTCTGAGGCAGCCATAGCAAAAGTGGTTCAAAACATTAAAGTTCATGCTCAATAATCCAGTGAACTTTGTTGGATTTTTTTTTTTTACCTGGATTATTGAGCAGGATCTTTGATTAAACTATTTTGGGTTTGTTGTTGTTGATTTTTGTTTTGTTGTTGTTGATTTTTGTTGTTGTTGTTTGGCGATGCAGTTCCTCTGGCATCTTCTGGGGTATTCTGACTGTTTTGTATGTTAATCTGCTTCCAAAATTTTGAAAATGGTAAATACTCCTGCGGCATGAAAGTGAGATCCTGCTACTCACACAAACAATTAGGGAACCCTCACAAATGTTTTAACATAGTTTGGAGACTCCCTCATGATTGCGGTTTTGTAATTTGTTCCAAACTTTCGCTGCCTGGTGAGATACCAGATTTGTGGGGAGGGCTTTAATCCCTCGGCATGCACATATCCAAACTCCCATTAACTTTCATTGCATCTAAACTCAGATTTTTTTTTAATGAAACTGGAAGAGAAGGGTCATCTAGAGTATTTTTTTTGTTGTTGTTGTTGAGACGTTTTGTACTTCATCCAAAGGACTTCATCAGTCCGAGAAGCCACAACAAACTCAGTTCCACAAGCAGCACACTCTGATAGTGGACCAGCCAGTTTGCTGGTAATAAGTTGGTTTCTGGGGCCCACCCTCTCCCCCCGTCGACTCCCCTGAGTCAACCATAGCCTGAGTTTGTTGTGGCTCCTTGGACTGATAAAGTCCTTTGGATGAAGGGTGAAACGTCTCAGCAAAAAAAGAAACCCTCCAGATTACCTGAATGAACTTGGTTGGATTTTTTACCTGGATTATTGAGCATGAACCTTGATGGAAGATAAGTTATTTTTTTATTTTTTTACTTTTAATATCTGCTCCATGAAACACTGTGGGTATATAAATGTTGACGTGTCACAACCATAAGCAACTTCCTCTCTTTGCTCAGAAATGATTTCATTACAACTTGTATCTTTTTTCTGCACGTTGACATTAATCGAGGCTTATTTTCTACTCTGTTATTTGTCTGCCTGTCTCATTAGAAGTACGTAAGAGGGAGCGAGAGCCACAGATGGATGGTTACCACGGTGAACCTAAAATGCCACTGGCAGCAGCTTTAACATTTTTCTTGTTCTTGGTTCTCTTTACTTTTCTCATACAGTTTAAGAATCCAAAGGCTGCCATTTTGTCAGATTAGATTATTGTGAAAGTACATCCCAAATTACTGCTGGGCTTTAGAGGAGACATTTGATGATGGTAGATCTTCAGGAAGTGGTTGCACTGGCCTCTTCAGATTTCCTTCAGTAATTCTCTAGTTTTTTAATGAACAAGTTGCCTAGAGTTGAGTATAGTTGTGAATGAAAGGCCAGCCGTCGCCAGATTTCATCCAAAACAAAATATTTTCCCATATTTGGATCTACTCAGCTCAACTTTTTGTGCAGCTTTAATATCCAACCACAACTCATCTTGAGCAAGTTGTGTGTGTTGGCAGGCGGTGATGGTTGAAGCCGATTTGGAGCGAACCAAAGAGGAGCTGAAGACTAAACTGATGGGTGTCCAGATCCAGAACTCAGTCCACCCTCAAATACTTGAACACGACGAGACAGATGAGAGCAGTGCAGAGGCGAGCGCTGAGCTGACTTCTCTGTGCATGGTCCAAGACCGCAGCGAGGAGGAGAGGGTAACCGAGACGCAGAAGAACCAGAGGCTGCAGAAAAACCTCAAGGTAAGCAAGAGCCTCTGGAATTGGACTCGAGCTTTGCTTTACACTCAGAGGTTCATAGTTCTGCAGCTGCCTGCAGCTTTTCAGAGTGTGCGCAAATTTACTTAAAAAGCCAGAAAATTGGCTTCTGAGAAAGATGCTTCGTAAATTAGAAAGCACTCTTTGGTGAACGGTGAGACGAATGCAGCAGCGGGTGAATGGCCGTGGTTTTGTTAGCAGTCAGTGGGTGAAATAATCAACTGGAACAAGGTTGCATTAGTATAAAAACACAAGTTTGTTCTAATTACCAAGTTTTAGCTCTAACAGCAAATGGCCACTTTAGTTCATGTGGTTCGAACAAAATGACAAGATGCAACAAATTACCTCCTTCCTATAGAACTAATTTAATGTAATGGTTCGTATAGTTTGTTCAAACTGCTTTGTAGCATTTAAAACCTTCCTAAAATGGCAAGTTAGTATTTTAATATTGGTTTTGGACTTTTAAAATAAATTTGCTGTTTTGTTTTGATATGAAACCGTAAAACAAATTCTAAAACAAATTAAGTCGGGTCCTCTGGATGGATTCAAAAAGTTTTAAAAAATAAAAAATAATTAATTAAAAAATAAAAAATGTTAAATAAAAAATATTTTAAATTGAAAAATTTATAATAAAAAAATATAATTTTTTTTTTTAACTTTTTTTTTTTTAATTCTAAAAAAAAAAAAAACATTAAAACAACAACAGATTTTTCCACCTGGATTACTGAGCGTGCATCAGGATATGTGAAGCAAATTATTTTCCATGGAGTGCAGTGGGGTCTAAAATGATGCAGGTAATGTGCTGTTTTTGGCTGAACTATGCAGCCTCAGCAGGTTCCTGTCTCAGGTTAACCGGTTTATCGTCTGAGACCTAATTCAGTGTGTGTTGCAGGTGGTTTGGTATGTTCTCCGCTGCTTGTTTTCGCAGAGATTTTTACTCTCATGTAAAGATGTCAGAGCATTTACTTTCACAAATTGTGCTTTGCCAGAACTAAGTGCACTTTACCTAATTAAACATCACTGCGCTGGTGCATTATCGTTGTTTTCTGTTTTATCCAAGTTGTCTGTGTGACCTCTGTGTCTCACAACCGGAACAAGATATCATGTTGTTTATGTGACTCACAACACAAAATGGTCTGAACAGCCACCGACAATAAAGTGTTTTCAGACTGAGATGAGAAAATACAGGAGAGGTTTCTGAATCGAGCTAAATAGAATTCCTTTTTTCTTGTTGTTGTTCTGTTTTCCCGCAGTTCCTGAGCACGGAGCTGGCCAGAGCTGTGGACGAGAGCAAAAAGACCCCCAATGACCTGATACACGCTGAGAACGTGAGGGTAGGCCGCGACAAATACAAGACGCTGCGTCTGATTCGTCAGGGCAACACCAAACAACGCATCGATGAGTTTGAGTCCATGTGAGGCGCTTCTCTGATTGCCCACTCAGGCGGAAAGCGGAATGAGGATTGATAATAAATTAGATTTTTTTAGAAGATTAGGTGATGTTTTGGGGGGTTTTGTGTCTGTTTGACAGCAAATTATTTATCATGTTGTGCTGCGTTGTCTTTAATCTTCCACAATGTTTCCTTTGAGAGGATTTTACTTGAAGAATTACAGTTGTTCTTAAAATAGGTCACATTTTTATTATTACAAGCCCAAACATAAAAAAAAGACGAGAAAAAAAAAAAGAAACTGCTCTGTCTGGTCCAGAGTTGTAAACTTGTATCATTCATGTGATTTCGTTTGTCCTCAACTGTGCAATTACGCACAACTGCAGTTTAAAAATGGACGTTTTTGGAAACAATGCTAACTGATTGATAGTGTTTGAGGGGATCGCTGCTATTTCAAGAACGCAGAAATCCCCCTTTGTTCATCTTAGAAATAAAGATGTCAAAAAAAATGAAGCAGCACAATCGTGTTGTGAGTGTGTGCACACCAGTTTCCATATGAATGAGTGAGCATCACATCCAATGAGTCTAACGAGGCATTTTGTCAACAATTATCACTTTAAAAAATATAGGTTTTTTTTATCTGTTAATAACAAAAGTTGTAAAAGAATTCACAAAATCATCTTTCATCACTGCACTTCTTCACATTTAAGGATTTTAGAGACAAATAAGACCATTTAACCAACATTTAATGTTTATTTTCATGAATAATAAGAAGATTGTGAGTGTACTCAGACATGATTTATTTAGTTCAGGTTTATAAACTTCTCGGATTGACTACACTTGTTTTGTGTCCAAATATAAGGAGAGCAAAGTTCAGCCTGGATTTTACTCACACAAATATCTGAAGGGATATTCTGCCCATTTTAAAGTGAGGTTCTGCAGAAAAATTTATGAACAATAAAATATTATTTATTGAAGATAGCCCTTTCAATGATCTCAGTTTGAAGATACGATGTTTACGCTCAACAGGATGGATGAGCTAACAAAGCGCAGCCAAGACAAAGAAAACATGAGGACAGAAGCAAAAAAGGGCAGGGTAAAACCTGGGAACTGGACTAAACATACACAAAAAGCACAGAAAATGTCCAGACGGTCAGGGGACCATCCCAAGTCAGGTCAGAGTACATGGCAGGTGGCCGGGAGGCCGTCCAACGGGCTGAAGCAGGTCAGGTGGGCAGCTGGGAGATCATCCAGCACAGGGCCAAAGTTCAGGTGGGTGGCCGGGAAGCTGTCCAACATGCTGGGGCAGGTTCATTGATTCTGAAGATCACCCAAGCAGCATGGGAACCTCAGGTTGAGATGAGGTGAGGTGTTGGGATCAGCTCTCACAGAGGTACTGGTTGAAGGCACTTGAAACTCAGCCTCACCGGGCTGAGCAGAAAAGACTGAATGAGTAGGTAACAGCTGCGCGGACTGTCCTCTGGGTTGGTCCCCCTTCGTCTGCTCCATAGACAAGTTGAGGTCAGACTGCCCCTCCCCCTACAAAAGTTTCCATGGTTCTTTGTGCAGCGTATAGGGAGAGCAGGGCAAAGACTGGGGCTGTGGTGCATTGGGTCCAGTTTTTAGTGAGGCTCTGTGCAGGGGTGAGGTGTCGGATCCTGCCCTCACCGGAACCCTGGAAGGTGAGGCGTCAGAACCCGCCCCCCACTGAAGCACTGGGACCGATTCCAAGAAACTCAGCCTCACCAGGCCGAGTCAGGTCAGCTGAGCATGCAGGAAGCGTAAGCTTGATGGACTGCTTCCGGGTCTGTTTTCTGCCACTCCTGTGACTGAGGTGAGAATGGGGGACAGAAACGAAACAGAGCTCGTCCTTCGGCTCTGCCTCCTCTCCCACCAACCAGAGTAGTTGAGTGGCGCTAGAGATGAGGGGAGACTAGGTTCAAAGATCAGGTGGTCTACCCAGAGCTGAAACCTCTTTCTCTCCTCTTCCAATACAAGAAGAGGTGAAGGCAGGATCTTTACCGCCTGCCTGTGGGGTTCTTGTGGCTGGGTGGGTTCGGTCCAGAACCCACCGCACCGGATCACAGACTCCTCCATTCAAGTCTACCTATTATGTGATAATCTGCCTGCTGGGTTCTGGTTTGGTTGGTGCATACTGTCAGGGTTTCAGGCTGAACAGGACAGGAAAGAACCCAATGGTGCAGGCAGGACTCGGAGGCCAGGGCGTAAAATATAAATAATCAAAATAACAAGATGACATGGCAGCAAAAACTTACAAGAACAGGTCATGGAACTCACATGGAACACAAGAGGATTACCAGACAATGCACCGACACTGAACAGGACTCACAGACAGATTTATATACACAGACAAGACAGGCTATAATTACAAACATCTGGACAAGACACACAGGTGGAACAGATCAGGGCAATCAACAGGGTGAGACACTATGGAGTACAGATGCAGGGGGACCACAGAGGGCACCATCCTTACAAGCCTGGGGTCAATTCCAGCTGGAATTTTATTATTTTTCTGAAATATACAAGTAATGTGAAACTGATGCCATTGTGGAGGTTTAAATATTAGTATTTGAAAGAAGCACATTCATCCATTATCTTTACCCGCTTCTTCCTTTTTGGGTTGCGGGGGTCACTGGTGCCCATGTCCAGCAGTCAATGTGTGAGAGACGGGGATGAGTCGCAAGTCCATCACAGGGACACATAGAGACAAGTGAGACAAACAACCATTCACTCTCTCACTCACATCAAGGAACAATTTAGAGTTACCAATCAGCCTAGCATGCATGTTTTTGGTCTGTGGAAGGAAACTTGAGTACCTGGAGAAAACCGACACATGCACGGAGAAAACATGCAAACTCCACCTTGAAAGGCCCCAGGCCAGGATATGAACCAGCAACTTTCTCACTGAGAGGCAACAGTTCTACCAATTGAGCCACGGTGCTGCCTGCAAGAAGCACATCCATCCATCCATTATCTTTACCCGCTTCTTTCTTTTTTGGGTCGAGGGGGTCACTGGTGCTCATGTCCAGCTATCACTGTGAAAGAGGCGGGGGGCACCCTGGACAAGTCTCCAGTCCATCACAGAGCCACAGAGTCAAACGAGTCAAACATCCATTCACTCTCTCACTCACACCTGGAGACAATTTAGAATCACCAATCAGCCTAACGTGCATGCTTTTGGTTTTGGAGAAAACTGGAGTACCCAGAGAAAACCCCCACATGCATGGAGAGAACATGCAAACTCCACCCAGAAAGGCCCCAGGCCAGGATTTAAACCGGGGCAACCTGCTCGCTGTGAGGCAGCAGCTCTACCAACTGAGCCACCGTGCTGCCCAATAATAATTTAAAATAAATATATATACAGTACGTTCTGTATATACGTATATGTATATATATATATATATATATATATGTATATATGTGTGTGTGTATATATGGGGGGGGGGGTGTTAGCATTATTTTTTATAAACCTTTTAGGAGGAGTGGTGGTGCAGCAGTTAGAGAAGGCAAGCCTGTGATCGGAAGGTCGCCAGTTCCACCACCCGGACCATCAACATCAAAATGTGTGTGGGAAAGTTGAAACATTCACAGCTGCCTCCACCCTCATTTGCCCCGCTCTGAGCCCTTCAGCAAGACCCTTAACCCCCACCATCGGCTCCCCTGGGCACACTGGATAGCAGCTCTCTGCTCCACACAGACGGCTGTGGTAGCTCGGTGGTCTGTGGTTGTGTCAGGAAGGGCATCCGGCATAAAAACAATTGCCAAGTCTTCGTGCGAGTTAGTTCACTATGGTATCACAATCACATTTGTTTTGATGCGTAACCATGGCAACAAGCCTGTTTTCTACAACAACAGCACCTGATTAACATCTCAAGCTAAAATAATATCTCAACTATGGCCCCAACTCTCAAATGAGTTGAAAAGGATGTTATGTGGACGCATTCTCATCTACCTGCCGGCTGTGCTCGGGTGCCTGGCCACTGGGATCGTGGGGCTGGCAGGGGGCACGGCTCGCGGCGGCGGGGGGACGGGATCGTCCCTTGGCGCCTGCAGTTGGCTGTCCGCACCTATGGGGGGCTTGGCGGACTGCTGGGGGGAGTGGCCTTCGCTCTGGGAGGAGTTCTGCCCGGCATTCGGGCGGTCCTGCAGTCCAGGGGGTCCGAGGGGTCGGCTGGGTCTGGGTGGACGGATCGGGCGGCATCTGCAGCCAGTTTCTTGGGATCCACTGTGGGATGGGCCTTTGCAGGGGCTCCTTCCTGCCTGCAGCCATCAGCATCTATAACATCTCTTAATGAAACGAGGATAACGAGTTATAACAACAAAATAATTTCCCTTTGGGATTAATAAAGTATTTTTTAATTGAATTGAATTGAATTGTAACTCCTGAGGAAGGGAGAAGGTGAAAGAAGAAGTTGTATAAACCTTTACATAAACGCACACTGTTATCTCATTATATGTGTTTTACACAGTTATTCTTGCAAAAATAATCTGATATTTCTTCTGGGTTTGTCCTAGTCTGCACTGGAACTGCTACAGCTAGCTACTATGATGTTCATTTGTGATGCAAACAACCACAGTTTTTTATTTTTTTATTTAAACAGTTAATAAAAAAAACTGAATGGTCTAAAAAAAAAAAAGCTTTGCTGACTTTTTCTTTGCAAATGGGGTGGTTATTTTAAAAAGTTTTCTTTGGTCTCATCTGTTAGACCAGAAGGCTGCTGAAATATCAGCAGGCTGCACAGAAGACTGTTGGAGTCAGCCTCCCCATCAACAGGCATCTACACCTCCAGATGCAGGAAGAGGGCCACCTGCATCATGAAGGACCCCACTCACCCAGCACACACACTTTTTGCCCTGCTCCCCTCAGGCTGGAGGTTGAGAAGCATTACGTGTAGAACCACTAGACTGAGGAATAGCTTCTACCCTGAATATGTTCGACTCATAAGTCCCTAACCAGGATAATCACCGTAATGCCACTTTAATTGGTGATATGTAACATATCTGTGCTGCTGATTATCCATGCTAGCTCTGCAGAACAGCGGTGGCTCTGGTTCCAGTCCAACTCTGTTCTATTCCGACTCGGTTCGTTTCTGCAGACCTATCCTGCAGCAATGAAGCCCACAAATCAGTCCTCTAAACTCTCAACTGTACTAATTTTAACAACTAGCTACATATAAGTTTATGTAGCTACTACATTTTACTTACCAGGCTCTGCAGTACAGGAGTGGCTCGGTTCCATCCGACTCGATAGATGAAAAAAGTCCCGGTGCAGCATGACTGAAGCCCACCGCTGCTGCTCCAGGAGCAAGACTGCCCAGGATTTAGTCCTCCACCTCTGGTCCGGCCCAGACCAGCACCGTTTGACCAGAATCAGGCTCAACCCCACAGCCATCTGTCACCTGCAGCTCCCAGGATCCAGTCACACTGAGACCAGATAAGAGTTGCATTCGGGCCCAAAAATCTGATCAGCCCACAGTCATAATTTCCGAACCCCACCCGACCCGATGAATTACAGGTCCAAACCCAGAAAAACAAACAAAAAAAAAAAACATTTTAATTAGTTATTGGGGATGCGCAGCTGAATAAAAGGGGCGGAAGATTCGGAGCAGAGAGGGTGTTTGTACTTTCATGACTGTAAAAGAAACATTTAAACCCTGTTTCTGCCTGCATTCTTCTGAATCACTGAGACACGTGGACAGCTCTGACACACACATCTGCTTTGGGATCTCTCCTGTTTGGGTCGTCGGCCACGCGTCCGCTGAGTGCAGCGCCTGAATGAACGTCCATTTGGGTGATGGATCGCTGCCTGGCAGTATAGTCCCATCTGAAGCTTAACTGAAATTTTAACCTCTTTCAATGCTGGTCAGCTCGCGGTGAAATGGCCACGTGTGGCTGGTGGTTGTATGGCAAGCCATATTATCATATAATTGGATCGCGGCTGATCCTGACCTAATTAAAAGCCCGAGACTGGCACGGCCCGTCCATTAATCACATTGTAACGGCCCGGCCTGGCCCTAATCTGGGTTGGTCCTGGCCGGGTTTGGGGTTCGGGTTAGAAATGACAGCTCTAGTCCAGATCAGCTGCAGCCCAGCTACTCAGCAGTGAAGGAAGGATGAGTTCAGCTTCAGAATTATTTGAGACTTTCCTCCTGCCGCTTCTTTGAGCTTATTATTGTTATTTCTGACTTGGTTGCAAAACTTTTCCCTCCATTTTCAGCAAGCAGCGGTTGGAAGCAGTGTTGACTTCTAGGAAGTGAACTGATGGCTTTTGGGTAACGTAGTTCTTTAGACTGGCAAAACAGTGAAGGCTTAATGAAAGAAAAGTGCAAAATGGAGGCGCATTTTTATTTTTTATTATCATTATTTTTAAATATTATGTACAGTACTGTATGTACGCAAACTGCGATAGAGCGAGTCCACGAAAGTTGAACTGCGAAGTAGAGAGGGACTATTGTAACATATTATTTTACATTATTAGTATTTAGCATATATCTTAGATCCTTTTTTCATTCAACCTTTATTTTTACAGTTTAGTCAGTCTCCCCACCATCACAGACATCTACACCTATAGATGCAGGAAGAGGGCCACCTGCATCATGAAGGACCCCACCCACCCAGCACACACACTTTTTGCCCCTCCCCCCTCAGGAAGGAGGTTGCGGAGCATTAAGTGTAGAACCACTAGACTGAGGAACAGCTTCTACCCTGAGACTGTTAGACTCATAAATCTCTTACCAGAATAATCACTGTGAAATATCACCATGTTGCTGCTGATCTGTTTCATGTTGCTGCTGGTCTTTTTCATGTTGCTGCTGATCTGTTTCATGCTGCTGCTGATCTGTTTCATGTTGTTGCTGATCTGTTTCATGTTGCTGCTGGTATTTTTCATGTTGCTGCTGGTCTTTTTCATGTTGCTGCTGATCTGTTTCATGCTGCTGCTGATCTGTTTCATGTTGCTGCTGATCTGTTTCATGTCTAAATAAAGGTCGAATGAATGTTGCTGCTGATCTGTTTCATGTTGCTGCTGATTTGTTTCATGTTTCTGTGTTCATGTGTGCTCATCTGCTCACGCAGACTCATGTTCGTGCTGTTGTTCGATGTAATGTTTTTATGCTATTTTTTCATTCAACCTTTATTAGTACTTAGTGTATTTAGTTGAAGTTTTTCTTAGTTTTTGTCAGATCTTATTACTGTTTTTATTTTATATTTTATTGTTGGATGTAACTGGGACCCTGCGTGCATAATCTCGTTCCACCACATGTACCACATGAGATGCGAATGACAAATAAATCTCTCTGACTCCGACTAGTCTCATTCAGGACTCATTTACAAGAGAGACCTGTAAATGGGGACCTGTTGTTATTCATACCCTTGTATACTGTTTCTTTTTATACTTTGTATTTTTGCTATTGTTGGATGTAACTGGGACCTTGAACACACAATTTCGTTCCACCTCATGTACCACATGTGATGCGAAGGACAACAAAGATACTTGAACCTTAGCTTCTCCTTTCTGTCAAACACAACTGAAAACAGGTAAGATATTAACTGCTCATGACGTCCACTGAACCACACTTTAACATGGCCAGAATATCCCTCGACTGTTTTCAACTGGACATAAATCAATCTTGGAAGGCTTTAAAAAAAACTTATATAAGGCGGAAATAACATCAGGCTGCAGTAATAAAAGTCGGGTCACGTCAGTAGTGCATCAAACAGCTGACATGTCTGCACGCACATGTGGACGGTGAAATTAAGAGGATTTAGGGTCTTATCGTCGCTGTTCTCGCGAGACCCGAATGACAGGAGAAGAGTGTGTGTGTGTGTGTGTGT
>NC_056501.1:32482724-32532296 GCF_014905685.2 Nematolebias whitei | reverse complement strand
GGGGGTAGGTTCCGAGCTACAAGTTACATTAGTGTGCGCGGTTATTATTCAGCTGCGTGAGTAAAGTAGCCAAGCAAAGTTCAAAGTCCTCCTCCTCTGACTCTATCAGTTCCAGCCGAGGTTAATTTTAGTCGCCTGTGCGCGCGAAGATCAGGACTGGAGGAAAAACGGTTACTTTGTAAAAAAAAAAAAAAAAAAAAGTTCTGCAGCTCTCTCCATTCGCGGATCAGGTCGGCGGGATGTCCCTTCCCCTCAGCGACGACGCAGTGATCTGACTTGTCTCTGCTGAGGCGCAGGAGGAGAGTCTCTGCTCGCACGGACAAAACTCTTCGTTCCCTCCCCGCGCGCTGCTCTCGAACTCCACGCACGCGACGGAGCAGAACATGGCCTTCCTGTCCGGCAGAGAGGACACGTCTTTGATCGTGACGGAGAGGGACCGCAAGGACGCGGCGGAGACATACGCGTGCCCGACGATTGAGCTGAGCAGAGCCGTGTCCGTGTCGCTGGGTCTGGACTCGGTGTCGTCTCCGCTCGGTAACATGAACCCGGCAGGCGGCGGCGCGTACGCGGACTGCGACCCCACGGGCGGCGGGAACGGTTCCCGCGGAGCCGCACCGGACCTGCTGGGACCGCCGGGGAGTCTGGGCACGGGAGGGGGCAGGCTGGTCCCGGCTGACGGCAGCCTCCGGGAGGACGACTATGGAGAGGTGTGCCAGGGCATGCGGCAGGTGAGCTGCATGGATCTGTTCAGACCCGGACACATGGACGGCGCGCACGCTGCCGTGACGCGCGGCTCGGTCATCTCCAGATTCGTCTGCAAGGAGTCCGGCGTGTTCGGAGAAGTCCCCGCGACCTCCCAGGTGACCGAGGTCGTGCCCCTGAAGCCGTACCCAGCTCACCCCGCCGAGTCCAGCCTGTACAGGGACGCGCAGGGGAGCGTGTGGTGCGCCAACGAGCGCGCGTACGGCGAGCCGCTCAGATCCGACGGACCTGGCGTCTTGTGTAAATACTGTAACTGTGCGCAGACCGCTTTGGGGTCCAGACAAGTCTGTAACTGTCTGTGGTTCAGGCGAGGGGGTGAGCCCGGGGGGAAAGGGGCCATGCACGCGGCTGCACAGGCGTACGGCCAAGTGGAAAGTTACCCAGACGCAAACCCTCAAGGACAAACCACTTTTGCTTCTATCAAGACGGAGCCTTCAGTTTGGGTGGACTGCACGGATCGCAGCTTCAGGTAAATGGGTTGGTTCTGATCGCTTGTCTGGACTTGCTTGTTCCTCCAGGAGGACAGCCTTGAAATCTTTTTACGAGCTCCTTCTTCTCCTCCGCCTGCTAATGAAAAGCAAAAGCGCAACGAGACAAGAGCTCGCGCTTCAGTGCGCCACTTCTCATCTAATGGGACATAAACCGAAGCACAATCCGATTCCAAATCGGCTCCGAGTGTTTGTGTGTTGCTGGTGGCCATGACTTGGACACATTGTGGGAGCCGTGCAGTGTATCAGCATAAATCACTGGAGTTATATTCAGCCCTGGCGTGTTCCTCTCTTGGCCTTGGACAAGTCCAGTTTCAGCCCAGAGAGTGAAGCAAAGTTCATCCAGTCTCAGCTTTACCTCCTTTTTTTTTTTTGTTTGTTGCTGCTCAAGTGACCTCCACATGAGTTAATATATCATTCCGTCTAAACAGAGAGCTCCAGCACCTGCTGCTGATCCTGCTGCCCTGAGGAGGAGAAGAAGAAGAGGAGGAATATTTATTGTCACCAGTTACTGATTCCCGAAGAGGCTAACTCTGGCATTCTTTAATCTGGAGTCTGCCGCTCTACTTGTGCGTGTGCACACAGCGGATGACGAAATGCACAATATCTAATTGGATTGAGGAGGTTAGAGAGCTGCAGCTCCAAATGAGACAGACCCAGTGACCCCAATCTGCACATATGTGTGATTTACCGCTGGGTGTAATGGTTTTACACGTACAAAATGAACAAGACGGTTTAACGCGAACGGCAAATGATGATGTGAGCCTGTTAGTAAAATATCGTATGCGCCTGGCACGTTTTAAAGAAACTTGCAAGGAATCGTTGGTTGAATGTTTGCGGGTGATGGACGTTGGAAGTCAACCTGATTCAAGATGGCCACCGCAGCCACCTGAGCCTAAAGCACAAAGATGATGAATGAGTCCGTTTTGCAGAAATGTGGCGCGGTCGCAGCTGAGAGTCATCCCCGACACACACTCGGAGCACCATGTCAATTTGAGATTTGCGTTTTAACAACTTTTACCGTCCACTTTGTCTGTCAGCAAAATTTCTCACGATCCACTTTTTTTTTTTTTAATTCAACTTGCAGAAAGTCAATAGATTCAAGATGGCCACCGCATGAAGAGGCTTAACAGTCCGCTTTAGGTCCGCTGCGCCTTAACGTGTTGCGGTTCAAGCCAAGAGTCGTCTTCAACGCGCTCTCTGAGGTGTCACAGTGGCACGTGCACGAAGTTCATCCAAACGTCTCACTGTCCTTCCTCAGCAGAGCACAACTCCAGTTTATAAATTTGGAATAAAAGCCCACGAGCAACAACAACAAAAAAAAAAACAAGCAGTCCTTGAAGAAATTCTATATCTCTCATTTTATGAAACCCTTTAAAAACTATTATTACTCTTGTTATGATGATGATGATGATGATGATGATGTGTGTGTGTTTGCAGGCATGGGGACTTTTTTCCTGGTGTGTACCTGTCGGAGCGGAGAGTGTGTCAGGTGTGTGGTGACGACGCCTCAGGTTGTCACTATGGAGCGGTCACCTGCGGCAGCTGCAAAGTGTTCTTCAAGAGGGCGGCCGCAGGTGGGAGTGAGGCGCACACGCACAGAACACGTCCGCCGATTTAATTCCTTACACCCACTTGTTGTCTAATTCCGACAGGGCGCAGCGACCTGACATTATGAGGGCGAGTTATTTATCAGTGGACGCCCACGTGTCGTTGCTAAGAGTTAGAGAGCGTTTTTTTTTTTTTCAGCTGAGCGCTCACCCTCCACGACTTTCCCTGTTTCTGTGACTCCAGGGAAGCAGAACCACCTGTGCGCCAGCCGGAACGACTGCACCATCGACAAGCTGAGGCGCAAAAACTGTGCGTCCTGCCGCCTAAAGAGATGCTTCATGTCGGGGATGAGCTTAAAAGGTATGAAAATAAAGATGTGAAACTGTGAATGGGGTCACTGAGTGGATCCGAGCTGTTCCCACCGCAACAGTTTCATTTCATTAAAGGTCATTTTTCCGTTTTTATGCCTTTTGGGACCAGCGATCAAGAACTTTCCTGCAGGAGAAACAGCTCGAGAAGCCGCCCGTCCTGATTTGGCGTGTTTGCGTGACGGATGTTTTCTATTGAGCAGTTTGCAGCTGAAGACTCTTTTCTCCCGTTGACTCATTGGTAATTTTAGGCCGCAGGCTGAAGGGAGCCGGCCAGACGAGAAGCGGAGAGGAGGAGCAGCAGCAGCCTGCCATCGCCTGGGGCCATGGAGACAGAGAGGAGAGGGCAAGGAAGAAGGATGTTGTCATGGAGTCCAGAAATGCTGCTGCCAGGGCTCAAGGTGGGGAGGATTAGTGGTGCACACGCTGACATGTCACGCTAATACAGAAACACGCTAAAATGTATGTTTTGTGTTTCGTTATCACCCGCCACTGAAAGGTGAAGGTGGGTGACTATGTTTTTGCTCGTGTCAGAGTCCTACAAAGTTTTATTGGAGTTCATCTATAAGTAATTCAGAGCCAACACAATTCAAGATGGCTAAAATTTGGTGTAGTGGTAGCTGAGGGTCATATCCAACACACGCTCCTTGTGAGAAACAGTGCTCTTCCACATATACACAGGTAACAAAGTCCAAGCTCAGTAATCCAGGTATACAATCCAGCAAGTTTCAGTCAGATCATCTGGACAGTTTTATTTTTTTTTGTGCTGAAATGTTTACTTTCCATCCAGAAGGCTTCATCAGTCAAGGAAACACACAACAGAACTGATTCTTCCCCCCATCAGCTTACTCCAAAGTGGAACAAACCAGTTCTGCTTGTGATTAGATGGTCTCTTTGGTACGCCCCTCCTCCATTGCCGGCCCTCTTCCTTGTTGACAGTCTTGTCAAACTGGTTGAAAACAACAAAGTCCATGCTCAATAATCCAGGTATACAATCCAACATTTTTCAGTCAGGTCATCTGGACAGTTTCTTTTTTGTGCTGAAACGTTTCGCCTTCGATCCAGAAGGCTTCATCAGTCAAGGAAGCACACAACAAAACTGATTCTTCCCCAATCAGCTTACTCCAAAGTGGAACAAACCAGTTATGTTGGTGCTAAGATGGTGTCTTTGGCACGCCCCCTCCTCTGGTGCCGGCCCTCTCCCTCGTCGACAGTCATGTCAAACTGGTTCCAAACCAACAAAGTCCATGCTCAATAATCCAGGTGTACAGTTCAACAAATTTCAGTCAGGTCATCTGGACAGTTTCTTTTTCTGTTTCCTTGACTGATGAAGCCTTCTGGATGGAAGGTGAAACATTTCAGCACAAAAAAAAAAAGAAGAAACTGTCCAGATGACCTGACTGAAAATTGTTGAATATACACAAGTACAAACTTAATGTAACAAAGCTTTTTATCTACTACTATACTATACTATACTATACTATACTATACTATACTATACTATACTATACTATACTATACTATACTATACTATACTATACTGTACTGTACTATACTGCATTGTACTGTACTGTTCTATACTATACAGTACTATACTATACTAAACAGTACTACACTAAACAGTACTATACTATACAGTGCTATACTATACTTTACTATACTATACTTTACTCTACTATACTATACTTTACTATACTATACTTTACTATACTATACTATACTTTACTATACTATACTATACTATACTATACTATACAGTACTATACTATACTGTACTGTACTATACTGTATTGTACGGTACTGTTCTATACTATACAGTACTATACTATACTAAACAGTACTACACTAAACAGTACTATACTATACAGTGCTATACTATACTAAACAGTACTATACTATACAGTACTATACTATAATATACAGTGCTATACTATACTAAAAAGTACTGTACTATACAGTGCTATACTATACTATACAGTACTATACTATAAAGTACTATAAAGTACTATACTATACAGTACTATACTCTACAGTAAACGGACTGTACTTATATAATGCCTTTCTATCTTATTGAGATACTCAAAGCGCTTTACACCACAATCTGTCCTCATTTACCCATTCATACAGCACTCTACTAGATCTCTACAAAGCTAATTGAACAAATCATTCTAAAGAGACTAATCAGAGCTTTATCACATTCATTCACCGATGGGACACACATCGGAGGCAATGAGGGGTTCAGTGTCTTGCCCAGGGACACTTCGTCATGTGACTGCTGGTGGATTCGAACCCCCAACTCTTGTACTGGAGGATGACTGCTCTAACCACTCAACCACAGCCACCCCTATACTATACTGTACTGTACAGTACTATACTATACGGTGCTATACTATACTGTACTGTACAGTACTATACTATACTATATTATACAGTGCTATACTATACTACACAGTACTATACATTACTATACTATGCTGTACAGTAGTATACTATACTGTAGTGTACTATACTATACAGTACTATACTATACAGTACTATACTATACTATACAGTACTATACTATACTATACAGTACTATACTAAACAGTACTATACTATACTATACTATACTATACTATACTATACAGTACTATACTATACTATACTATACTATACTATACTATACTATACTATACTATACTACTGTGCTCTACAAATCTAAGCATAAATTTGTACCAACACATGAAAACTGTCTGACTTCTCAATCTAAAAACTTTTTTGTATTTTTTATGGAGGTCATCGTTGTTGATCTATTCTCCGTCCCTTTAGCTGTTTCTGCATGTAAACAAATAAATGTGGTAGTTGGCACACATTTTGTTTACAAAGTTTTATTATGAAGATGCAGTAATTGTTGATAGGATTTTTATTTATTTATTTATTTTTTATTACAGATTTCTTTTTCTTACTTGAGGGTTTTGTTTTACTGGTGTTCATGACGAGCACCAGTCAAACTTTAGAATTAATTGTTGTTGTCCTCCCAGTTTGTCCATTGACAAAGAATGAATGAATCACTGGAGAAGAATCAGTGGATGTGCATAAGCAGCTAATCGACATTAGCGTACACTAAAATGTATGAAACTCAAGCGTCAACAAAAAAATCAGTGGTCATTCATAACACATCTTAAGTGTTACTTATAATTTGATCAAGATTACTACAGTTCAGTACATCACGTGAGTCTAAAAGATGAACATGTGGCAGCGATATGAATTTTGTGAAGGAATGCTTGCTCTTTATTTAATTTTTCTCTAAATGTTTAACAGGACATCAGTCCCTGCTTCTTGATATCCCCCCAACCCTGCGCTCCTGCCTGTCGCTGCTCAGCATCCTTCAGTCCATCGAGCCCAACGTGGTCAACGCTGGACACGACCCCGCCCAGCCCGACAGCCCGGCGTCCCTCCTCACCAGCCTCAACGAGCTCGGGGAAAGACAGCTGGTGACTGTGGTGCGCTGGGCCAAAGCAATTCCAGGTAGCACGTGTGCCAAGGTAGCACAGG
The DNA here is from genome assembly GCF_014905685.2 of Nematolebias whitei. Classification (NCBI taxonomy): domain Eukaryota; kingdom Metazoa; phylum Chordata; class Actinopteri; order Cyprinodontiformes; family Rivulidae; genus Nematolebias; species Nematolebias whitei. The sequence continues at coordinate 32,525,593 of NC_056501.1, read as the reverse complement.
TAGAGCAGGATTTCCTGCTGCACACTCCACCCTGTTTAAATTGCTTTAATCTGTCGTTTGTGGTTTAGTCCGCACCAAAAAAGGAACAGTGCAAGGTTAGAAAACGTTAAAGGAGCTGCTGGTGAGAGATGACAGATATAAAGAAATCTGTTAAAAGAGAAGCATCTAGAACCTGTCGGCCTTGGGCGAGGCCTCGAGATCAGAAGATAGCTGGTGTTGTCAGACAGATAGTTCCAGTTTGACACTGGAGCAGGCAGCAAGCAGACCTGTTCAAAAAGGAACCACTAGAGGGGGATAGGTCCATGTTTCAACTACAAGCCGAGGCCTGAAAATGGTTTGAATCGTGTCTTTCGTTTGAGTTAAATAAGCCAAGAAGAGTTCTTATGTTCTATTGATTTATTATTGTGCCTGTTTGCTAAAAGGCATGTGTTTACAGGGTTCCGTGACCTGCAAGTGGACGATCAGATGTCAGTGATTCAGCTGTCCTGGATGGGGGTGATGGTGTTCGCGTTGGGCTGGAGGACCTACACACTTACGAACTGCTCAATGCTCTATTTTGCTCCAGACCTGGTCTTCAATGAGTAAGTCATAAATAAACTTATAGCCACTCGTCGTGGGCTGACACGTTCAGATCATTAGAGGCTTTTAACGGTGTCTTGAACTTGAATTTATAAATTAGAACTAGGATTTTAAATGGTTTTTTTTCTAATCCACACTGGGTCAAATGTATACATACAGGCTCTAATACACCTGCACTAATGTTTCATTAAATGTCCCTCCTCGCGTTAGACACAGTTTGTAATTCATTCTTTAAAAAGCCCATTCCAGAAACGTATCAAATCAGGAATATTTTATGTGTGTGCCATCATTGTCCTTTTGGGACAAAATGTGTCAAACATTTATCCATCTGCCTACAAAGTATATGCATGAGTTCTCCGTCATGACTCCATCTGCTTTGTGTGATGCACCTGTCCCACAGCATGTTGCTTCTGCCACCGTGCTCGTCAGTTTGTTCAGCATTCTTAGAAACACACCTTAGCTCCTCCCAGCATGCATTGTTTCGTGCTCATAAAGCTCCAGTTTGGCTTGTTTGGTCAAAAACACATTTCTCCAGAAGACGTTTGGTTTGTTCATCGCTTATTTATTTAAAAAAATAAATGTAACCAGGTAAATCCCATTGAGATCACAAAACAGTTTTTCAAAGAAGACCTGGGCCTGCAGGTGGTCTAAACATGCATGTGCTGGAGTCTTGGTGGATCCTGGATTATTTCACAGCATCCTAACTTTTTCCTTATCATCTGAGGAGGTGCATTGTGGGTCTTCTTCTAGGTTCAGGAAAATTGGTGCACAGCGAGTGTATGTAAACCTCTGACCCCCCTCGCTACTTAGCGGTTCGTTTGTCGCGGTTTTTCAAAATAAGATTGGACGTGACACACAGTCGGCTGATTGATGGATGAGCCGCACGATCGGCATGGAATTTTAATTTCAAATAAATTATTTAAAATTATTTAGCACCTTTGTGCAGCCCACACTACAGGATAAATTGCCTGCTGCAGCTGATCAGCTGATCAGTGTGCAGAGCAGAGAAGTGGGCGTGGCCAAGAGCGCTTGCAGGCGGCAAAGAGCAGAGGAGGCAGGGAGCTGAAATCATGACGTTGTGTGCTCTGTTAGAGCGTTTAGAAACATTGTTTAGAATAATGCAAGAATGTGGGAAGAGTTTAAAACACCTTTGTATATAAATACTAAAATAAACTACTACTTACTACTTGTATTACTATTCCTACTTGGCGGTTTTTCACGTATCTCGGATCTTCAGCAATTGGTTTAGCATGAAAAAGTTTCTGATTTAAGCAAAGCTGACCGAGTTTGGCTCCGCGTTTTTGTCGAACAACGTTTGAAAACGGTCAGCGTGGCGTGGGGTTCGTTTCCACCTGCCATCATCGCAGGAGAGGAAAAGGCTCAGGGGAATCAAACTCCAGAGGGACTCTGACCAAACGCGCGATAAATTTTCAAACGAGACGGTCAACAAGCGTGTTCGGTTCTCAGCGTCTGATCGTTGAACTTGGTACCAAACTGAAGTCGGACTGTGTCACGAGCGAGAGGCGCCTGATGGAGATGAGTGTGTTTTGTTTGTAAATGAGAGTAAAGTCACAGGTTCTCCAAGAAGCTTTTTGTGTTGCACAAGCCAGACTCTCCTTCTGTGTGCGTCGAACCTCCTTACCTCCTGTGACCTGCATGGTTAATGGGTACGCGTGCCCCTCAAGCTGACCCTCATTCCTCTTCGTCTCTTTGTCGTTCTCCTTTTTCCATTATCCATCGAGCTCATTTTTCTCTCACCCCTGCTGCTTCGTCTCCGTTCCTCTCCACTCCTGTCCCCGCAGCCATTAATTCTCTTCCTCCCGTCTCCATCGGTCTGAACATCTCCTGGCTTCACACTGCCACTTTTTGTCACACCTGGCGTGCTGCAGCTTCCCCTCTCACGCTGTCTTTTTTGTTTTTGTTTGTTTTGCCTGACCCGTCCTCGCAGCCAGCGGATGCAAGTGTCCAGTATGTACGAACACTGTGTGAGGATGAAGCTGCTCGCCCAGAGGTTCTGCAAGCTGGAGGTTACCGAGGAGGAGTTCCTCTGCATGAAGGCCCTGGTCCTCTTCAGCATCAGTGAGTCAGCATCCTGTCTTAGAATAAAAATAGAGAAATAAAGAATAGCTTGAACTACGGCGGGTGAGTTATGACCAGAGCGGCGAGCGGCCATGTTTCAGAGAATTGATGGGACGGATAAAGTCGGTGAGAGTTATTGTTGTGTTCTGGCTTTTTGTGGTCACAGTGCCAGTGGACGGCCTGAAGAGCCAGTATTGTTTTGACGAACTGCGGACCTCCTACATCAAGGAGCTGGACCGCTTGGCCAGCAACCACGGCGAGACCACCCGGACGCAGAGGCTGTTTCAGCTCACGCAACTGCTGGACTACCTCCAGTCGGTAAACATGTGACTCCCCCCTTTTTTTTTTTCACTGATGAAAAGCACCACCACATGTCTCTGAGGCGTTATGTAAGTGTCATTTGTCAGCGACCTACTTCAGGAGAAAGTCGTTTGGATCTCCAAACACAAACACAGCATTTGACTCCCGGTGATACAGTGAAAATTATTTTCAACAACATCCGTGAGGTTATTCCAACAAACTCGATCAGCTGTCGCCATTCAGATTCAGGCAGGAGTTTATTTAAGTCCTTCAGCACATCGGGTTCTGTCTAGTTTTTTATTTTCAGTGTACTGGCTCCACCTGCTGGCGGTGAAGTGAACTGCTACTTTTTCTTTTTTTTATTGCTGCGATTTAATAATGGTTTTAGAATTTAGACCTACATAACATATTGTGTTTTTTTTTCCTGTCAGGACTCATATTTCTCAGAGTGATAACCTTTATTCTAATTATTTAAATTTAATCTAATCAGACATGTAACATTTAAATAACAAAACTTGAATTTCTCAAAGAAATGCAATGCCTTGCTGTGCAAAGTTTTAAACAGATACTGTGTTATCTGTTAGTGCTTGGAGTATGTGATGGGAATGACTCTCAGCTACTACCACACCAAATTATGGCTCAGTATTTGTAAAACTGATCCAGTTAAAGACATATACTGTATGTTTGATAAACTGAGGGGAGCGTCTTAAACTGGTTTGACTTCAAACATTCATCAATTGTAGATGTATGACCAGCGATTACTTTATGAAAATTTAATTTAAGTCTATCCACGGGTATGTTAGATATTTTGCTAACAGTCACACTGCTCATGGAAACGTTTTAAACAAAGATCACTTGATCATTAAGTGCTCGGAGCATGTGCGGAGGTGTAAACACACCAGCCTGGATCATCATCATCATTAACTTTTATTTCAGACACAATATATGATCCATATAAAAACAAAAACAACAACAAGAACACAGAGTTTAAAAGCTTTTCTATAGAGGCTCAAACGCCATTGAGTCCATAAAGTAGAAAAGGATCGCAATATCAATATCTGATATCAATATCTGATATCAATATCTGATATCAATATCTGATATATCGGCTGCATTTTAGCCATTTCTGTGTTGCTTTACCATAATGAGCCAGACTGACTCTAAAAGTGAATAAATTCTAGACGGACAGCAGATTTCCTAAAGCTTCATTTTAAATGTGCTTTCTTGAGATATTTTGCTAAGTGACAAACAACACACAGACACAGGCAGTTACATGATTGCCCACCGTTCGTGGCGACATGCACTAATCCCACGTTTAAATGTTGAAAGTAAATAGTTCCCTGCCAGGCATGTAATCATCGCCCTAAACTTAGACTTTAACTTCAGTTAAGAGCTACTCTCCACTCTCAGTCTCTGCTTCGTCTTTAAATGAAAGTCTCTAAAAGCAGCAATATAAAAAAATAATAAAAAATCCTGCACGTCTGAAGTGAACAGAACAGAAGAACATTAACCAGTTTTATAAACTGTCAGTGTTTACACATTTGTTTTTGTTGGAGTCATTGTTTTACCTGACAGGTAAAACCTCTGGCAGTAGTTACGTTGGTCAGCTCCAAACCTGAGGAGCTCTAAATGAAAAGGTTTAAACTCACTCGCTGGTTTATCGTCATCATGTTAATCTTCTTTTCCCTCCCAGTACCTCCACAACAAGGCTGTTATCACGTTTAAAAGGCAACACAAAATTAAAGACGTGAAGCCACAGTTTCAGATGACACCCACGTTCACACTGCAGGCAACAGTGACACAAATCTGACCTTTTCACCCAAATCTGATTTTTTTTTTTATGATGGTCTGAACGTCCCAGTTTTGAACAAAGCAAATCAGACCTTTTACAGCCGTACCACCCTGAACTCAACCAATTTCTTCTGATCTCGGAAGCTAAGCAGGGTCGGGCCTGGTTAGTACTCGGATAAGATCACCTGGTAGAGATAAGAACCAAATGACTAACATTATAGAATACAGACAAGTTAAAACCAACTCGCACAGCGTCAAAAGTCAGGGACTAAAAGTGAGTTTTCAAATGAGACTTGAAAACAGGGAGGGGGCCTGCCTGACATGTAGTGGTAAGTAATCAGGTCTCCTGTAAATGAGTCAGTGGGATTAACGTGTATAAATAAAGGTTGAGTGAACGATTGAAAAAAAAATCCACAGTTTTAGAATCTGCAACAGAGAAGGCCCTGTCACCTCTGACTTAAAATGAGTTCCTGGAACCAATAAAAGCATCTGCTGACCTCAGAGAGCGCTGTGGGACATATGGCTGCAGCAGATCAGCGAGATAAGAGGAGGCAGAACTGTTCAGAGATTTAAAAACGTACAGAATTTCAATTCAGTTCAGTTTATTTATATAGCGCCATATCACAACAAAGTTGTCTCAGGGCACTTTACAGGAACATTCACATGCAGTAGTCCCTCGCTACTTCGTGGTTCGTTTATCGCGGATTCGCTCTATCGTGGTTTTTCAAAATAAGATTGGACACGACACACAGTTGGCTGATTGATGGATGAGCCGCACGATCGGCATGGGATTTTATTTCAAATAAATTATTTGAAATTATTTAGCACCTGCTGCACCTTTGTGCGACCCACACTGCAGGATAAACTTCCTGCTGCAGCTGATCAGCTGTTCAGCGTGCAGAGCGGAGAAGTGGGCGTGGCCAAGAGCTCTTGCAGGTGGCAAAGAGCAGAGGAGGCAGGGAGCTGAAATTATGACATTCTGTCCTCTTTTAGAGAGTTTAGAATATTGCAAGAGTGTGGAAAGGGTTTAAAACGCATTAATACTGTATATATCTATATAAATAATAAAATAAAGTACTACTTACTACTAGGGGTGTAAATCACCAGCTTTACCACGATACAATATTATATTGATTTGTTTGTATAACAATACAATTTTTCTCGATATCACAAAGTCTGTCACGATACGATTTCGATTCTATTCGATTCACAAGTCTGCGATCGATATATTGGGATATCAAATGCCCATCTCATTTGCATATAAATAAATTTACAAAAACAATTCAAATGTGATTTAACCATGTTATTTCTGTTATTACAGGCACCAGGAATAAAAAAACAAAGTTTTTTCTTAATTAATGAAAAAATACAAATAAATGACCTGTTCAGTATAGTCTCACATTTCTCATGTTTCAGTGCATTTTTTAAACCAGTTAACTTAAAAGTGTCCTGATTACTTTTCAGTTATAAACAAATAAAAAATAGATATTGAGCTTACATAACATGGCTATCAATGCCGTGTTTATTCTTCAGGTGAACGACCAAATTTGTTGTTTCCCGAGTATTTGAACTCACACTGACACCTGTTGCATACGACATGAGTTTTGTCTGTTGAGTCGTCCTTCTGTTGGGATCCAAAATATTTCCACAGTGTTGATTTAAATCCAGCAGGAGAGTTATCATTATTCATTTTCTGCCTCGTCTGCCATGTTGCTGAGGCGGCCGCAGAGCGTAGCCGCGCACGGAAATGTTGAAACAGACGTGCCTTGAAAACTTCAAAATAAAAGCGTATTTTAAAGATGATGACGTGAATCAATCTTTTAGTTTTGCCACAATATAATTGAATCATTAATCACTGAATCGATATATCGATTTAAATGGATGTATTGTTACACCCCTACTTACTGCTTGTAATACTATTCCTACTTCACGGGTTCTCACTTATCACGGGTCTTCAGGGTACGGATGCCCCGCAATAAGCGAGGGACTAGTGTATATAGAAAAGCCAATTAGTAAAGTTCTCTATCTAAGGAGAAGGATTTTAAAATCAGAAGGATTTTTAAATTAATTTGAAAGTCAACTGGGAGCCAGTGAAGGGAGGCCAGAACTGGAGTAATGTGCTCTCTTTTGCCTGTACCAGTTAAAAATCAGGGTGCAGCATTTAAAACCAGTTATAAACATGCAGTAGAGGTCTGACTGGTCCAAACAGAAGCACATGGTAGTAATCATCCTGGATGTTATGAAAGCATGTGTTACTGTCTCGAGGTTATCTTTGGACAGTATGGGCTTCAGTTTAGACAGTCGCCTCAACAGACAAAAACAGGATTTAACAATCGTGTTTACATGTTTAGTTCATGGAAGGGTCCATTTCTACTCCCAGATTAGTGACAACTTGTTTCTCTAACGGGCGGACAGATGGATGCAGTGGTTCTTGATCATGCCATTAAGTGGAAACGACTTCTGTCTTCTTCACATTACGATTTAAGAAATTTAAAGCCATCCAGCATGGCTGCCCTCGTGCTCCCTTTTTTGTCCTCTTGTTCTCTTTATCACTTCGTCCTACATTTGTCAGCTCTGCTGCGCAACAACATCAGAAGTGATTCACACTCTGACGTGGAGCAACAGGATTTACTCTCAGCTACAAGCACAAGTTATAGCTAATTTTGTGTTTGCTGTGGTGGCCGTGTTAAATCCAGCTGAATTTGATTCCATGATTTGCTAACAGACCAAACAAAACATCATTATTACCCACTTTTCACCTTTCTATGGCAGTTAATAAGAATTATCTCATTTTACTGTTATAAAGTTATATTTTATTCATTTTAATAAACCAAATAAACCAGAAAAGAACTTTTCTTTTTAGAAAAATGTAATTTTAAGGTTCATTCATCTCATGAATTACTGTGTGACAGGCCCGTTTTAGTTTAAATCCACTGGTCCAACTGTATGGCTGCCATCTAAAGTAAAATTAATTATTTTGTCATTTTTAGGGGGAGATGTGTCACTTGTATTTGCCCAGATAAATCCAGGAGAAGTAAAAAAAATAATAAAACGACCAGACAGTTTAGGCTTAATTGCACATTTTTCACCTCAGCTGAAAGAAGCCTGACACCCAGATGTTTCTGTCAGTGAAGCACATCTTTGTAAGGAAGGGCAAAAGAAAGGATGAGAGTAAAAACCTCTGAACACTCACAGTGTGTTGCCAGATTAAAGGGTCACCATGTGTGTTTTTTCACCATCAATCCAACGTGTCATTTTTTTAAAACATCTGGGCACAAACGTAGCCAAGAGAAATTCCATCAGTAAAACCCTAAATGAATCACGCTCTGAGAGCTTATTTATCATGTCATTAGTCTGTAAAGGGCCTGGGAATATGTCTGTATACATGAATACCTGTGACCTTTGCCATGGTTACGCTGGTGTAGTTGTAGCTCAGACTGATCCCCAACTTTACAGTTCCACGCCTTTAACTACCAGAATCAGGAACTAGAGAAATTGTATTTCCTGCAAAAATGCAGTGTGAATGCTTATTGCAGAAGAACTTTCTGAAAAACAGCTGAAATGTACTTTGTAGCTGAAATGGAAGAACAAGCCTAAATTATTAGAATAAAACAGAAAGAACACATATTTGCTGAATTTGGTTTAAATAAGCCAGAAACAAGCATAAAAATTAGGAAATAAGCTAAAAAAGGGCTGAAATTAACAAAAAATAGATAAAAAGCAGCTGAAAAGTCAGCAAGAACATGAAATTACCAGAAGGAACTAGAAGGAGCTGAATTGAACTTAAAAAAAAAAAAACACTGTGGAATTAGTGGAAAAAGCTAAATTTAGCACTAAACAACTAAAAAGTAGCTGAAATAGCAGGAAAGCTGAAAGCACCATAACAAGCTGAAATTAGCATAAAGAAGTTAATTAAATTACACATAAACTTGGAATTTATCTGAAAAAGCTTAAATTGGCTAAAAATGTTTTAAAAAGTAGCTGAAAACGTAGAACCAGCTAAATTAGCAGAAGAAATCAGATGGAACATGTTTGCTGAAAGAAGCAGAAATGCGCACAAAACAGTGGAATTATTTGAAAAAAGCTGAAATTAGCACAAAAAAAAATTAAAAAGTAGCTAAAAAGCAGAAAGCAGCTTACATTGCCACAAGGAAGTGGAGAGAGCAAATTTTTTTTTGCTGAATTAGGCTAAAAAGTTAAAGTTAAAACATGTGGAATTAGCAGAAAAAGCTCAAATTAGCATAAAAAAAGCTAAATAGTAGCTGAAATAGCAGAAAAAGATTAAACTTGCTGAAATAAGCAGAAATGAGCAGAAATAAGTTATAGGAATACCATTTTATTTTCACTTGTTAATAAAATCTCAATTTGTACACATCCTTAATAATTGCTGTGTTTGTTGTCCACTGTTGTCATCACTCTTTGTTAAAATCAGGACTCTTTTGTAAATGAGTCTCCCAGGCTCAATAAATAAAGGTTGAATGAATGAACAAAAGAAGCACAAACATTATTTTAGTTGGCAGAAAGAATCTGAAAGGAGCACAAGCAGCTGAAAGTAGCTGAGAAAAGTTTAAATTTGCAAAAGAAGCTGAACCAGAACAAAATGTGAAAGAGCAGTAAAAGGTTGTAAACAGATGTAGAAATTTGAAGGATGTAAATAAAATGAGCTCAATTTATTTTCTATGAGGAAAATGGCAGAAAAGGCTAAATATTTCAAAAAGCTAAAGTTGCACCAACACCAAAAGTCAAAGCAGGGTTGTCCTGAAAGAGCTGAACGTTTTGATTTATGACTTGTTGAAACAGCTGAAAACTTCGGGACGAGAATTGCACTGAAAAATTTACTGGAAAAAAATGGATCACAATAGTGTGAGTGCTTCATAAACATTCACACCGTTAGGTTGAAACATCTACATCTGAATAACTTCTTAACTCAACCCAATTCAAGATGGCTGCCACACTGAGCTTAAAAAACACTAACATAGTTGTAACTCGATTACGTTCACAGATATCGGGCTACAATTTGCTGTGGGAGTAACTGAGGGTCATCCTCAAAACACGAGTTGAGCGCAACGCTTCTTTGCCTAAAAATTTGGCACTAACTGTTAAACTCAGTCCTATTTCTCTGTTAGCAAAATATCTCACAAACCATTTTGATGGATTTCAATGAAGCTTTCAGAAATTACTCTTTGCGTCCGAAACTGATGAACATTTGGAGTCTACCTGAGTTAAGACGCTGCCAGAGCTGATCAAACGTGGCCCACACAAAAATGGCTATACCTTTCTACAGATAATGAGATCAAATTTGGCATGGTAGTAGCTGAGAGTCATTCACAACACATACTCCAAGCGCTGTAATATCACAGGAGGGACGTCATTTTCACGTTTAGACCAAAACAGTTAGAACGCTTCTCCGATGGTTCTGTTTTAAGTCTTAATGTAGGAAATGCAGTGGGCGATGAGCATTTCTTCAAGAAATAGGACTTAAATTTCTCAGGATTGTCCTGGGATAGGGACATATGTGCTCAGTTAGCAGGAATCACATACACATGTTGAATTCAAAGCATTTATTCGTGTTCCCAGCAGGTGTTCAACCACCAGGGGGAGCGGCTGAGCCACCGTCCTCCTGGATCAGCTTGAGGACTCAAGTTAAAACAATTAGCTGTCAGAAGACCAACTCCTGGGTTGGTTGGTTGGGTGTGACTGGTGGAGTGAGACGCTCTGAAGCTCCCTCCTGCAGAGAGCAGAGCCGCAGCACTTTTGTCTCGTAAATGCTCGGCGCTGTGCCTCATGAGCTGGAAAGCAGCCTGGGATTTTCTGTCTGAGCCCTTAAGGCACAAGACCAGAACTGATGGAGATATTTCTGATATTTTCCCGTCGGTGGAGCTTAAGGAGTGTCAGGTGTCACCTCAGAGAGAAAAACCACCTCCCTTGAGTCTCGAATTGCAACCGTCAGCATTACTTGTATTTCCTCTCTTTATTATTGCTCTTTTTACTTTTACATTCTCTTTTTAATTTTTTTTCTTAATTTTTTTTTTGCTTTGCCTCTTTCTCCTGATCTCAGATTGTCAGGAAGTTGCACCAGTTCACCTACGATCTCTTCATCCAAGCCCAGTCCCTGCAGATGCGCGTCAACTTCCCCGAGATGATCTCGGAGATCGTCAGCGTCCACGTGCCCAAGATCCTGTCGGGCATGGTCAAGCCCATCCTTTTCCACGACACGGCCTAGTCGGCGAGCGCCTCCGCCGCCGGGCTGTTCGTTTGCGTGACGAGCTCCGACACTCAGAATGCGTTCATCCAGGAGCGACAAAAGAAGCTTCGAGGTTTAATGAAGTGAAAGAAGCGTCATTAGCTGTGGGTGAAGGAGAGGATGGCACATTCTTCCAGTGTTTTGTAAAGTAGCCACATCTACCTTGCTCTTCTCACTGCCTGCTCACTGTATCAAGCACGCCAGATTGTTTTTTGTTTCATTTGGGGAGATGATTTTTTTTTTTTAAAGCGCGCATTCCTTCACTCGAGCCAGTGAAAGCCGGCATGCAGACTTCTTCAGATCTTGCTGATTCCTGTCAGCTGAGACATGAAGACAGTAGTGAGAAAAACATGTTTGCAGAGTTCACAGCCCCAAAGCTTTTTTTTTTTTTTTTTTTGGTCTTGTGTACCCGTAGTCTGACATTTGAACTAGCTTTTTATCACAATGAGCGTTATTGTGTGCACCGACCTAAAGAATAACTGTTTGATTGACAGTTAATAATAAGCAGTTGTAACTTGCATGCTCTCTCGCCTGAAGGCATAGAAAACAGTTTTTTGTTTGTTTTTTTAAAAGCTCTTCTCACGTCTTGGAAACTTTTCAAAAACAGTCTGCCTAATCATTTTATTATGTGTTCATGTTCGGTGTGTTCAGTTAAACACCTTTAAAGTGACTGCAGTACAGCTCATTTTGAATGTATATTTATGAATTTTTGATGTCGGGATGAAATAATTTGCACCAGCAAGACCAGAGAAAGTAGTTTAAATCAATGCTCTGACTCGTTCCTCAGCTTAAACAATGGGTGGCTTTCTTAAAAAGAACAAAAAATAAATACATAAGTTTTTGGAGTGCCAAACAAATACGGTTTTTATCAAAGTGGATATTTCATACTGTTGTGTAACTTTTCTACTGTTTCCTAAAGGTGTTCTTTTTGCAGATGCTTTTGTGTGTCGCTGTGTATTTCACTATAGCTTCTGACACTTTTGCTAAACATTAAATGTCCAGCAAAGAATCTGCTCTCTGCGTATGATTACTCTGCAACGTGTGCAGAAATGAAACGGAAAGTGTGAACGTTGGCTTGGAGCGAGAGGTGACTGCTGCTTTCTGAGGATCGGTGTTGAAGAATGAACCTAAAGCATGGGTGGGCAAAGTTTTTTTTTTTTTCCCAGAGGGCCAAATCAAAATATTGAAAGCAATCAAAGGGTCTCATCGTGACAAGAATGTGCTTTAGGATTCGTTCATGACACCGGACAACAGGAATGGTTAAAATATTTATTAATAAATTGCTGCTGGTGGAGGTTCAATCTGCAGAGACGGAAATCAGTTATCAAAGTTTCACTGTGAAGTAAGTGATTTTGTTGACATGACTCGACAAGGGAGAGGGCGTGCCCCAGAAGCCATCTTAGCACCCACATAACTGGTATTTTCTACTTTGGAGTAAGCTGCTGGGGAAAAAACAGCTTTGTGTGGTGTTTCTTCTGACTGATGAAGCCTTCTGGATGGAGGGCGGAACGTCTCAGCACAAAAAATGAAACCATCCAGATGACCTGACTGCACATTGTTGGATTTTATACCTGGATTATTGAGAATGAACTTTGTTGTTTCACTGTGATCTGATTTTTACCGTAGCATTCGCTAACCTTCACAGTCAGGCAAGGGAGGGGCTCCTTCAGTGAGTTGGAGATGCTGATGTCATCCACAGTGAGTGAGCTGCAGCGGAGAGGGAGGCTTATGAAAAGTGTTGTTTTGAGGAGTTTCCAAAAGCGAGGTCCAGTAATGCAGGCAGGGGTCAAGAGTTGTTGGTCAAAAATCCAAGAGTAAATCCATATCATGATCCGTGAGACAGAGTAATAAGAAGCAGTCTGTACCGTGGTTAGAGAAAAGAATCCAGATCAGACAAGGGACAAATTCAATTCAAAAATATTTTATTAATCCCAAAGGGAAATTAATTGTTCTTGTAGCAAGCACTGACTCCAGGTAGACGGAGATGCATCCACTGATCCTCCTTTTCAACTCATTTGGGAATTGGGGCTGTAGTTGAGATATTACTTGAGCTTTTGAGATGGTGAATTAGCAGCTCCCAGTTGTAGAAAACTACCTTGTTGTTATGGCTACACATCATAACAAATGTCCAAAAGTAAAAAGGGTTTTATTAAAAATCCTTCCAGTAGCACAGCATATGATACCAGAGGAAGTAATCATCTGGAAAAAAAAAAAAGGATTTACATTCAGAAAAACAGAATAGAAGTTTTCAAAAACAAAATCTCAGAATGACTTGCGACCCGTCCAGGGTGTACCCCGCCCCTCGCACAGTGATTGCTGGACATGGGCACCGGCGACCCCCGTGACCCAAAATGGAAGAAGCGGGTAAAAGATAATGGATGGATGGATGGATGAAAATCTCAGGATGAATGTAAGAGAGCTATTCCAACATGCAGCCACCTTGAGTGGCACAACTCTAGAAAGAATGCGAGCAAGGTGGAGAATCCAGGAGGCAGGCGTGGGGTCAAGACAGAACAGGCAGACAAAACTATGGCTTGGATGCTGGACTTCTACTTTCATGAGGAGATCAATAATCTGGCGAGGGCAGAATGTAAGCGTGGAGTTTAAGGGAGGGGAACAGGTGTATGAGATGAGAGCTGATTATGGTGGGGGAGCAGAGTGGGCGTGGTGAAGGGTGACAGGAGTGGAGTTGAATAATGACAAGAGCAGGGGGAAGAAACAGAGCATGGAAACACAAAACAATGGCAGGAGAGGCAGAAACATGACACATAGGGAATTAGAATTTTTTTTTTTCAAAACCGATATCCCAGGAGACTTTTTTCAAGCTTTTTCTTGTTGTAGCATTTGCATGCTTGATAAAAATGGGTTTCCCCAATAATGTTTAGGATGTAAGACTCTGTAAACTATAGTTTATGAAAATATCTGTTATCTTAAATATGCTAAATGAAATATTTTCTCTGCACTCGCTCTCGCTCAAAGCAGACACATTCTTCTCTTCCTCCTTTTTTTCCCCTCTCCGTCTGTGTCTCAGAGCTCCTGTTACACATCTTCTGAACGAAAAATACAATTATGGATCTGGTGAGCTGGACTTTCAACGCAATCAACAAAATCTTTTCAACAAAACAACAGTGTCCTGGAGAGCCCTCATGTCCCACTGAGACTCACACTGCAGGATACATCATGGACCCATGGGGGGTGTGGGAACTGATGTGTCTTTCTGTTCTGTCTCAGGAGGAAGCTGAAGACATTTATATAATTGGATTCATGATAGCAGGGGTTCTGCTTTTTGGCATCGACAGGCTCCTATGTTATCGGCTTTTGAGGAAGAAACCGGCAGCAGTTTTGGCCATAAAAAAACTGACAAGTCTGTGTGAAGGTTTGGTTCATGCTACGAGTACTCAAATTCAGCTGATTTAAGAGCTAAACCAAGAGACAGGCGACCTGCGGCTTCTAGGACTCACCAGCATGTTGAGGTGACCTTGAAGGAGGCTCATAACATGGATCAGTGGAATGCCCACAAATCTGGCCATTTTGGATCTTGAAAGTACCAGCATGACTCAAGGCGGACAAGAAAAAAACAAAACAGTCTGCCTGAAGAAAATCAACAATTGTGGCTTATCTGAATCTGACTCCCCCATTTTGCCTTGAAAGCAGGCCGACTATCAAATTTCATTGGGACATGGGTAAACTAAGGAGAAAGCTTTGTTTGTTGCACCTGCCCACATAAGAACTTCTGTACAGGCTTATCAGAACTGCCAGTTGACCAACATCTTATCAGGACTGTAGCCTATCTGGAAGTGCTTCATGGACAAATCTCCCCGTCTTCATGTCAAATGCATATGCATTGTGTTATAAATGTGCTTGCTGGTAGAGTTTTCTTAAATTGTGTCCTAATAAGACAAGATGTGAAGAGATCTTTTTTGTAATATCATTATCCATCCTCATGGCCTTTTACCTTTTTCTATCTAAAAAATAGTATTCTGATAAAGGATAAGAGGTTGCGCTCCTGTAGCAGCAACATGTTCTCTGCCCATCTTTCGGACGACTGTACGAACATAATCTCACTGTATCTTGGTATAATGATAATAAAGCTTATTCTGATTCTGAAAATTTTAAATTAAAACATAAAAAATAAGTTGACTAAAAAGATGGTTTTAGCCAAAGTTTTTTCATGTATTTGTCCAAGATGCTTAATTTAGATTTCCTTGAATTTAATTGATAAAATGCAGGTTTTCATGAATTTGTTTATAAGTTGCTTTCTTTTCGGTTAAGGATATTGGGGGTCGGATAGAGACTGTTCAGGGGCCACTTTTAGCCCTCAGGCCATATGTTGCCCACATCTGATCTAAAGCCTGTTTGTCTAAATTAATGGTGTTGTTTTTTTCTGTTATACTGAAGCTCCCTTATTACTATTTGCTTGTTATTCTTCGGTTTTAGTCACTACTTTCAGTTTGCTGTCCCTCCCTCACTTTGATTTTTACATGAGTGTTGTTTAGGTTTTTGAATGTTTGCATTTTAAAACATAGTGTGATGATCTAACACTAATTTGAGCCTTCCAGAAAGAAGGTGAAACGTTTAAAAAAAAAAAAAAAGAAACTGTCCAGATGACCTGACTGAAAATTGTTGGACTAATTTGAGCTGTCCAAACTTTTTAAAATCTTTACAAACTTTTTTCACCATTTTTTGCATTTCATATACAATTTATACATCAAAACCAAAGTATTTTTGTCATCTTCCCCCATGTTTGTCCCACTGCTAAGACTTATCATATGAATTTGTTTTCCCCAAATCTCCCTAGAATGAACATAGCAAAAGTCTCATTGACTTCAATGGAACCTGAGCTCAGAAATTTTTACTTCAGAGCTAAAATTGAAAGTCTGTTCCACTTGTCATATGTTATAAATAAAACACTGGAAACACATAAAATGTATGTGTGGTGATCATACACTTCTGCCTCCAACGGTTCAGGAGTATTTTCAGGAGAGTTTTTGTACTTAACAGATTTTAACAGGCTTAATTTCTAATCTGTTTACAACATGTTTGCCTACATTATTCAGTCAGCCTCCCACCATCACAGACATCTACACCTCCAGATGCAGGAAGAGGGCCACCTGCATCATGAAGGACCCCACTCACCCAGCACACACACTTTTTGCCCCGCTCCCCTCAGGCAGGGGGTTAAGGAGCATTAAGTGTAGAACCACTAGACTGAGGAACAGCTTCTACCCTGAGGCTGTTAGACTCATAAATATCTAGCCAGAATAATCACTGTGAAAAATCACATCATGTTGCTGCTGATCTGTTTCATGTTGCTGCTGATCTGTTTCATGTTGCTGTGTTCATTCGTACTCATCTGCTCACACAGACTCATGTTCGTCGTTCGTGCTGCTGTTTGTCGTATTGTTATTATACTACTAGTGCTTAGTGTATTTTTAATTAACATTTTTCTTAGTTCATATCTTAGATCTCATTACTTTTCTTGGATATAACTGGGCCCCTGTGTACACAATTTCGTTCCACCTCATGTACCACATGTGGTGTGAATGGCAAATAAAGAACCTTGAATCTTTGAATTATTAATCATTATTTGCTCGCACAGAAGCACATGCTTGACAAAATATATATTTCTGTCTTTGGTTTCTACAAAAAATACATAAACTTTGCATCGTTCCTAGAAATCTCCACACAGAAACACCAAAAATCCCCCAAAATGCTGCAGTATATGTCAGGCCTGTGTGTAACTGCTACACAAATAAAAAAATAAACCAAAAAAACATAACATGGTGTGGAACGTACATGACGCTGACATGCTGGGTGGCAAATGTAAACAGCACAAGAAGAGGACCCCCTCAAGTCAAAGATCAGTTTAGAGATGATGCTGACATCAATTCAAAAAGGCTCCGATCTCGCTGTTAATGAAGATGTAAGGATGGCTTGAAAAAAAAAAAAACCTCTTAACAAAAAGAAATGTACTGGGGCTCCTAAACACCGTTTCCTTGTCGACGCAATGCCGAAACAATGAAACACTTGCATATTCTGAATCAGAATCAGAATAAGCTTTATTATCATTGCACCGAAATGCAGTGAGATTATGTTCGTACAGTCATCCAAAAGATGGACGGCGTGCACGTTGCTGCTGCTCCTAAGAGCGCAGCCCCTTATTCTTGAGAAAGAAATGGGGAAAAGGCCATGAGGAGAGGATAGTGGTATTACAAAAAAAGATCTTTTCACACCTTGTCTTTGTCAGGACACGATTTAAGACATCAAAAAACTCTACCAGCAAGCACATTTATAACACTTTACATGTGATGACAAGACAGTGAGATTTGTGAGCGGCTTCGGATGTTATCAGTCCATTAAATGGCCGTTATTAGTTGTTATCATCCCCATATGCAGCGGTCAAACTGTCCCACCTACCTCCTAGTAGGTTTAAAGGTATGTTATTATCGTTATTATTGCTGATAATAGGCAGCGTCACACGGGGGTAAACCAGGAAGTGTCTTTTTTGTTTTTTTCAGCTCATGTAACCCTAAATGTAAGCTTACAAGTGGCCCAGAGGACCATCCCTAAACTTAACCCCCTTACCCTTGTGCCTAAACGTAACCAAGACCGTAAACCTAACCGCCAGACTCTTTACTGTAAACCTAACAACGTGACACTATTATGAGCATTAACAAAGGTAAAAACAGAGCCTATTATCATGGCTAACAACGCTAACAACGTACCTTTAAACCCACTAGGAGGTACAGGAGGGGCAGTCTGACCGCTACATATGGAGATGATAACAACTAATAACGGCCATTTAATGGCTGATAACATTCGAAGCGGGTGGATTTGTCCATGAAGCACTTCCAGATAGTTCCATAGGCCTGATAAGATGTTGATGTCAACCAGTACAGTTCTGATAAGCATTCACATAAATTCACACACAAAAAAGAGTTTTTGTACAGATGGACACTCAGACTGCTGCCAAGGAGTAAGACAAAGATATGTGGACTTTGTTGTTCTCAACCACTTTGACACGTCTGTCAACAAGGAAGAGGGCCGGCAATGGAGGAGGGGGCGTGACGAAGACACCATCTTAGCACCAACATAACTGGTTTGTTCCACTTTGGAGTAAGCTGTTGGGGGAAGAATCAGATTTGTGTTGTGTGTTTCCTTCACTGATGAAGCCTTCTGGATGGAAGGTGAAACGTTTCAGCACAAAAAAAAAAGAAACTGTCCAGATGATCAGACTGAAAAATGTTGGACAAAGCTATGTGGTTACTGCGGTAACCCTAAGAAATCACTGACAGCAACTATAGCATTTCTTTGGGTCTTAACATATCACCACAAAAGTAAGTCTCGTGTTTTTTTTTTTGTTTTTTTTTATCATATTCTGCTGATCTTCATTTCCTACCACTCATCTGTTGGGTGGGACTGCAGTTCCAAGAGAAAAACCCAGACATCCCTGTCCTCAGCAACATTCTTGAGCTTCTTCTGGGGGACCCCAGCACGTTCCCATGCCAGAGAAGATACACAATCCCTCCAGAGGATTTTGGGGTCTGTCCTGGGGCATCTTCTCGGTGGAACTTAGTACCTCGGGAAGCTTCCAGGAGGCGTTCTGACAAGAAGTCTGTCTCATCTGATTCTTTTTGGATGTGAAAAAGCAGTGACTTTACTCCGAGCTCTCCGTGGATGACAGAGTTCCACATCCTATCTCCAAGGCTAAGTCTGGTTTTTATCTGGGATTTTATTCTTTTAGTCATGATCCAAATCTTGGTTTTGTAAGTGAGAAAAGAACATAGACTGACAAATCAAGAACTTTGCCTTTTGACTCTACTTTTTCTTCACCATGACCGACCGAAGCAACACTCTCATTAAATATCACTACAAAGAAAAATCAGCGCTTTATCATATTCATACACCGATGGGACACACATCGGAGGCAATGAGGGGTTCAGTGTCTTGCCCAGGGACACTTCAGCATGTGACTGCTGGTGGAATTGAATCCCCAACTCTCCCATTGGAGGACGACTGCTCTAACCACTCAGCAGCTGCCTCAGATCTGATGGGGCAGCTGTGATAAATTGAGTTACTGAGTTACTTCCTGACTTTCCAAGGACAAGTACTGAAGACTTCCATAACTTTTGAATAAGACGCCCAGGTACTTAAACTCCTCCACCTGAGGCGGATCTGATCTCTGCTGATCGGACATGTTTAAATCTCGTGGCGCTTGTGAAGCGTGCACATTAGATCAATGAAACTCAGCAGTAAGCACAAGCATGACGACATCTGTTAGATCTATTGACATTTGACCCCTGTTGTAAGTAGACACAGATTCACAGTTACAGCTAATCAGTGCAAGTCACAAAGTGAACCTTGTTGCTTTAAAAGGTTGCATTAATGAACATGTCTGTAACTTTACATGTAGAACACAAAGTATTTTTTTAATATTACTGCATGTAAATTTGACCAGATTGTTTTATTCTACATCATCACAAAAGTATATATGAGGAGAAGTTTCACTTGAATTCACTTGAAGAGCTGCCCTTTTTTCAGGATGCTTCTGAAAGCCCAGTCTATAAAAAAGTCAGTCAGTCTAACCCCACCATCATTTTAGGTCCCATTTCCTGAAGAAGTTCTTTCAACAAGTATTTGTCCCTCTCACAAATGAACTCGAGCTGAACGAGGCAGGGATGGCAGAGAGACGCTGAAACATCACTTATTTCTAAATATATTCCCTGCTGCACATGCCCATGTGGCTTCCCTTAAAAGGAGCCCCGTCTCATAGGTTTGCAAAAGTAAAAAATGCATGTGTTGATGTGGACATTTGAACTTAGTTTAGATTCTGTTTGATTTCTGTGTTTCTCCGAGTCTGCTCTGCATCAATATTGTATGTCGACTCCAGAAGTTTTTTTTCTTCTTTATTTCATTATATATTTTTTTTACTGTTGGGTAACAACAACCACAGAAAGTGAAGCCATGCTGACCACAAACAACAAAAGCTGAAAGTATTTCCTTATGTTTCCAAGGAGAGATTAACACAAGCCAAGCCAGAATGAAAATGTGTGAAGAAAGAAAAGAAACAATGCACATTTAACTGAACTTGGCTGAAACTTGACACCGAAGTCACTGAACGGGTTCAGCTCTGATCTAACAAGGAAGCGTTGAGGATTTTGGTCGCAGCCGTACTTCCATACAGTTATGGTAAAAGAAAGTCTCTTTCAGGTCAAAGGTTCGATGTGTCGGGACATGATTAAATGATCTGATCTGTATCCGGTTCTTAGATTATGCAAATCTAATCCCAAGCGTACAAAAACTCAACAGTTGGTATTTATTAAACAACGATGAAGCCAAAATGAAAAAAACTGAGTGTGAAAAATTAAGTCCAGTTTATCTTTTTGGGTTTTTGGCACCAACTCTCAGTGGTTGTTTTCAATTTGATGGTATCAGTCTCTCACATGGTTGTGGAGTAATTTTGGTCCCCTTTTCTCGACATTGTTGCTTCAGTTCATGGAGGTTTGCAGACATTCATTCTGCACAGTGCTGTGGAAAATAAGATTTAATGATATTCAATTCAATTCAAAAATGCTTTACTAATCCCAGAGGGAAATTAAATGTTGTGGTTACTCATCATCCTGGATTCATTAAAGAGTTGTTCTAGATGCTGATGGCTGTGGGCAGGAAGGATCTCTCGTAGCGGTCTGTCCTACAGTGGACCCGAAGAAGCCTCTGACTGAAGACACTCTGTTGTTGTATGATGGTCTGATGAAGAGGATGCTGAGGGTTGTCTATAATGTTCTTCATTTTATGAAGAATCCTTCTTTGTTCAATCATCTCCAAAGGTTCTAGAGGAGTCACCAGAACTGAGCCAGACTTCTTTATCACTTGCTTTGGTGCTGCTACCCCAGCAGATGATGGCTGAAGAAATGGCACTCTCTATAACAGACTTAAAGAAGATATGCAGCATCTTGTTGCAAACATTGAAGGACTTCAGCTTCCTCAAGAAGTACAGTCTGCTCTGTCCCTTCTTGCATTTCCAGTCCAGTCTGTTGTCCAGGTGAACCCCAGGGTATTTATACTTCTCCACCACCTTCACTTCTTCTCCCATGATGGAAATAGTGTTGGATCTGTTCCTGTTTCTCCTGAAATCTACAATCATCTCCTTTGTTTTGTTCACATTCAAGATGAGATGATTGTTTCCACACCATGCCACAAAGCGGTCCACCAGTTCCCTGTCCTCAGCTTCTTGTCCATCTCTGATACACTCGACCACTGCAGAGTCATCTGAATATTTCTGCAGATGACATGAGTCTGTTTTGTACTGAAAATCTG
This sequence comes from Nematolebias whitei, assembly GCF_014905685.2. Classification (NCBI taxonomy): domain Eukaryota; kingdom Metazoa; phylum Chordata; class Actinopteri; order Cyprinodontiformes; family Rivulidae; genus Nematolebias; species Nematolebias whitei. The sequence goes on along the minus strand of NC_056501.1, from coordinate 32,504,283 downwards.
AGGTGTACAGAGTGAAAAGGAATGGTGAGAGTACAGTCCCCTGTGGTGCTCCTGAGCTACTGACCACCTGGTTAGACACACAACCCTTCAGTCTCACAAACTGTGGTCTGTTTGTCAGGTAGTCTTTGATCCAGGTGATTGTTGAGGCCTCCAGCTGAGTCTTCTGGAGTTTCTGACAAAGCAAATCAGGCTGGATTGTGTTAAATGCACTGGAGAAATCAAAGAACATGACTCTCACAGTGCTGTCTGCCTTTTCTAGACGACAGTGAGTTTGCTGAAGCAGGTGTATGATGGCATCTTCAACTCCAAGTCCACGCTGATAAGCAAACTGCAGTGGGTCCTGATATGTGCTTGGTTGTTTAGTCAGATGGGCCAACAGAAGTCTCTCTAGGACCTTCATGATGTGGGATGTCAGGGCAACAGGCAACACTATCTTCTGACAAGTCCTCACAAGGAAGTAGCAGAATCATCATGTAGAATAGTTTTGTTCATAATCTGAAGGTCCTGCTGCCCTCCAAGTGATGATGGACATCATACTGTTTAGAAATGACCTTGAAACTTTTTTTTCTAACCTCTGAAACCTTCTGAAAGCAGGAAGGGAGGTTTTGTTTTTGTTCATTAAATAGTTATAATTTTAATTTGTTGTGTATTTTTGCACGTTTGAGGTTAAATTTAAAGTTAAAACATGATAAAGATCAGATGGTTTTTATTAACTTATACACATATATTGTTGTTTTGAAACAAAATCTAGAACTGAATGACAGAGAGCTTTCGTTTCTCCCACATACTGTTGTTTGTAAGCACTAAATCATGGCAGCTCGCTGCTATGTGACCAGAATCCATCCATTTTCTTGGACAGCGCTTGGTGATTATCTCCAGCAGTTATTATGTGAGAGGCGGGGTGCACCCTGGACAGGACACATGTCCTTATGATGGACAAACATCACAAAACAACCACAAGACAAACAACCATTTGCACCTCCACTCACACCTAGGGACAATTTAGAGTTACCAGTAAAACTAACATGCATGTTTTTGGTCTGTAGGAGGAAACGGGAGTACCCGGATTAAACCAACACAGACAGAACATGTTAACCACACAGAAATCCTGGAAGGTCAACATGTGACCTTCTTACTGAGAGCGACAGGTCCACTTCACCACCGTGCCACCCTGACCGGAAACCAATTAGATTAAAAAGGTAGTAAGATGACACCCCCAGATGGAGTGTTGGTGTGGTCTATCTAATGGAAGCCAATTCCTGCCCAAGCACCAGTCCATTAACAACCAATTAACTTCCTATTAATATTTTACCAGACAGGGCCTCTCATCCTGACAGGCTTTAAGGAGCTTTTCCCAGGAGGGTTCGAACATGAGCAGCTTTTAGCGCAGCATAAAGAGGCCTGTGTAATGGGCTAAAGGAGGAGGAGTGGCAACCTGATAGCACTGAGAGCTGAGGAGGTGGGGGGGCAGACTTCTGCAGCTGGGCTGAGCCCGAGTCCGAGCCAAGCCAAGCCTAGAGCCAGGCCAAGGCACGGTACAGTTCCCAGTGTTGGGAAATTCACAGGTTTCACTGTCTCAGACATGAATAATGACCTCGTGACATGTGTTGAGCACAAGTGCACTCTGATGGTCTAAAATATGACTGATGGGTTATCTGCTCAGAGGAGAAGAAAAGTAAAAGCCATGCAGCAGTTGTCCGGGTTTTTTTTTTTCTTCTTCCATTTGTTTTTCTTTTCTCTCTTTGTTTTCAACCATCACAAAGTAAGCCAAACCAGAAGGGCATATATGAGCTACTGGTCTGCCCTGAACCAGCTTTCTGCTGCGTAAGGCTGCCGTGTGTGAACATTTTCAAACCAGTTCAGGGGAAACTCCCTGCCTGCCTGCAGAGAGACGGAGAGAGACAGAAAAAGAAATAGAAAGAGGAAAGGGAGGGAAAGAGAAAGAGAGGCCATTATGACTATATAGCCAGCGGCTACTCCCAACGGATGAGGCATTTGTCTTCACTTGAAAGTATGATTTATTTTTCCACCAGTCGGAAAGGGTTATGTTTGTCACGGCGCAGTCAAAGGACGTTTAGAAATAGCTTTTCTGGTCTCTGTTTTCTAACGCAGTCTCAGTGTTTTCCTCAAACACTTCCCTTCTATGGTTACCTTGTTTGGGATCACTTTCAGCCCTCATTAACTTTAGTTAATCATACTGAACCTTGTGTCTAATTCATCAGCCGGGGCATGTGTGTCTGTGTGTTGATGATTAAGAGAAAGCAGTGGGGGGGATGTGGGAAGAGGGGGTAACTAGTGGTTGTATCAGGTTCCCTCCACTGGGTGTAGATGTGGTCTTAGATTTCTCTTTGGGCTGCTGATTAACTGTGTGTACAAATGTGTGTGAGGGGGTGCATGTGTGTGTATGTGTGTCAGAGGACCGAGGAGGAGAAGAACTTCAGCTTTAATTTCCCCCAGCTCCAGATATTACACCCCCGCTCGCTCTGTTTTTATTGGAACAGAGACCAAAAAACACCAAGTGTTTATGATGCATTAAAACATGCTGGGGAATTTGAGTGTGGAATTGTAAATCTATACGTTTGGCCCCTGTCTCTCTCCCAGGCAGAATTAATTCTTTTATAGAGGATTTGGTGTGTTTTACAAAGACCGATGATCGCAACACGTTGTGAAATCCTGTTTATCATCTCGAGATGAAGGACAAGGGTAAAAAGGAAAAAAAATCTCAACTGAATCGTGGAGAAATAAAATAAAATGGGGTTTCTTTTGGGGTGGGGTAAAGGGAGATGGGGGGAGTTTTGGGGGGTTTGAAGCACAGTGGGAAGGAATGATATTATGCTTCACCCTAATGACCGTTTGAAGAAACGGACGGGTGAGGACACCATGTTACATTCTGGGCTTTTGTTGTCAGCGCACTGTTAATGATGAACAAGGGACTTCTGCAACTCTCTCCTGGACAATGAAAGCTCTGTGCATCTAATTATTCTCAGGGAAGCTTGGTAGCCTTTATACCTGGGGACACATTAGCTGTCTCTAATTGGAGTAAATATTCTTCTAGTTTCCACCAGCTTTGTCTCATCACTCTAACGGTGATTAATTCTGTTTTTCCTGCAGGGCTGGTTTCACAATCCCATCCCCTTATTGATCTCTTTATCTCCCACCACCTTGAATTGTAGGGGATCATGTACAGATGTATGATCATGTATGTATGTAATATTACGAATCATGCCTGCATGTGTGCGCGCGTGTGTGTGTGTGTGTGTGTGTGGGGGGGGGGGGGGGTACCCTGTAAGGCCCAGTTTCCCAACACATAATACGGTACATGACAGTGGTGTAGTCTATGTGATATGTGAGTATATGGAGTATACCTACTAGAAAAGCTTGGGAATTTCAGTATACCCAAAGCACCCACTTCAACTACTTCTTAGTTCATATCTTAGATGTTGTCATTGTTTTTCTTTCTTTTACATTTTATTGTCGGATGTAACTGGGACCCTGTGTACATAATTTTGCTCCACCACATATACCACATGAGGTGCGAATGACAATAAAGAATCTCTGACTCTGACTGATATATCAATGGCAATGAAACATGACATGGGCTCGTGTCATTGTCCACACCTCTGGAACATTTTATAGACACATTGAGTTGGTTCAACCTGTTTTTTTTTCCTATAATTAATACTTCTGTACTTACTACTTGATACTTGAACATGTTTTGTTTTGATACTGTTTTAAAAATTCTGTAACATGTTTTTAATACAAAGCCAACTGTTGTTACAAAGTTTGTTGTACTATAAGCATCAGAGAAATTTGGAAAAGTTCAATATGCTTAAAAATCTAAATAAATTAATGATTGCATTGTATTAACTGGTGTACTTTGGTTTTTAAGCACAATATATCCACTACAAAATGTAGACTACACCACTGGTACATGAGGACCAACTGCTCCTTATGGGGCCATATCCTGGTGAGGATTCTCAGTAATCCAGGACATGATAAATCCAAAAAAAAAGTTAAAAACAAAACAACTTGACTTTATTTTATAACCAAAGACGTTTCGCTTCTCATCCGAGGAGCTTTCTCAGTTCAAGGAATGGAGAGTGTGGAGTTTTTAGTTATAAGTTGAGGAGCTCTGTAAGCTAGGTTCTGCTTTTGAATTTTAATGAGATATTAGTAATAATAAGATATTAGTTCTAGAATTGCGCCGCTCGGGGTGGCTGCACGTTGGAGTAGATGTTACATTCATTCTGAAATTTTGCTTTTGAAAACTTTAATTCCTCTTTTTTTCTGTGTGTAAATCACTTTTTTCAAATGATTATCTCCTCTGGTATCGGCTGCTGTGCAACTGGAAAGATTTTTACTGAAACCTTTTTAACTTTTGGACATTTGTTATGAAACGTAACCATGACAACAAGGTGGTTTTCTACAACTGGGAGCTGCTGATTAACAACTCAAAAGCTCAAATAATACCTCAGCTACAGCTCCAAATCCCAGATGAGTTGAAAAGGAGGTTCCGTGGATGCATTCCCATCTACATGGCAGCAGTGCTCAAGTACTTTACTGCCGAGACCGTGGAGTTGGCAGAAAAAGCGGCTCGTAACAGCGGGAGGACCAGGATCATTCCTCAACACCTGTAGTTCCACCTGCAGGGACAAGGGGCTTGGCAGGCTGCTGGGAGGAGTGGCCATTACTCTGGGAGGAATGCTGCCTGGCATTCAGGCAGTCCTGCTGCCCAAGAGGACTGAGAGGTCTGCTGGGTCCGGGTGGACGGATCAGCATCTGCAGCCAGTTCCTTCAGATCCTCTGTGGGGCGGATTACTGCAGATCCTTCCTACCCACAGCCAGCATCTAAAACAACTCTTTAATGAAACCAGTATGATAAGCTACAACAACAAATAATTTCCCTTTTGGATTAATAAAGTACATTTGAATTGAATTGAATTGAATTAAATATACACTAAATGTTAATACAGTATATTAAACAGCAGCATGAACATGTGTCCATGTGTGAGTGACAGCGAGAGAAAAAAAACAAATATATGAACTGAACAATGAACAGAAATTTGCACTTTGTTATTTCAGTTAGCTATTCTGCATTGCATTTGCAAAAGACCAAACTGGTCAAAAGTCAGCCAGTCATTTGTGCACGATGAGGCCGTAGAATGATGCTGCCATAGCTGAAAACTCGCCCCACTGGAGCGCTACATGCAGGCGCTGCCAAAACTCTGGTGGCAACATGAAACATGGAAGGAAGAGTCTGCATGTTCATTGCCCAGAACAATAGGGTGTTCTGTCCATCAGCAGTATCCAGGTAGTGACTTTGTTGTAGTGTTGAACCGGTTTGTGTCAGTCAAGAACGTTTGGTTCAGTAATTTATTGACGGTCCCTAAGTGAACCATTGCGCCTTCGAGGAGGGGGCAGACTGACTGACCAAAATCAGGCTGCCTGCATCGGATCAAACAAGAGAAAGACACCGCTGAATCCGCAGAGCTCGAACATCCAACCTAAAACTAACTTCATCGTGTTTTTCAAACTTTAGATTATGGGTAAAATATCAAGTCTTTTCAAATAAACAGGTCAAAGTCCAAGTCAAGTCCCAAGTCATTGGTGTAACAGTCCAAGTCAAGTCATAAGTCTCTGAACGTTTCTCCGAGTCAAGTCTATAGTCATAATATTGATGTCTCGAGTCTGACACGAGTCCAAGTCATGTGATTCGAGTCCACACCACTGTTTTCATGTACCCGATTCACTTTTGGAGCAAACCCAATACAAGATGGTCACCACAGGTAATCAAAAAATAGCAAACACAAAAATGAAATGACCTCAGTCAATCTTACAGACACTGAGCTTGTGGTACAGCCAATCACAGCACATACTGTCAGCGAGAAATCTTGCAATATGGCAATAAGTTGCGCATGACGTTTTCTTTAGGTTTGACGAAAACGACAACAGATCCTTCATTTCTCAATTTAAAATAATCTTAGTTTAAATCTGTGGCATGAAAGATGGCAGGTGATATGCATTCCTTCAAGAAATCTGAGATTCATTATTTCTGTGTTTTTTTTTCTGGTTTGTTTCTATCTTCCCAACCCCTTTTTAATCTCCCTGCTTTCTTTCCTGTCTTCATCACTGCCTCTTCCTCCCTCTTTTCTTCACTGCACTCAGTTTCCTTCCTCCCTTCCTCTCCTCCTCCCAGCTTCACTCAGCCTTTCTTCCCGACAGCATGAGAGCACCACCAGCTGTGACAGAATTGCAGAATCTGCCCAAGCTCCAGCCACCTTCCAAGCTCAATATATCTGTACACGCACAGACAGTCCATCCCTTGTAGCCCCTCATAGTTCCCACATCCAAGCCAAATGCAATGTGACGGCGCCACCGCGGCTTTCGTTTGCACACATCACAGGACAGATTTCCTCTTCCAAGGCCCCCGTCCGCGGCCTGATAGATAGCACCCCTGCCTTCTGCTTGTGCATGCATGTAAGTGTGTTGTTTTTGTGTGTGCACACTACACCTCTTCATTTATCTGTGTCTTGCATGTGTGTCTTTGTGCTTGGGGCAGGTCTGAGTTAGAACAATCACACTTCCTCTGTCAGTAGTGATCTCTAAAACCATGCATTAAGACATTACTGGGCTTTGTTTTCATATTTTCCATCATATCATTGCTTTTTTTATGTACTTCACTTACATTTTGCAGATTTTCTGCTTGAGTTTCAAAGTGCTGCTCAGGTTTAAGTGCAAACCTTCCATTTCTGTGGAATACTTATTGAAGCATCCTTGTATAAGCACATCCTAAAGAGATACTTAGACGTGAGGCTTAGTGGAAAGGCTACAAACAATATTTTTCTTGTTGTAAATAGCTTTTTAACAGCTTTGTTTTGTGGGAAATTGAGTTTAATTAGGACAAGAATAACAAGCTAACAGCGAGTCTAATGTTGCTTTATCAATGATAAGTACAACTCGAGTCTCAACAGTTCTTCTCAGGTGGAGGTGATTTGCCACTGTGACTTGTTTCCCCTCTCTGTGGGTGGAATCGTCAATGCAAAGTGAGCAGGCATCGTAACTGTAATCTGACTTCAATTTCTTTAGCTTGTCTTGGCACTGCTTAAAAGTCCAAGCGTAGCCATCTGCTCCATCATCTCCTGTTTCTTGCAATAAATTCACTTGTTTCTTCTAGCGCCGTCCAGCTTGTGCTGAATCCTCTGATCTGCCAATAAAGACAGAAAGGTCAGGACCTCATCACTGGTCCCCACATCTATTTTTGTAGCTTCCATACTGAAGTGAAAACTAGAAAACTTGAAAAGACAAACTAAATGGGCGGGTCATCCAGTGACGTAGCTCCTCTGACCAATCAACGGCTGCTGTCTGCTTACGTCAAAATCGTCACTTCAGAGCAGTTCGCTTGGAACAAGATGGTCCCATAAACTGGGCTAAGTGGTGGGTGGGATGGTACCAGGGGTAGGCAGGCCGTGCAGTGTGGTGCAGAACCGGTGAGTGTTGAGACAGAGGTAAAGCGTCATGTGAAGCCAGTTGCCCTGCTTTAAAACCACTTCAGTTTCAATAAATTCATAGTAGATCAAGCAAATATTATTTTATAACCCTGTACATCTTCAGCTTTGCATTGCCATTGATTATGGCAGAAGATTTGTAATTTTACTACAGGAAGTGCCCCCAGAGTGTCCCAAAAGTGCTACAGCTAGATACTGTTGGTTTTTGTACGTTCAAATAAGTACACATTTATATAAATCTAACTACATGGAGACATTTTTGTTTTTACCTTTTGGGGCAACAAACTACAAAAACGTTTGTATTGATGACAAGATTGTGAATATATCTTAAATGTTGTAGAAGGCTCTTGAATCAAACCTCAGTTTGGAGAAATGGAGTTTATCTGATTAAACTGACAAGCTAGTAGCTAGGCAATACCAAAGTTAATTGCTGCCCTCTTAATCTGACTGCAGCTTTAAAGACTTCATACAGACTCACCCTGGAATTATGACATTAGATGATTTCCCCCCACACCCCTGTGGTCATGTGATTTTTATTGTGCTGCTGTCTGACGTGTGTGTGTCCGTGGTTAGCGTCAGGTCCAGTTGTTGAAGTTAGCCGTGCTGCTCCCGTGCCTGGTGAGTTCATGCAATTTTTACACAGTTGGTAATTAAGAGCAAAATATTTTTGGGGTGGCACAACTGGTAGAGCTGTTGCCTCTCAGCAAGAAGGTCGCCGGTTCAAATCCCGGCCTGGGACTTTTCTGGGTGGAGTTTGCATGTTCTCTCCGTGCATGCGTGGGTTTTCTCCGGGTGCTCCGGTTTCCTCCCACAGACCAAAAACATGCATGCTAGACTGATTGGTAACTCTAAATTGTCCCTAGGTGTGAGTGAATGGTTGTTTGTCTCTATGTGTCCCTGTGATGGACTGGAGACCTGGCCAGGGTGTACCACGCCCCTCGCAGTGATGGCTGGAAATGGGCACCAGTGACCCCCACGATCCAAAAAGGAAGAAGCGGATAAAAGATAATAGATGGATGTTTTAGTGTATTTTGTGAAATAAAGCAAGGGTAATAATATTAAGTTCCCATATTTGTTGCCACACTTCATGATCAACAATCATCCTGTCTTGGTGAGTAAAACATGACTAGGACTGTCAATGTCTGGTTGTGTCCTCACCTTTAGTTTGTTTAAAGGAATTTTTGTAAACAATTCCCAAATTTTTTACTAACTTATGGGTTATTTTTTAGGGTGCCCCCATGATCAATTTTATGTTAAACGAGACACTGTATAGCTGAAAATAAACAAATTTGTTATGTGTTGTTTTACTTTAATATATGTTGATGATAAGTAAATTATTTTCAATGTTAACAGTGGTGTTACACAAGTGTATGTTAGTATTCTAGGTCCAATAAACCTTTGTGTCACTTCACATCAAATGGTATGGTTCATGACGAGCACAAATGGCAGCAGCAGCTATCTGTAGCACTTCTGGTGCAGCATGTAGCACTTCCTGCAGGAACAGCGTAATATTTCTACCAGAATAATTACAAAATGCAAAACTGACAGCAGTGGAGTGGTTGATAAAATAGAATTGGCATGAACCGTTTGAGTCTAAAATTGCTTTAATACCCCACCACCTCACTTCAGTCTTAGCCCTACTCTGACTAGCCATTAGCTCATCAATCCAATCAGAAATAAACATTTGAAATGGAGATGTTTTTAACAGCTATCTACAACAGGTAGGATAACAATTGTTCCTCAATATTTCACATACATGTAACTCCATTTCAGAACATCTAAGCCATCCGTTTAACATTTGCTGAATAACTCCAGCACACTTCAGATGTCTCTTTCCTCTCCTTCCATCTAAACATCATACTTGCAGTTGCTGCCCAAGGCATCGCTTCAGTCATACTGAGAAGGTCAAAACTGACACACACCCTTATTCCCGTCACACACACTCACTCATAGATTTGAAATATCTTTATCAGGCCTCAGAGGATCAGATTGTTTTACGGGAAATCATGTCACGGGTCAAATGATTGAATTATTAATGGAAGGTTGGTGCAAAAACAATCTGCCTTTGTCTATTGTGAGTCCAACGTGAGATTCACTGGCTCTTCTCGGTTCAACTCGATCCTACAATGTTGCAATCCAAATCCAATAATGCAGACTCGGCAGAAGAATGTTTCCCTTCCTCCTCCTCTGCTATTGTTTCATCCGTCAAAACGCAGTCGTAGTCTGTTGCGTCAGAGAATAAGTCTCCCAAACCTTATTGACTGCTGTGCTGCATTTCCAAGGACAAGGCAATAGATTTTCATCAAAGCAGCTTTGGTAAAGTAATCCACAATCATGGGACTCTTTCACAAGACACTAGTTTATGAAAACAGTGTGCCGAAGCAAATACAATGTACTGTGTCTGAAAGGACATGTTTGGACACATACAATGTGGTTTTCCTTAAAAGAAAATCTTTTCTTAATTATGGGTTTTGTCTCTGCACACAGCTGAGAATCAACCAAGCAAATCTGAGGCATATTCATGACTCACATTATGGTAATGAAAGCAGACAATTCAGTATTCTCACATTAGCATATGTAAAGAACCACACTCAGAGAGGTACAAGCATTTTAACCTAATTTCAAACACAAGAGATTAAAGTGAAAGCAATATGGTGCTTTATGATGTTTTGAGAGCCGTTCAGCAGAACCGGGGGCAGTCCTCGTCTTCTCCCCCAGGCCTGCGTCCTTGCCGAGTCGATTTAGTAATGAATGTTATTGCACATACCCGGGTGATGGATTCTTGACCTCAGCAGAGGAGGATTTTTGCTGGGCCTGTTTTGAGAATGACCGTGGAGCAACGAGCTGGAAGGAGCCATAAGGTCAAGCCTTTAGCATTTATTATCTGCCTGCGCCAGAAAACACAACTCTTTTAGACATCCTAAACATAGCACGCTGGACACATGGGTTGACAACTTCACTTAGGAACAGCAAATCAAACAGGCTTGTTAATGCAGCTGCTGAAAACAGTCCCATTAGGAGCAGCCACTCCTATTCTTTGCTTTTATTTTAATCTCTTGTACTTGCCTCTCCCTATCGGGCATGGCTCTAAAATAACGCAAAGTAAAACAGAAATAAATTTGAGGCCTAGCACTCCTTGAGGGAATGTACAATAAATCCGCCTTCTTTCTTACCAGAGTTTAAAACTATAATCAACGTAGATAAAGAAATGAAGGAAATGTAGACACAGTTGACAAATGGTCAAGGACAACCTGTTAGGGCTCCGAATATCTGTTTGGGGATCAGTCTCAGTTACTACCACAACAAATTTTAGGTCAGTATTGGTAAAATTTACTACCGTATTTTTCACCATATAAGTCGCAGTATTTTGCATAATTCACATGCCCTGCGACTTATACGCCAAAACGACTTATTTATGGATTTTTTTTTCCCCATATTTATAAACCAATTTTTGGCTGAGACATGACCGTTTTCATTAATTCTGACTGAAAATATTGAACACTACCATTTTCAGCCGCTAGATGGCAGTCAAGTAGTATGGCATGCCGTTGAGTCATGTAATAGGTAAAAGTGGCTATTAATGACACAGTCAGCTTGCCAAAGTGCATTTATTAAGGAAAAGTTAGACTGAGACACACCTTTACTATAATTTTGAGCAAAGAAATAATTGTTTTTAAGTGTTAATCTTGTTAAATTCTTGTTAAAGTCCTCCCGTGCACACTCCTGCGGCCGCCATTTGGCAGTCAATCGATTTTTGGCACAACACCGGCCCACATTTCCGGGTTGTCAGCGGTGACGCGTAACAAACGCGATGCGTCAGCGGTGACGCATAATAGATGCAATGTATACAGCGAAGCAATTTATTTACGGGTTCTTCCACTTTATTAGACAAATATGGACTGATGCGACTTATCGGGCGGTGCGACGTGTACGGCGAAAAATACGGTAGTTCTAGACAGGTTTGAATTCTTTGTAAGGTCAGATGACTGTGGTGGCCATCTTTAATCAGGTTAAGATGTTTGTCCAATGATTATTTTCAGCAATTTCCATTAAAATAAATCCATTGGTTCATGAGATTTTTTTGGTAACAGACACACAAACAGACATATACATGGACAAAAACAGTTCCATGCGGACAAAAAAAATGTTCCTTGAATCACTTACTGAAAATATTTCACTCCCCTTTGCATCTGAAAATGGATATAGCATAAGATTAAACTGGAAAACAGAGGGGGGGGGGGGGGGACAGGAAAAAAGTATAATAGATTTTTTAGTTTCACATTTCTCAGCCATGTCGGGCCCCATCAAGCTTATTTGAGACATTATGCATTCTCATTACGGCTCAGCAGAAGTTTCCCATCTGGAGAAGCAATGTCCCTGTTTACAGTCCTCTTGTCCTCCCATTTCAAACCCCATAGACGTCCTCTGAGGCCTAAACGAGCTGGAAGACAAAAAGAGCACTGTGCAGTGTTACACAATGCAGCGCAGAAATTAGCTTTCTTTCCCTCATTATGCTTCCCAGCTTTATGGGAAATAGAAAACAAAAGACGACATATGTAATTACTGCTTGAGTAAAGCATAAACACGAGGCAGCGCTTTCGGCAGAAGGCTAATTGTAACTTTCCCCTCCTCCTCCTTCAATGCCTGAGTTATTTGATAGCTCACGGTGAGACATTAGAATATGCATATGCGTTAACATGCTAACACACACCCACACGGATGCTTCCATGCTGTGTGTGCACCCAGAATAAATTTCAATTCTTAAAACAGCAGGGTTTTTTCAGCAGCATTTGTCTTCGTTTACTGCTTTTGTAAATAAAAGGTCTAAGCATTCATTGAAAGAATGCAAATCACTCGCTGTCTCCCATGCCAAAGTTTAAAAACTGAAAGCAGCCCATGCTAAGTAGTGCTACAGCCTAATGCACATTCAATTCAATTCAATTCAAAAATACTTTATTAATTCCAAAGGGAAATTATTTGTTGTTATAACTTGTTATCCTCATTTCATTAAGAGATGTTATAGATGCTGATGACTGTAGACAGGAAGGATCTCTTGTAAAGGTCCATCCCACAGTGGATCCTAAGAAACTGGCTGCAGATGCTGTCCGATCTGTCCACCCAGACTCGGCTGGCCTCTCAGTTCCCCTGGTCTGTAGGACCGCCCGAATGCCGGGCAGAACTCCTCCCAGAGCGATGGCCACTCCTCCCAGCAGTCTGCCGAGCTCCTCGTCGCTGCGGACAGCCAACTGTAGGTGCCAAGGGCCAGTCCTGTCCTTCCGCTGTCATGAGCCGTGTTTCCTGCTAGTTCCAGGATCTCAGTGGTCAGACACTCAAGCACAGCTGGCAGGTAGATGAGAATGCGTCCACAGAACATCCTTTTCAACTCATTTAAGATTTGGGGCTGTAGCTGAGATATTATTTGAGCTTTTGAGATGTTAATCGGCTGCTGTTGGTTGTAGAAAACTGCCTTGTTGCCATGGTTACGCATCATAACAAATGTCCAAAACTAAAAAAAGTTTCAGTAAAAATCCTTCCAGCTGCACAGCATCTGATACCAGAGGAAACAATCATCCAAAAAATATGATTTACATCCAGAAAAAGAGGAATTAAAGTTTCCAAAAGCAAAATCTCAGAATGAAAGTAACAGAGCTGCTCCAACATGCAGCCACCTTGAGTGGCGCAATTCTAGAGCATGACCGCATGCACAAACTCATGGGATCCTGTGAGATCCTGTGAGATCCGTTGATGCCCAGGTATAAATGTAAATTTAGCTCAATGTCTGTAAAACTGTCTGATAACAAAAACACACAACAAAAAGAGATTTGAGACTCAGGTGCTATTTTCTCAGTCATGTTCCATAGTCATGCACTTTGCCCAAGTAAAAGAGACACCAAAGCTTTTTTTAAAAACAGATCATACTTGCCAGTCAGAGCCTTAGAGCTTCTTCTGGCAGCTAAAAGCACAACACTACAGCCATGAATGGCATCCCGGCCTTGGACTGCACACAGATCATTCCACACATTACTCCCTTCAGCTCCCCTTTTGATGTGTCAGACGAAGAACCAGCCACTGTTTTTTATTGCTCACTCTGCAGAGACTGATGTACATGGACTATATGAGTGTGTGTGTTGGTGTGTGCGTGCTACAGAGTGTTTGCTCTTCAAAGGCAGCAAAGAGGCTACGCTACTTAAGGCCTATTAAACCTGGAGCTCTGTTCATTGTAGCTAGGAGAGGCAGCGCTGCATGCTGAGGCAGACAAAACGCTGAACGCGTACCTTTGAACTGGAATCATGAGGGAGCTCACATTTTCACAAGTGCTGCAGGACTGAAAACAATGTTTTACCAAGTCCCTTGACATGTGTGTGCTTCCCCCCCACACACACACCCTTTCCCCCTCCTGCTACGGGCCAGCTAACAGAGAATCTGGACTGTGCCCTGATGGTGTGATATTACAAGCCCACAGTACATAATCCGACATAGTGCGAGTTATTAAAATATGACCATAGCAGCTCCCCAAGGCAATATAAGTTGCACATAAACTGTCTCTCTCTATAACACACACACAGTTAGATATGGTATGGATTCCTGTTACACAGATGCAAACTCTCTCTCTCTCTCTTCTATTTCAAGAATGAACACACATGGTATTATATAAAGCTGGATACATGTTCATAACCCAAAAAGTGGCAACTTTACCCCCAAATCAATCGGGTGTCAAACTCTGTTACATGGGGGAGAGAGTAAAATTAAACACTCTGAATTTAAAAAAATGAACTTTTCCCAAAATATTGTGTCTCCAACTAGTCCTTAACTGTCACAGCCAAGTGAAATACGACCTTAACAGCTCTGATCGGGTCAAGACAAAAGTGTGTAGCTGTCAACAACTCCTATTTCAAAGTTCATGCACAATCATCCAAGTACAAAATCCAATAATGGTCAATCAAGTCATATGGACAGTTTTTTTTTTTTGTGGAAAGACGTTTCGTCCTCTATCCAGAGGGCTTCATCAGTCTGAGGAGTCCCAAGTAAACTGTTTTCCCCACTAAGTAGTACACTCTCCTTTGGACCAACCAGTTTGCAGTCTTTCCACAAAAAAAGAAACTGTCCAGATGACTTGACTGACCATTATTGAACAACTCTTGTTGCAAATATTTCATAGAGGTTTGTGTGAATACTAAATTACAACCCTTTACATTTCTGTTAATTTTGCTCTCTTTGCCCTCTGCAGAATGTCTACGTCACCATGCGAGGATTTTTTTCACTTTCATGCTTTTGATCTTCAGCCAGAGATTAAGAGCATGTTATGATTTATTTTGCCTCCAAAACCTACGGCGTCATTTTCATCACTTACTGTCTGTCCACACAGGTCTCACTTGTAAATGAGTCTCCGAGGCTCAATGTAATTTATCTGTTTAAATAAAGGTTGAATGGATGACAGACGGGTTCTCTCCACAAAGATGGCCTCCTTCACTCCTCTCTCAAACCATCGTTCCTCTTTATCCAGGATGTGAACATCTTCATCCCTGAAAAAGTGACCGCTGGCCTGGAGATGAGTGTAGACCGCAGAGTCCTGGCCTGATGATGTTGATCTTCTGTGTTGGACCATCCTTTTGGCCAGTGGCTGTTTAGTTTCCCCGATGTAAGACTGATCACCCTCCTGACACTGAACAGCATACACAATATTACTCTGTTTGTGCTGGGGGACTGGATCTTTGGGATGAACCAGTCTTTGCTGTAATGTACAGAAAGCCACTGGGATGTCAAGAACTTGGACAAGCAACTTGTTTCTCAATAAACCCAAACTGAGAGGTAAGATTAGAACGTTACAAGGCAGTCCATTTGAATTTCGAGGTCAGACTTGGTCTGGAATCATTGAATTTCAGAGTCAGATTTCTGACTTTGAGGGTCATTTCACTTGTTTTTTTTTTTGTTTTGTTTTTTTTTTTCAATTTGGAACTTGGAAATTCTAACTTTCATAAACAAATATCATTTCTGTCCGGATGCAGCAATGAGAGTGAGTGAGATGCACGCTGTAGAGGATATCTGAAAACAAGGACTAATGCTACTCTGCAGGGTGGTCCGTGCAGCACTGGATTCATCTCCACAACTCATTCCAAAATCAAAAGGAAAGCTTTGACAGCAAGTCCTACAGTAATGATAGATGTGTCCATATTGGAGTCATTTATTGAGTAAGAGAGGACACTATTGTTAGACCATAATTCAGACAGCCTGCTTCTTTCAACTATCACAGACGAGACTCCCAGGGGGGCACTGCTACAGTCATCTGCATTAAGTGTGGGATCACGTGCATGGCCTCACACACACACATACACACATAGCCTGTGCGCCCATGCAGACACAGATTTGGTGCTCCTAAAGTCCCCAGGGTGTAGAGCAGGACAGGAGATTTATGTTCTCCACCGTCCACACACTGTTCTCTCAGCTAGCTTCCCGCTCATTAGAGCTGCTACACGGTGATACGTGTTACTCTAACAAGCTTTGTGGAGCCTCCCTCCCAGGCCTGATAGATTCAGGAGCTGTACTGGCCTCCCTCACTGGAAGAGCCCAACTGAGACGTCACAGAGGATAAAGAATTGCAGAGGCTACTAGTTTTCATCAAGGCAGGAAGAGGACTATGAAGTCGTTCTGCCATCCATCATGATTAGATGAGTTTTATGAGGCCTAGGTTTAATGATGCTTTCACAGACACAATGTGCTTTAAAATTAAAATGTTTGCTTTGCTCGGAGTGGTTATGTATGTGTTTAAGGGAAGGAGATAGGCTATCAGTGTTGCAGGGCCAACTGAAGCGGGACAGTTTGCTAATCTCTGCAGTTACCTGACAAGAAATGAGTGTCATTCTCTGCTGGCTGCGGAAACCGGAGCCAATAAACACGGGGCCGACTGCTTTGCAAAGGCTCTGCTTGCAGAGTTTATCAGTACTGTTTTGAATCTGCTCCATAATGAATCCAGAGTCAACTCTGCAGCTCACACCTGACTGATTAAAACGTGTGTGCGTCCCACGTGTGAATGTTTGTCTGCGGTAGCTTCAGGGGCTGTCACATCTTTCTATGAGATCAGTGCCTGTCATGGGAGCCAGCTGTACTGGTAAAAAGAAAGATGTGCTTTGCTAAAATATAATTTCTTGTGAAAGCTCTGGCAATAAATGGAAATATCACTGCTGATGAAGCTCATTTCGCGTGAGCCCATACCATGGGATTTAATAAAAAATCCTCTAGTTGTTCACTTGCAAGAACTGCGATCGAGCTCTCCATTCCAGAGGAATACATTATAATGATTTTTTTAATGAAGACATATTGCACATTCTCCGACTAGCCACTGAGGCTTTAATCAAAGAATAAATGAACTAACAACAGCTAATAATCTCCCACTGGACCATTTCATTCTCCTGTACGGTGAAGGCCTCCAAGCTGCACGCAGGTAAAGGTTGTGGTGAGTGAAACACTGCATTATTTACAGCCTGGTGAATGCAGTAAGATACACTGGACGAGATGCCCCCTGCACGTTCCCCACAGCTCATATTTCACGTGCCGCTATCAAGAAGTGGCAAATAAAATGTCCGCAGTCAAATTTTACAGAGTAGTAAAGGGTAGGCGGTGAAACGCATGGTGTGTTGACTGCTTTAGCAACAGTGTGGTGATTCCAGAGTGATGGAGGATGCCATTAACAGCATCATTAACGGGCCAAGACAAGGTCTTTGTAATCAAATGAATCCGCTCCACAGTCTACCTTAGCTTAAACAAACAGTGAAAACCACAGCGATAGCACAGCCGCAGCCGGCGATGCGTTCCTCCCAAAGCGATCTCCGATTAATCACACGGAAAGTTTTGCAGGCTAGGTCATCCACCTCAGCTGCTTTTGGCAACAGCGAAGCCATTCGATGGCTCCCAGAAAGCAGGTATTTATCATCTCACCGCGTGCATTTTTTTATTTTTTACATAGGATAGGTCAATGCGTTCTAGCTAAAACTGTTTGAGTTGGCCGCACTGAACCGGTTTTTAAAAAGATATTTAGCAATCTGGAGAGAAGTTTCACTTTTCCAACTCAGCATCCAAAGTAAACCTTTTCATTTCCAATGATGCAGAGGCAGAGAGCGCCGCTGCTGAAATGAATCAAGCCTTGTGGAGGAGAAACAGGAAAAAGCTTTCCTCAAATTAGACAAACCCGCCACACGCACACACCTCAGCTTGATGCCGGCACTCCCTGGTTGTGATATGGCCAGCGTCCATGTTTTATAGGAAGCCAAGGCAATTTTAGAGCAGATAACTGGCCAGACCTGTCTCAGTCAAGCACCATACCTGAACTCTGATGTTAGCAAATGTGCTTTCATTGCAGGAAACAACAAAGCAAAGCTAATTGTTGTTGTTTTTTACTCCTGACAGGTTTGAGCTGCTCTCTCTGACTGAGGAAGACAGAGAATGGGAAGACTTTTATGTGTGCTGTCTCAATCCAAGCTGCTCTGTCTGTAGGGGGTTGGACACCGAGCCAATCTGGCCGCCCGGCCTTTTCATGGAGACAGTGCTGAGTTTAATTATCCCCAGCTGTGCCTCATCTCCCTCCCCAGCTGGGCTCTGTGCCCCAGTGTCCTCTGCAAGTATGCCACATTCACAGCGGAGTCAAGGTGAGCTACAGATATGAGTCCACACGCACACACACATGCACGCACACGCACGCACGCACACACGTGCCGAGGTGGTGCAGACTGACATGCAGCCACACACAGAGACTGTCCACACAGGGATCAGCAGGAACAGACAGAAAGACATGAGCACCTGCGTGGTTTAATTCAATCAGTCTGCAAGAATCGCTGCAACAAGATGACAGTGCTTTTTAGCTTTTCTTATGTCATTTTTAATTGTTCAGTTCACATTTGTTTTGATTTAAAGTTATTTATTGTAATGTCATGAAGACTAATTTAAAAAAAGACATACGGTAAGAAACAAAATTTGCATATTCTTTCTCATATCTATGGGCACTGTGTCCTAAATAAAAATATCTGAAGCTAATTTTGGAACTGAATACCAACTACATGTTTGCTTATCTACAGAAACAGCCGAAGTGACTTAAAGTCAGAGGTGGAAGGAGTACTGGAAATTTGTACTCAAGTAAAAGTACTGTTACACTGCTTAAATTGTACTCAATTACAAGTAAAAGTACTGGTGTTGTAAAAACACTTAAGTAAAAGTACAAAGTACTCCTCAAAAACTGCTCAGCGTATTAATTACTTTTTAACCAATTGATTTTTTTATTGTGTTGTCTATAGAAGACATGCAGTTTGATTCACTGTATATAATAAATATAAATATAATAGCTACGTTCAGAGCTCATTTCTCAGATGCTCAGAGGCTCCGTCTTATTTTAGTACCAGACAAACTGATGGCAGTGACAGTATCCAAGATCTTTGAATACTTAACCAAACTAATAACCCACACATACAAACAATAAAAAGTAATATCATACAAGTAGTTGTAAAACCTTGTATACTACAATATGTGTTTTGAGATTAGCTGCTGAAGTCTTGTTGCTGCTATCACCGTAGAGATCAAACAAAGTTTGCATCTGGACGTTGTCTCCTTTTCTCCCTCTGTGCATGAAAAACTCCTCCAGGTTCGACCACATGCACTCGTCCTCAGCCTTTACCTCGTCATTTTCTCTGTTGACAGTTTGTCCTCTGTCTCCATTTTGGCTTTTTCTCTAAATCTTCGGTCCATAAATGACTCTCTACTCTACAGAGTTGTCCTTTGCTTACGTCACAGGTAGCTGGTGCCTTCATGATCTGAGAGCCTTGTTGGCTACACAGATGCAGATGAACGGTTTGAATGTTAATTCAAATTGCAGCCGTGCTCAGTAGCGACTTCTGATTTTAAAAGTAGCAAAGTAGATTACATGATCTAAACTGTACTTAATTATGAGTAAAATTACACACTTGAAAGAAATACTCATAAAAGTACAAGTACCCAAAAAATCTACGTAATTACAGTAATGTGAGTATTTGTAATTCGTTACTTCCACCCCTGCTTAAAATATGTCAACAATGGCAATGATCAGGGAAGCACAGTTTAGGATGCTGAAGTCTGACAATTTTTTATTGCATTGGTACATATATATCTTTGTGTTATGCACAGATTTACTAAGTAAACAAAGCAGATAGATAGATGGAAAATGTAAACTTACCAGTTTCACGTGTTTGTCTTTTTTCTGTCTTTATGGCACTCCACCTCCTGATCCCTGTTTTTTCCTTAGGCCAGTTGTCTTAATTAACCCTTCTCTTTTTGTATGTATTTAGAAGCAGATATACTCCTATATTCCCACTTAAATGTCTTCTCAAAGATTCTGCATTTGTCTGTGCCATACTCGACTACAGCCAGCCTAATGTAGGGCAGTCCCGTACTCGTTAACTTTTGAAGTCAGTTCAGTTCAAGGCAGCCACCACAGCTAATTGACATTACCCCACATACAGATGTCTATAACTCAGTAAAGTTACCAATTAATGAGATAAAACTTTTCATGGTTGTACCTGAGAGTCAATAACAGCACTCCGACCATGACATCTCGCTAAAAGCTCTTTTGCAAGACACCTCTCCATCCTGCATGCTCCATCCAAAGCTACAAAATCATCTCTCAGTGACTTAGCTGTGTGAGAGAAATCAAGTCGTCTTGTTCGCAGAATAGATTTGCCTGCCCCTTCTCGACACAAGGCCTAGGACAAACTTTTTCTCACAGGAGTATGCGCCAAGTATTGTGTGATTGGTCAGAAGTTTGTGGTCATAGTCGTCAATGAGCTCAGACATTCAGCTGTACAAATCTTCAAACACATTAAATTAGTCAAATGGCCAAAAAACTCCTGGATGGAGATAGTTCAGACATTGTGTAAGGAAGAGTCTGTCTGCTGAAAAGTGTGGTGCTTTCTTCACGATAGATTTGTGGCCCAGCGGCGGATGTAGGGATGGAGCGGATACTCTGGCGAGAAGAAACCATGCAGTGATGTACACTGTAGAGAGAGGGGTTTCCCAGGAACTCTGTGCCTTTGTCTATCGTCTATAAAAGGTGTGGGCGAAAACGAACGTCCCACAACCACGTGACCGCGAGTGGACTGGTTGGCTTTGGATGGAGTATGCTGGGCCCTTTAGATGCACTCCTGTCGCCTCAGTGTGATTTTTGAATGGATCAAGGCAAAGAGAGGGTCAAAGTCAACCTACCCCTGGTGTGCCTTTGTGCCACAACACCAAGTAGTAACAGAGCCAAAACCGTTGACATGAAAAAGGTTAAATGGCGCCGTGACCTAATAACAAGATGAAGTGATGACAAGTGGTTTGTGCATCCAGAGATTCAAGGGATAAAACAGCAAAAACAGAATTATTACCAGTGTAAAATCGATGGTGAGGCCCAATAACGTTGTATTTGGTATTTAAAAAAAAGTTTACCACAAACAGAATCACCAAATTGAGTCAATTCATCACATTTTGAAAATGAGATGTGTTCATCACATATTTAATGCTTTGTGCTCCACATTGTCAGTCGAGTTATGCCCTACGTCTCTTCTGGTTCTGCGATTTTTGCTTTATTTCTGAAAGCTCACGTCTCTGCAGGATGTGGCAGTCTCCATTTGTGATTTATGAATGGCCAGAAGGAGCTTAACGAGCCTCTGCAGCCGTTTTGTGGAACTGCTTTATGAAAGAGCCTAATATCTTGAAATTTTGAAGGTTTGACAGAAAAACAACTATAACTCTGTCACTTCTCATCACAACATGATTTTAGTCCAAAACTGACATAAAAGACAGAAGGCAATGTGTATTCCTTCAAGAAATACAAGCCCTTATGGTATTTTTTGCAATCACTTTATGTATATACCAGGGGCCAACCGTGTCTACGAGAGCTAGGCATTAAGGTAGGATGAAACGTTATAACATCTAACTCAATGCTAATGTCAAAGACTTCTACGGACTTGCTAGTCAATAACGCAATTTTATTTTTAGTTTCAGAAAATTCTGTAACTTGCTGAATGTTAGCTTCTCTTTTTATTCATCAAGTACAG
>NC_056501.1:32472435-32479724 GCF_014905685.2 Nematolebias whitei | reverse complement strand
TACAGCACCAACAGGGACAATCTATCTGAACACATAACCTGAAAAAGTGTGTTTATTTCTATCCCAAGACGACCCAGAAGGACATGCTGTCTCTTATGTTCATGTACAATGTGTAGTTTCAATAATCCATCCATGGTAAATGGTAAATGGACTGTACTTGTATAACATCTTTCTATCTGATCAAGACACTCAAAGCTCTTTACGCTACAATCTGTGCCTCATTTACTCATTCATACAGCGCTCTACTAGATCTATACAAAGAATAATCAGAGCTTTATCACATTCATACACTGATGGGACACACATCAGAGGCAATGAGGGGTTCAGTGTTTTGCCCAGGGACACTTCAGAATGTGACTGCTGGTGGAATCAAACCCCCAACTCTCCCATTGGAAAACGACTGTTCTAACCACTCAGCCACAGCTCCCCCATCCATCCATTATCTTTATCCACTTCTACCTTTTTGGGTTGTGGGGTCACTGGTGTCCATGTCCAGCAGTCTCTGTATGAGAGGCAGGGTACACCCTGGACAGGTCCTTCACTGGGACACATGGCATCTAGGCCGGGCCTTACAACGCAAAAATACCAATAGAAACAAATGAGACAACAATCTCACTCGCACCTACAGACAATTTAGAGTTACCAATCAGCCTAACATGCGTGTTTTTGGTCTGTGGGAGGAAACCAGAGTATCCAGAGAAAACACATGAGAACATGCGAATTGTTTCTGAGTGGAGGCTGGCCTATTTCATCCAACAACCTTCTTGCTCTGAGGCGACAGCTCTGCCAACTGTGCCACCGTGCTGCTGTGATTTCAAAAATTCACACTGAAATGTAACAGTAACCCACAAAACTTACTGTTTCTGTCAAATGTAATCATGTAATGAGAGCAAAACACGGCTGTACGGTCCCTCTTGTAAACGAGTCCTCGTGGCTCAATGAGACTAGCGTGTATAAATAAAGGTTGAATGAATGAATCAATGTGCAGCTATTTTTGATACATAACTGTTTTTTTGTTTTTTTAGAGCAACCGCAATTTCACATGGTCAAAAAATAAATTGGAAGGCTTTTCCGAAAGTCCTGAGTCTCGTGTTTTGGTCCTACCCACTTTATATCAGCATTCTGTTAAGTCAGTTTTTCTGTCAGTTATTAAATGAGCTCACCCTGGAGAGACTGACTGAGCTCAGCTTTCTCTATCAACAGTGAAGTCCTAACCAACGAGAGCTCCTTCTGTTTCTGACTGGAGGCAAAAATGTAAAATAATATGATTGGATAACTGCAATTTCATGAATTAAAAAAAAAATTCTGACCAAAGCAAAGTAGTTTGCAAAAAAGAGAATTTAGCACAAAATCTACATTGAAAATATTAAGTTTATAATAAATAAATAAATATTAAATTAAAACATTAAATGTAACATTTCATATGTGCTGATTTCTTAGGACTTCTCTGAATATGTTGAAGGCCCTGAGGGTTCACCACTGATACAGACGCAATTAAAAAGTATTTAAGTATTTGAAAAGTATATAAGTCAATTTCTTGAATGAAAGCATTTCATCTACTGACTCCAATAAAAAATTAAACAAAGATCTTTTAGCCAAAGGTTGTCTCCTGTATCTTCTGTGGATCCTCAGAATTCTCGAAGTCTGAAACCAAAGTCCTATTTTCTTTGTTTTGGGAATACTCTTGTTTTTTCTGCTCCTCAGGATGTAAAATGCAGCTAAATCCAGGCGATTTCCTCAGTTAGGTGAGAATGAACCAACTCCTGAAAGTCACTGACTTTAGAATTGGAACATGTCATTTAATTTACTTATAAATAAACCTGACTACTTCTGATACTTTTGTTTAAGCGTGGACCCACAGAGTCTTTCTTTCACACTCCAAGCTATTGTAAAGGCACACACTGACATCATCAATTTTTGTGCCATCTGTTTGCAGAATGTAATTAACGAACCTGTTATTTATTTTTATTTTTTTAAGTTTTGGTTTTGCAGTCATTTTGGATCTTTGCATCTTGTGGCGAATCCTTCGAGCTTTGGTTCTTGAAGTCCTCTTTTGATTGTTGACTAGGAAGCATGCACGCCTACATCCTGGAGAACATTCTTGACTTGATGAGCCACCATAAAGAGCTTTTATCTTGATTTACTTCCTTCCACCCACAAGGCTGCAGCTCCTCAGTCTGCCAGGTTGATTCCCTGTTGTCATTTTCATGCACGCACACTGATGAATGACACAAATAGCTGATTTTTGCTGTGACCTTTTGAATCTCTAATAGATATTTGTTTTTTCTTGTTCTTAATGACCTGATTGCGCCTTTTGACAGAATGTTTCACAAAAAAAGAAAAGAAAAAAAAACTGTATATATTACTAGAAAATTACTTCAAAGATGATGAAGGGTGCCAACGTACTCTGGAAATTCACACATCCATCAACTTTCTTGCCAAAAGTAATATGGGACACGTTTTTGTAACGTCCTAAGAGAATGCCGACATAAAATGAAATGTTAAAGTTGCTGTTAGTGGCTTACAAGCATCACCATGGTAACCACACATATACCGTATTTTTTTGCCATATAAGTCACATCTTTTGGCATAAATGTGCAAGTCCTGTGACTTATACACTGAAGCAACTAATATATAAACGTTTCCCCATATTTATAAAAATGTATGGGTGAGGTTTGAAAATTTCATTCATTCTGACATGAAAGGTAGTAATCATCACCGTTTGCAGCCACTAGAGGGCCCTCGACTTATATGGCAAGCCAAGTGTCTCGTTAATAGGTAAAAGTGGCTATTAATGAGACATTTGGCTTGCCATACCAAGCCACCTTCGTCTTGCTCTGGAACTCCTGGAGCAAACGTCAAATCAGCTGCATTTGGCCGCACTGCCCAGTCGACATGCAGCTGATTTGACCATCAAAGTGCATTTATTAAGGAAAAGTTCAACTGAGACACACCTTTACTATAATGTCAAGCAAAGAAATAATTGTTTTTAAGTGTTAATCTTGTTAAATTCTTGTTAAAATCTTCCCGTGTGTGCTCCTGCGGCTGCCGTTTTGGCAACCAATTAATTTTTAGCACAACACCGGCCCACATTTTCGGGTGGTCAGTGGTGGCGCATAAATGATGCAACTTATACGGCTAAGCGACTTATTTATGTTTTTTCCCACTTTATTAGAATTTTTGGACTGATGCGACTCATACGGCGGTGGGACTTATAAAAAATTCTAGAAAAACTATTTGTGACCAGATTAGATAAATTTATTACTAAACAAAACATTCTAAGTAGCAGTCAGTATGGGTTTAGAGCAAAAAACTCTACATCAATGGCTCTCATGGAAATAATAGAACA
The DNA here is from genome assembly GCF_014905685.2 of Nematolebias whitei. Lineage (NCBI taxonomy): Eukaryota > Metazoa > Chordata > Actinopteri > Cyprinodontiformes > Rivulidae > Nematolebias > Nematolebias whitei. The sequence continues at coordinate 32,476,375 of NC_056501.1, read as the reverse complement.
AACAACTACTGCTGTCGATCAAAAACAGTATTGTGTTAGTATTTTTGTTAATTTAAAAAAAGCATTCGATACTATTGACCACACTATTGTCCTTGAAAAATTAAATAAATATGGTATAAGAGGACCAGCATTACACTGGGTATCTAGCTATTTAAATGATAGGAAACAGTTTGTACAAATAAATGGTGTAAGTTCTGACCTCTACAATATCACGTGTGGAGTTCCTCAAGGCTCTGTACTTGGACCAAAGTTATGTATTTTATATGTGAATGACTTTGTGAATGTATCAGGACTCCTCAAATGTGTCCTTTTTGCAGATGACACCACATTTTTTTGTTTGGGTAAAGATGTAAAACGGATGTTGGAATTGATGAAGACAGAATTTGATAAAATACAAACTTGGTTTAAACTTAATAAATTATCATTAAATTTAGATAAAACTAAATACATGATATTTAGTAACAAAAAGATAACTGTGGATGATCCATTTAGAATTGAGGGTGTTGAGATTTGTAGAGTTAATGAGATGAAATTTTTGGGTGTAATCATTGATGAACAGCTAACATGGAAAAATCACATAAATTCTGTAAGAACAAAAATATCTAAATCTATTGCAGTACTATACAAACTCAGGGAATTATTAAATGATAAAGCTCTGTACATGTTGTATAACACAATCATTGTTCCACATTTAATCTATTGCATTGATGTTTGGGGGAAAGCATTTACAAAATCTATTTTTATTTTACAGAAAAGAGCTGTAAGAATCATCACCAGAAAGCATTACAGTCACCCATCAAGCACATTATTTTATCAACTGAAGTTATTGAAGTTTCATGATTTGGTAGATTACAGTATTTTATCAGTTATGTATAGGGCTCAAAATAACACATTACCATTAAATATCCAAATAAATTTTGTTAAAAGAAAAAGTTGTTATAATCTTAAGGGGATAGAGATATTTGTCAAACCAAAATTCAGAACTAGTCTGAAGGGAAGGTCTACCTCAATCCAAGGAGTTGGATTGTGGAATGGTCTAGAGAGTGATGTAAAAAATGTCAAGTCAATGTGTACATTTAAGAAAAAGATCAAAGCTGAATTGTTAAAAAAAAAAAAATGAAGTAGCTTAGTGTGTGTTTTGTATTAGAATTAGAAAAAAATAGAAAGAGTTATTCATTTTGTTCTGTTACTTGAAAATTATTATGATTGAAATAATTGTTTGAAAAAAGGGGCAGATATAAAAAGGTTTTTTCTTCTTTCTGCTGCCTTTCATTTTAAATCTTTTGTATCTTTTTTATATTGTTATGGAATTGTTTTGTATTTTTTTTAAATGAATAAACTTTACACCATACCATACTTTTGTAGTTGGACATATATCTGTGATATATTATCCATAAATTAAACGGATTCATTCATTTTTCTGGACTGAATAATATCGTGCATTGAATTTAATAAATGTAACGTGAGACGTTAATTTTCTTTGACCCATCAAATGAATGTGGTCATTTATTAACAGAATCAAAGTTTTAACATCAAACATTTACATTAATTTGGCAAAATGATTTCAATAACAACATGGCTTAATTAGCGAGTTTACAATTAGAAAACCATACGGCGATGGTTTTCTCACTTCAAGCTTCACAACAGACATTTCTGAAAATATCTGGAATGATTTCTAGCAGGATAGAAGAATTTTAAAGATGGAAAATGAAGTTTATCTTGAGAGAGATGGGTGAGGGAATTTGTCTGTTATAACCAGAACAACACGCTCCTTCTGGACCCAGCTTAACCAACGGTACACTTTGCAGTTGAAGATCGACTTTTTACCTTTCTGAAGATATGTCAGTTCCGGCGTAAAGTTCCACTTCAAGCCACTTTTCAGCGTCTCCGTAAGAATAGCAAAAACCGTTCGGAGTCGTGAGATCATCCTAGAACAGACTTCTTCATAATTCCTCTGAACTTCTCTTGTTCAGCTTAGTCGCAGATGTCCTGAGCATTATGAACTCTGCTGCTCTCGGAACCAACTCACAGCATTCTCTCAGCGTTCTCCTGAACTCCCAGAACTAGGAAGTGTTGCACCTTTTAAAAGAGGTCACTTCCGGTTCATTTGAGAACTTTCTGATTGGTCGATGGACCAAACAGAGGTGTGTTTTGTGATGTAAGAGGTTATTAAAAGTCAAGGAAAAAGATTAAGTTTGTTTAAGAACAGACAGAAGATTGCTATGAAGATTCCAGACTTCATGGAGTCAACTCTCTCATATCTGCCTGAAAAAGTTAAACATGACATTTCTTTTTCAGTAAACTTGCAGTTGACCGAAACTTGACCTTTGACCAACTTCACAATTTGCTCATTTCAGACAGAAGATCAAGAAATTGAATCATTACTCTGTAACACATTCTAACTTGATTTCCACTTTGAATGAGGATTAAAAATCATTAATACTGTTTCACAGTTGATTCAGAATGAGTAGTTCACTTCAACATTTGAAAATGGTTTGAACTAAACACACTTTGATTTATCAAAACATTTGTAAAATAGTAATGATAATAGAAAAAGAGAGTGTTCTTTCAATTGATCAGTGCAGGACACTTTAGAAAGTCTCTGGATGAACTTAATCTTGTGTTTCTGGACTCAAATCAATGAAATACAGTTCTTGTTCCAGGAAGGCCCTCAAGGCCAGGTTTTGACCTGAGGCGTAGTTCACTACACTTTTACGGCGGAAAATACAGTATGTCTCTCACTCTCTGACAGCACTCATTAAAGCACAGTTAGACAGAAACATTGAGTATAAAGTAAGCCTCAAACAAACAGTCACTGTGCAGCAAACCAATATATTATACTGAACAAGTTCTTTTGTTTTTTTTATTTTACCTTGTTATTCTTTAATCAGTTTTGCTTTGATGTTCCCATATCTAAGTCTGCCTCTACTATGCCCTTTTTTACATTTACATACTTGTGTGTTTTTTATAAATAAAGTTTTCTTTAAAAAAAAAAAAAGTAATGACGAACCCATTTTTTTGGTCGCGCAGTGAATTCTGGGAAGCCTTAATAATTTCAAGATGGCGGCGAGCAGAAGACTAGCTAAGGTAAATGTTCTTTTCCGGTTGTTTCACGTAATTAAAAAAAATTCTTTAGATTTGTGGTCACCAAATATACATTTATTTCCAGTTTTAGAATATTTTAAGTATTTAGTTTAAGGACTGAAACAGTAAGTATTTGTAAGTCACATTTAGTCTAAAACCGGGAGGCTCCTGCTGGCCGCCGAGCACATCAGAAAGACGCCGGTAAATTAGACGTAGAGTCCGTAGTTGGCCTCCAGTGGTACCGACTGAGCCACGTGTGGAAGGCTAAGTGTAAAGCCGAAGCCCAGGAGGAGCAGAGGTTTAACCAGTGAAGTGGTTGGATTCGGGCGTGTCTCGGTTAAACTCGTTAGCTAGCAGCTAAGTGCTAACCTGAGGACAGCTCGCACTCACGCACAGTTTGTTGTCACGCGGCTTTAACTCTTTATTTATTATACTTCAACTGGTTCTGACAAAATGTCTTGTTCCTGATGTTCCGTTTCTGCAGTCCACGTCAAGACACATCAAAATACACGATTTTTATTTAGAATTTTGTATACATGTGTCATCTATGACATAAAAACATTTAATATTCATCATTCTCTATCAAAAGGCTGCCTGTTAATTTGTATTCAATGAGCAAAACCATAAAGTCGGGCTTTGTTGGCATTAATTGTTGGAGAAAAACAAAGCCAGTGCATTTGGACAGTTTTGATGCAAACTGAGTGTAAATCATGTCAACAAAGAGTGTGAGCCATGAAATACAAAAGTTCAGTTTCTACAGCACCCAGGCACGACGGAAGGCGTCTCAGGACACCGAACAGAACGTAGCAGATCACCTCTGAAAGGATCTGATCACCTCTGAAAGGATCTGATCGCC
>NC_056501.1:32466244-32472335 GCF_014905685.2 Nematolebias whitei | reverse complement strand
ATATGTATGTATGCATGTATTTATGTATGTAGATGCACTTGAACATAGGTTTGAGCATATTGATAACACAAAAATAAGACAAGATTAAGAGCCTAAATGCAATATTTTGTGCGATTTTAGCACCTCTGCCTTGAATTAACAACTTACTTCATCATGCAAACATATCCAAAGTGGTAATAACATGTTACCATATGTCAGTTGAAATGATTTGCCAATCAAAGCAAAGAGCCAATATACAAATTAGAGCTCATGCAAATGTTTAGTTATATAAGAACACAAATATTTTATGAGATACTTCACTCAGAATCTTAAATGCCAAAACCACAGTGGCTTTGGGCTTGAGAGAAATACGGGGGGTTGTAACAATCAAAGGAGACAGTGGGAATATCTACAAACTTTTCAGCAATCCTTTCAGAAACATGCGTTTTGAATTTTTGACATGTGGGTCCTCAAGTTACTTGTCCTTTTTGTCGTAGATGTTCAGCCCCAGAGCATCCACTCCCAGCCACAGCTCTGACCCTTTCTTGTTCTTAATGCTGAAGTAGTTGACCCCGTACATCTCGAGGTCTTGGGCTATCTTCAGATACTCCAACATTGCATCCTCTCTGCAGTGCACCCATAGTTTAATGAGATGCAGAAGCCCAGATTGCAAAAAGTAACAATTAAAAACATGCACGGGAGCACTCTCTATAGTAAGGTTTCAGTACCTTGGCATTCCCTTGTGCTCTTCATGCCACACCTGGATTCTTTCCTCCCACTGATTTTTATTCAGCTTGTGCTGCTCCAAAACCCTGGTGTTAGCAGAAAAAAAGGTTGAACCTATTAGAATTCAGGCAACTAAAACTGGAATTAAGCTGAACTTTTCTTTTTTCTTTTTCTTTTTTTTACTTATATGCACGGGGTGCTCTACCTCTGTGGAAGAAGCTTCTCTTTGGTGAGGTACCCCGGTACGTGATAATCTTTCTTGTAATCTCCATGTTTGACCTGAACAGCATACGAGGCCAGGAGCACTGCAGTCTCAGGTGGACAGTATATGTCATCGTTTAGGATACTTTCTTTGACCTAAAGCAGTGAATAAAGACAGGAATGCCTTTGCAAACACAACTATATATGGTGGTAGATTTATTGTTTCTCACAGACAAAGGAGCCATGTGCTGAGGTGTTTACTTCTTGCACATGGATCTAGTTTCTGTGTGCATTTAGTCCCTCATTAAAAAAAAAAACATGAGTATTTAGCTGATGTGTGTGAATCATCATGAAAGCCCCAGTAGTCATTAAGACACCTTCCACATTTTGTTTTAATTAAGATTCCTTATTTAATATTTCCTGTGTGTTCATGACAATCACAACATCACTAACTGTAGAAGCCCAGTGTCCACACTAAAAATAGGTATTTTTCTCCTTGTAAAAATGTAACTATTGCTTCTGTCGGAAACATTTGGGTGTTAAAGCAACAGATCGGATTTTCTAAAGTTGGATTCTGTTAAAAAGTTGTGAACAATTATCTTACCTGCTGTAGATAGCTCTCTGTACAACCTCAGTTTAGGGAAACCGTTTTATTTGGATCAAATCAAAGATTAGGGCTTGACTGAGTTGATTGCTGTTGTCGTAATAAAAACTCCACTCATATAAACTTTATAAACTTGCAGCAGCACTTCTGATGTAGCCTGGAGCACTTCCAACAGGAATATCACATTGCACATAAAACATGAAGTGCAAACAATGGTGTAAAACAAGCAATACAACAAAAGGCAAAGTAAAGAGTATAAAGCATAAAGGAACAAAATGCAAAGGGTTAGTATAAACCTGATAACAATACTGTAAAACATGAATTAGTATAATGCAGTTACTGTACTATAAAAACTCAATAATTGAACTATTGGTACAAGTAGTTGGGTAAACTAAAGTAAGGTTGTTGTTTTTTTTTACTAAAACAAAAAAGGCAGTTGTTATACCACTCTCCCTCTGGTGCCTACACTATCCACCTTCCTTTAGTACTCAACCCATCTGACAGAGGAGTTATGCAGCTTGGTCTCAGTGATATATATTTTTTAAAAGTCTTTCAGTGAAATGTTGTTGTCTTTTATGCAGCTGCTCCCATTTGCATGGGTCGCCACATTGAGCAAACTTGCATGAAAGATTATTCTAGATGCCCTTCGGACACTACTGAGACTCGAACCTGTAGCCTCAGGAATGAGAGACTGTGGCACTGACCACTAAACTACTGCAGGCCCCAACTGCTGTGCTCATCACCATGGGTAATAATAGCAATACAAGACTTGCTTGAAGTTCAGCTCACACATTAAAAACTGAATTAATTCAAGTTCATGGTTAACCTCTTGATCAAACTAGTTTAAGTTTATTCACCAACGTTTCACAAGTTAAAGACTTCTAAAAAGTTGTTCAAATTTGGTAGATTATATACAGTATATCAATCAGAATGTCATGGTCATATAATCTTTTATTTTGGAAGGCTATTGTATCATTTAATCAAACCACACTATCTAACAATGTTTTTAGATATTAATGATACATTTCGTAAAAATCTGAAGCTGCTGTTAAACCTTAAATGGACAAGATTTGTAATACAGAAATCCACAATTCAATAATTCCCAGCATAAACAAACAAACAAATAAATAAATAAGCATTCCATATTTCTCAGCTGTGATTGTTTCTGGGACAAATGACATCACACTTTCTGTCAAATCAGCTCTAAATATTCACATTGTTCTCATAATGAAGTGTATTGATACATTTTTACACGGAGTAATCAGCATTTCAGATATCATGACTGTTCTGGTCAGTTTTTTTTTCAGCTGCTGATAATAAAATGTCAACCACTTCTTTATTGATACCCAAAGTATTTTTGAAAGGTATGTGTAGTTACATTGTTGTTGCTCATTCAAAATAATTATGTCTGAAATTGTAATTCAAGTAGTAATAGTTAACATTTAGCACACAGGTAAAATGTTTTAGAGATTTTAGAGATATTTGGGATGTTCTATTCTTATTTTAGATATCTAAAATAAACATATGACTGTGAGATTGTGGATGTCTGAAATGTGGGTTTGCCTTACTGTGGGCCCACCACTTGCAGGAGAGGCCATAAGAGTCGGGTGCATGACGCCATGGGCGGTGTCCAAAGGTGGGAGATTTGGCTCTCTGACCCTGGCTCACCAATGCTGGCTCTTGAGACATGGAACATAAACTCTCTGGCAGGGAAAGAGCTTGAGCTTGTGCGTGAGGTTGAGAGGTACCGACTACAAATATTTGGGCTCACCTCGACGCACAGCATGGGTTCTGGAACTAATCTCCTTGAGAGGGGCTGGACCTTATTTCACTCTGGAATTGCCCATGGTGAGAGGTGCCGAGCTGGTGTGGGTCTACTTTTAGCCCCTTAACTTGGTGCCTGTGTGTTGGAGTTTTCCCCGGTAAATGAGAGGGTAGCTTCCTTGTGCCTTGGGTGGAGGGATGGGCTCTGACAGTTGTTTGTGCCTACTCGCTAAATGGCAGTTCAGAGTATATGGCCTTCTTGGAGTCCTTGGAGGGGATGCTGCAAGGTGAGTCAGCTGGGGACACCTTTATTCTGCTGGGGGAGTTCAAAGCCCACGTGGGAAATGACAGTGTGACATGGAGGGGCATAATTGGGAGGAACGGCCTTTCTGATCTGAACCTGAGCTGTTTTTTTGTTGTTGGACTTCTATGCTAGTCATAGTTTGTCCATCACTAACACCATGTTCAAACATAAAGGTGGGTTGAAAATGAAATGTGGGTTTGCCTTACTGTGGGCCCACAGTAGTGCCATAAGTGCCATAAGTGCACTTGAGACCAGGATGCCCTAGGTCAATGGTTGACTTTGTAGTTGTGTCATCTGATTTGCGGTCATTTGTTTTGGACACTCAGGGGAAGGGAGGAGCTGAGCTGTCAACTGATCACCACCTGGTAGTGAGTTGGATCAGACAGCGGGGGGAGATGCCTTACAGACTCAGTAGACCCAAACATGTAGTGAGGGTTTGCTGGGAATTCATGGCAGAAGAACCTGTCAGAAAGATCTTCAACTCACACCTATGCTAGAGCATTAACTGCATCCCAGCAGAGGTGGAGGACATTGAGTCAGAGTAGGTCATGTTCTGCACTTCAATTGGTGAGGTGGCTGCCTTGAGCTGTGGCATCAAGGTTGGTGATGCTTCTCACGGTGGCCATTCTCAAACTCGGTGGTGGACACCCCAGGTTAAGGAGGCTGTCAAGCTGAAGAAGGAGTCCTATCGGGCATTGTTGGCTGGTGGGACTCTGGAGGCAGCTGAGGAGTACTGGAGGGCCAAGCAGTCTGCAGCCTTGGCTGTTGCAGAGGCAAAAGCTCAGATGTGGGAGGAGTTTGGTGAGGCCTTGGATAAAAACTCTCAGTCAGCTCCAAGGAGATTCTGGCAAACCATCAAACAGCTGAGGAGGGGAAAACAGCGCTTTACTAACACTGTGTTCAGTGAAGGTGGGGTGCTGTTGACCTCAATCAGTGATGTCATCGGGAGGTGGAAGGAATACTTCTTGGACATTCTCAGTCCCACCGGCATGTCTTCCATGGAGGAAGCGGAGTCAGGGGACTTTGGGGTTGGTCTGTCCATAACCGTGGATGAGGTTGTCAAAGTAGTTTAAAAGCTCCGTGGCGGCAGGGCTCTGCAGATAGATGAGATTCACCTTGATTTCCTTAAGGTTCTGGATGTTGTGGGGCTGTCTGGGTTGACTCACCTTTGCAACGTTGTGTGGACATCGGGGGTAGTGCCACTGGATTGGCAGACTGAGATGGTAGTTCTCCTCTTCAAAAAGGGAGACCAGATGGAGTGCTCCAATTATAGGGCCATCACTATCCTTAGCTGCCCTGGTAAGGTCTATTCATGGGTACTGAAGAAACAAGTCCGATTGTTGGTCGAACCTCAGATCCAGGAAGAACAATTCAGTTCAATTTAATTCAGTTTATTTATATATCACAATATAAGTTGTCTCAGGGCACTGTACAAAAACATTCACATACATATCGTATACATATACGTATCCAAGATGGCCGCGCTCAGAGCAGTTGCAGCTTCACAGGCTCCCGGTACCATCCCAGTTTTTAGAAGTTTTGAAATTGACTCTGTGCCTGACTCCGCGCGATTTATGCGTGTGAACTATAGCCGAACCGAACTGATGAGAATAGGAGCGGATTTGCCACGAAATATAGCAGAAATCAGCAACAAACTCAAAGCTACGCTCGGCAGAATGCAGATCTTAAAGTCATCTACCTGGAAGCTGCAGCAGAGGCGTTCCAGCGGGCAGAAGAGGAAGCGCTGCTCCCGGCTTAAGAGGAGAGGATGCCGGGCGGGGGTTATGGTGAGGCTACGAGCTAACGCTAAAGCCGGTAAACTCCCCATGCCGTCTCTCTTTCTGTCGAATGTCCGCTCGTTGGACAACAAGATGGATTTACTTCGTCTGAGAGCGGGCGCCTCAGAAGAGATGAAGAAGTGTGCAGTGCTTTGCCTCACGGAAACGTGGATTACAAGCGAAACGCCGGACACAGTCTTCCAGCTGGATGACAGACTTTTTTTTCGAGCGGACCGCTGCAGCGAACTAACGGGGAAATCACGGGGAGGCGGAGTATGCATTTACGTGAGTAAAAGTTGGTCCACGAACTGTACTGTTGTAAATAGCTCATGCTCGAAGGCTTTGGAGCAAATAACAGTGAAATGCTGGCCACATTATCTACCCCGAGAGTTCACAGTGACTTTCATCTCTGTCGTCTACATTCCTCCGGACGCTAATGCTAATGAATCACTACAGGAGCTACATGATATCATCAGCTCGCTGCAGAACAAACACCCCGAGGCTCTTTACGTTGTAGCTGGAGACTTTAACCACGTGAATCTAAAGGACTGTCTCCCAAGCTTTAATCAGCATGTGACGATTCCAACACGTGGAGACCGCACGCTGGACCGTGTTTACACGAACGTAAAAGATGCATACAAAGCCGAACCCCGCCCCCACCTAGGACTGTCAGACCACATCTCAATCTTCCTGGCTCCTGCTTACATGCCCCCGCTGAGACGCTCCAGACCAGTA
>NC_056501.1:32457684-32466144 GCF_014905685.2 Nematolebias whitei | reverse complement strand
ATATATATATATATATATGTGTGTGTGTGTGTGTGTATATATATACAAGTTCCTAAACCAAGAGAGCCAGAAGCTCCTTATTGTTGCACATTTTAATATTTGTATTTCACTTCTTCCATTTCAGCAGCACATTTTGATGTATTTCTTTAAATAGTTTTTAAAGCTGTGTGAGGAGTATCAAATCATATTTGCCACCAAAACAGAAAAATAACTACTGAAGAGTAACAGTGAGTGATTCAGTGCGCTGATACTAAAAAAATAAATTGTCTTTTATGGGTGAATTAGAGCAAATTGTGTTGAAATATAGGGTTGTTTGATGCTTGAACTGTAAAAAATAATGCTGTAATGTTCTGTTCTGTGTCATAACATTAGACAATATTATATATACACATTTTTCTACATGTTGGGTTTTATTTTTGCATAATAATATTTTCCAGGATATTTTGTGTTTACATTGTTCTGCTTTCTAGCATGAAATCCATTTTCCTAATCCCTAATTGTGTTTGGCTGTGTCTATTATACACAAAGCATCAATATGTATACAATTAAATACTAATAAAACAGCAAATTATGTATTGCCACTATTCATATCAGTCACAAAATGCTACTAGAATTGTACCAATGAAAGCACATGCCTCTTTGAACATACAGCCAAGAGATGCTGATCTTTGTCTGAACGCTGCAAAGTTGTTCGGCAATTTTTTATTTTAATTTTTGATCCATTTAGCCACAACCATCCAAACCATTACAGTTTAGCTCTTCTAACCAAGAATACAGCTTCCAATAAAGACGGTGAGAGCATTTCTGTGAAATTTGATAGTTGGATTTTATAGAGCTGAGAATATTGAGCCAAGACGCTCATTATTTTCCCATTTGAGTGGTATTAAAATTGATTTACAGTGTATGTCTTAATAACGGGAAATCAAATTAGGTACGCTGCACAAAGATAAACTCGGCATATATTTTATAACACTGTGTATGTATGTAGTTATACTGTAACATGTTTGTACATATTTTACATTTTATTTGACAACACCCCTGCTGTGACCCTGTTTTTGAAACTCGCTCTGTGTGTAACACATTTGTGAACACTACCTGTATTTGTGCGCAGCTCATTAATCATCCTCAGACTGTCTGAGAACGGACGTATTTGTTGAGATAACAGAGCTCTGCTGCTCCATGCTGTTTCCAGAATGAGACAAATGCTTGTGAAAGCTGTCTCTGCGTGAGGCTTTAGCATGACCACTGCTCCGGCAGCTTTGATTGAACCCCAGTTTGACTGGGTTTGACTCGGTCCATCTGTGCAACTGTCCTTGGCCTCGGTTTAAGGTTTGGGCTACAGAGGAGGGGTGCGGAGTTATCACACTGAGAGACTGTTAGGGTCATTACAACCCTCTGCTTCGATACTTTCCCAATTTTTTTTATTTTTTTTTTGATGGGAGCCAAATGTTGTATTGGAATTCCTCTGTCTGTCTGTCTTGTCTTTGTTCCCGTCTCTCACCATCCTGTCCAGAGCTGTGCCAGCACAGCTGTGAGCGGCAGTGTGTAATAAAAGTCTAATGCAAGCAGCTGCTGGGGGTTTAAACTATAATGAGATGGTGTGTGAGATTACCACACTTCGCTAGTCGCTGAGAGAGAGCTTGGTACCCCGACAACATCCCCACCTCCCCCATGGTACAATTACACTTTAAATATGGCTAATAGAATACACACACAAGGCCTGTAAGCAAGAGGCATAATGAGCTTTAGCTTCTTCACTATTTTCCCTCTGTCTCTCCCTCACATCGCCACAGCTGCAGGGGAAGCATCCACCCAGAGGAGCTGCTGTAAACTGCGAGGGGCAGATGTAAAAAACAGAGACAGTGTTTCTGAAATCAAAGGCGCGCCTCGTCAGAAAATTCCCACAGAGCGGGACAGGTTTTTTTTCAATTTGTTTTATCTAGTTTGAAAACTGGAAAAAACAGTTTGCCGCTTGCATCATCCCCAACAAATAATTCAGACCTGGAGTCATGAATAGTTGAAAGCTCTGTGTCAACTTCATTAGTCATCGGTGGGGTTTGTAGTGGAGGATATACGCGTAGCCGCATGGCGTCCATACATCCAGTGGAAGGATTACAATAGGAAAGAGTCGTCGCTGCAGAGCTTTTGTCGTTTGCTACTTTATCATGCAAAATCTTTTCTTCTCTCGTCCCCCCCCCCCCCGTCATTGTCTTGCGTATTTTCCATTGTCATCTCTTTCTGTGCCTCGCCTCTGTTCTTCGTTCGTCTCTCTCTCTCTCTCTTTGCCTCGTCCCATTATTGGAGCTCCATCATAGGAATGATAGGATGAATGTAGGAACATAAAAGTCCTTGTTATGATTTCGACACCTCTACTGAGGTTTAATGAAAGTTCAGGGTTTCGGGGTGTGAGGCGTCTGTACCTGTCATAGCAGCTCCGCGATAATAAGCCCAAAGGTGCCATCGAATCTTTGCGGTGCACGGCTGGGGGAGGGGGGTGAGCTCTTCTGAATGCATACTGCTCTTCATTACCTCATGCAGAAGGCTAAACTCTAGCTTCACAGCTCTGCAGGACTGAATATTGTCAATGTGACCCCAGGGAGGGGCGCAGTGAAATTTCAATATGCTTCTTGGTCAGTATTATTTCATACCTGAATGTGGGTCTTCCAGACAATTAGTGGGGAATTATGGAAGGGGAGCTGCTGGGTATTTTACCGAGTCGTCAAGCCTCTGCATTAGGTTTGGCCTTCCCAGCCAGGAGACATAATTCCCATTTTCACACTGAGGGGTTGATAGAAAATGGGTGTTCTCAGGGAACTTCAATAGACTCAGTTTATACAGGCTGTGGAACATGCCAGGTGAGGTGGTTCCAGTTAAACAGCCAGATGTTTGTGTGTTAGGTGATATCTGCCTTTGTATTTTAACTGGTTTTCACTCATCACAAAAGTTGGTTTTAGACAAAACAGTTCTGATAGTCCCAATAGGGAGTGGTGCCACAGAGGTTAAAAATAGTGGGCCTGTAATCGGAAGGTCCCTGGCTCGACTCCCCGAACCGACAGTATAAAAAATGTCAGAGTCAGTTTCTTTATTTGTCATTCGCACCACGTGGTACATGTGGTGGAGCGAAATTGTGTAAATTACGTCCAACAATAAAATGCTGTAGATGAACATATGCTGTATATATTCATAAATTAAACGGATTCTTTCATTTTTCTGGACTGGATAATATCGTGCATTGAATTATTAAAAACGTAACGTGAGACGTTAATTTTCTTTGACCCATCAAATGAATGCGTCATTTATTTTCAGAATCAAAGTTTAACACATCACACATTTACATTAATTTGGCAAAATATGAAAATAACAACAGCTTATTAATCAGTTTTACAAGGAGGAAACAATACGGCGATTGTTTCCCTTGCTTCTTTTTGTACAACAGACATTTCTAAAAATACCTGTGTACAACAGACATTTCTAAAATTACCTGGAATGATTTCTAGCAGATAGAAGAGTTTAAAGATGGAAAATGAAGTTTAAGTTGAGTGAAAGGATGGACAAGGGAAGTGTTTGTGTCGGCATCAGGACGGCACTCTCCGGTGAGTTCCCAGCTTCTTCCCCAGTACACTTAGGTGGTATAAATCAACTCTTTTACCTGGAGGAGGTGTCTCCACTGGTACGGAGTTCCATTTAACGCACCCTTTCAGCGTCTCCGTAGGAACAGCTGTGAATCGTCCGAAGTAGTGACGGTATTCCGTCCGACACAGGTTCACCTCACGAGTGGACTTCACATGAGTGGAGTCCGTCAGAGTTCCACTCAGAGGTGGAAGATGTCATAATCCCCAAGACTCGGAGAGCTCTGGATCATGTCGGGATTTTCCCGTTTTCCCAGCACTGGAGCTGCAACGACTGAAGCCGGAGCCTGAAGCGACTCTCCACCCGACTCGACTCGACTCCAAACTGGTTTGAACTAGGAAGTACCGACATTTAAAGAGCTCTATTTCCGGTTCATTTGGGAGTTTCCTGATTGGTCGTTTCGACCAGACAGGGGTGTGTTTTGTGACGTAAGAGGTCACTAGGAGTCAGAAAAACAGCAAGAATGTTATGGAACAGATTGAAAATGTTTTTCAGACAGACGAGAGGAATATTTAGACGAGTTGGGGGAAAACAGGTGCCAGCCTCTATATTTACGTCTGAGAGGATTTTAAAAACATGACAGTTTGTTCCAACAACTTGTTTTGCGTTTGACTCCAACCTTGGACCAGCTTACACTTGTTCATTCAAAGACAGAAAATCAGAAAATGCATAATTACTCTGTAACAGACATCAACATGGTTTCCACTTTGCATGAGGATTAAAAATCATTATTACTGTTTCACAGTTAATTAAAAATGATTAGTTCACTGCAACATCTAAAAATGGTTTGAACTAAAAACACTTTGATTATCAAACATTTGTAAAATAGTAATGATAATAGAAAAGAGAGTGTTCTTTCACTTGATTAATTCAAGAAAGAAAGTCTCAGGATGGGTCAACCTGTATTTCTGGATTCAAATCAATGAAATGACAGTTTCTGTCCCATAAGGTCCTTAAGGTCAGGATTTGACCTCAGGCTTAGTTCAATGCAAAAGAAAAACAGTAATAAGATCTAAAATATGAACTAAGAAAAACATTTAAAAAAAAATACGCTAAGCACTAATAGCATAAAAACAATATGCGAAACAGCAGCACGAACATGAGTCTGTGTGAGCAGATGAGCACAAATGAACACAGCAACATGAAACAGATCAGCAGCAACATGAAACAGATCAGCAGCAACATGATGTGATTTTTCACAGTGATTATTCTGGTTAGAGATTCATGAGTCTAACAGCCTCAGGGTAGAAGCTGTTCCTCAGTCTAGTGGTTCTACACTTAATGCTCCTCAACCTCCTTCCTGAGGGGAGTGGGGCAAAAAGTGTGTGTGCTGAGTGAGTGGGGTCCTTGATGATGCAGGTGGCTCTCTTCCTGCATCTGGAGGTGTAAATGTCTGTGATGGTGGGGAGACTGACAAAATGTGGAAATGTTGAAACCCACATCTGCCTCCACCCTCATCTGCCCCACTCTGGGCCCTTGAGCAAGGTCCTTAACCCTCACCATGATAGAATGTTGACCAGTGACCCCAGTGATCCTGATCACCCACTCCATGGTGAGTTCAGGTTGCTTCCATCTGGATGCAGGTATCTGCTGCCCAGATGTAGAACGAAGAGAATGAACAACTCATTCATCCCTGTAGCGATCAGGCTTCTCAGTGAACAGTGATGATTTCTGTTATTTTAATGTCTCAATGTCTTGTCTAGTATGGTTGTTTTATGTGCCTACTGACTGTGAAACTAATTGCCCCTTGGGGATAATAAAGATTCTTGAACTTGAACCATCTGCTCCCAAACAGGTCTCTCTTGAAAATGAGTCCTGGTGACTCAGTGAGACTACCTGTATAAATAAAGGTTAAATTTATAGAAAGTAATATGGACTGTTAGTTGTACTGTAGACCACCTAAAAGACCAGCATCTTTCTATTATCTTTGTGTTTACATCACACAGGGAATGTTGTGCATAACCCTTGGCTGACAGCATGGCCACATTAGTTATGCACATTGCTTTCACCATTGATAACAACAATAAGGATAAGGTCATAGTTGTATCTGTGTATTGTGAGACTTTGGTCTATTTTTTGAAAGAGTTATAAAGAAACATTCAAGTCCAGTTTACACAATGCTAGTTTTGAGTCAAACTGTATAATTTCTGCTGTGTTTTGTTCATGCACACAACAGCAGTTGTTTTCTATGACGCCAAAGCTTTCTGAATCCAGGTGTCAGAGAGGAGGGTTTTGGAAATGACTGGCAATGGTGTGAAATCTTGCATGAGCGCCACAAACAGCTGCAGTCAATAGTTTTCCTGCACGTGCGCTAGTAGATGAATACCAGTAGCAGATAGCTGTTTGTTCTACTCAACCTTTCACCGTGTAGGAGCAACACAACCTCATCCTTGGTCCAAACCATTGTGTTATACAGTATAATACCACTAGTGTACCACTAACCATCCCGCCCAATGTTTACAATTGTAACGTTGTGGATAAGTTAAGATGGCGTCCAAAAATGGGCTACTGCTCACAGCTGACATTTAATTAACAGCAAACCCAACTGGATCTGTGTCACAAATTATTATTAATATATTTTAAATAACAATGTAATTCATAATTAATGTTTATTTCATACAAGAACCATGTAAAACAGCTAGATGTTATAGAGGGAAATATACTTGGGTCTCACTAATGATGAACTAAAGTAGATCTGAAGTCAGTCAATAATTAATGACCGACTTCTAATAATTTTAAAAGGTTTTAGCTAGTTGTATAATTATGACTTTAACTGGTTGATGAATTTGCAACAAACATTTTTATGGTATGTAAATTGTGTGACTGTTGACTCACTAGTTGCATCTGCTGTAACTGCAGTGTGTCTAAAATATACCTAAGATTAAAAAGTGCATTTTCAGAATTCATGCAAAGAAAGGAGTTAATAAATTGTTACCAGAAGCAACAGCAGCTTGGACTATTTAATAATTTGAACTAAATTGTAGCATGATTCAGCCTATTCAGCAAAGCAATATCTGCCACAGAAGCTACTGTGTATGAGCCAATTCAATAATTAACTGCGATTACATCGGCTTTATAGGCTACTGGTAAATGGTTATATTATGAGCTTTAATTCAGGTCCAGTCACATTTACACTGAGGTAAAAAGATCAAATATGCTGACAAGGAGACACGTTTTCCATTTTCTCTTCTGTCGCTAACATTCATAGTACACACAGCTTTCTGGCAATACATTTTCATTAACATTCTGTTATTATTATTATTTTATTTTTTATTATTATTATTATTATGATTATTATTATTACCATATTATCCTGTGATGGACTTGCAGCCTAACCAGGGTGTCCCCTGCCTCTTGCACAGTGATGGCTGGAAATGGGGACCAGTGACCCCCGTGACCCAAAAAGGAAGAAGAGATTAAAAGATAATGGATGGATGATTAATATTATTATCATTATTAATTTTGTTATTATTATTGACAGATTTTACGTAGTCAGCCCATACTCTAAGCTATTTAGTCAAAACACCAAGTGCAGACATTTGACTGTTTTGATAATGGCCGCCAGTGTCCCTCAAGGTTTCAAGACCAGTACACCCTCTAGTCTTTTATTTAACTCTATGGTCCAAACAAACGTTCGCTTATTCACCATTTTGGACCAAACATTTTCATGCTTGAGACCGAACTGTCTGCATGCATGCTCATGTCATTGAAATGCAAAAAGCACAGCGTCAGCACCTGTCATGGAAACTACAGCAGATTCAACAGGCACTGCATATTAGTGCCAAAGCTGCATTGGTCTACAATAAATTTTGAAAAAATGCTAATGTTTTCAGAGAACATTCATGTATAAACAGGACCTCAGACAGCAGGGCCTGGAGGTGCAGACTCCGGTCAGCTAGCACCAGTTCATCATCATGGCAGAGAGTGACAACAGATGAATATTTTCTACTCTGCTATGCAGTTTCTTCTTAGATCAAACAAAAGAATAAAGACGACAATGTAAATTATGGTGACACACCTTTAATTTGGTCATTAGTGCACCTTTTGTGCACTCCAATAATGAGCATATGAAATGTGCAAATGTGTCGAAGACAGAACATTCAACTTTGACTCTCCCTGATTGTGATTTCTGTCTCAGAAAGTCAGGAAGCTCACCACATGGCTTCCTTGTCCATTAAAAAGAAATGTTAGTTATGGCGCAATTTGTTTATGAGCACTTCTAACAGTTTCAGAGACAAAATGGTAAATGTGCTGTACTTATATACTGTAGTACCTTTCTGTCTTATCAAGACACTCAAAGTGTTTTACACTACAATCTGTGTCCTCATTTACCCTTTCATACAGCACTCTACATCTATACAAAGACTAATCAGCGCTTTATCACATTCATACACCAATGGGACACACATTGGAGGCAATGAGGGGTTCAGTGTCTTGCCCAGGGACACTTAGGCATGTGACTGCTGGTGGAATCGAACCCCCAACTCTTGCATTGGAGGACGACTGCTCTAACCACTCAGTCACAGTCGCCCTTATAAATACAATGATTGCTTGAACTAACTTTTCCACTTGTTTAAGGTCATGTAGTTGATTTTTTCTGTCGTTATTCATCATTGTTAGTTTTGGTTCGTTAGCAATTGTACTAATGGGAATCAGAAAAAAACTGTTTCCTGAACTGTCAGTGACTTCCAATATTTTTCAGTCAGGTCGTCTGGACAGTTTCTTTTTTTTTGTGCTGAAACGTTTCGCCTTTGATCCAGAAGGCTTCATCAGTCAAGGAAACACACAACAAAACTGATTCTTCCCCCAACAGCTTACTCCAAAGTGGAA
>NC_056501.1:32456380-32457584 GCF_014905685.2 Nematolebias whitei | reverse complement strand
TTCCACTTTGGAGTAAGCTGTTGGGGGAAGAATCAGTTTTGTTGTGTTTCCTTGACTGATGAAGCCTTCTGGATCGAAGGTGAAACGTTTCAGCACAAAAAAAAAAGAAACTGTCCAGATGACCTGACTGAAAAATGTTGGATTGTATACCTGGATTATTGAGAATGGACTTTGTTGTCAGTGACTTCGTTTGTGTTTTGACTGCACTACAACATAATCTGGCGATATGGTCAGGGAGACGTCTCTTTGCATGTCACGATGCCTCATCAGTGTGTGGAAAGATTTGTAAACACTTTGTTGTAAAGAATAAAGAGTTTTGCAACTGAACTCATGGCTGTGCAGATACTAACACCGCACTCAAGACATGAAAACACATCACATGTGTTTATTGATGGTGGCAGGCCAGGACCACAGGTGCACCTTGAAAACTCTTCAAGAAAACAGACCTGAACTCTTCTGACAACGTGCTCCATAAATATTTCTTCCCATCTCCTTTCCTTCTTTCCTTCAACACCAAATGCAAACATTGTATAACTTTAACCACAGCTTTGTCTTTTCTAGCATCTTCTTTCACATCAAATCAGAGAATAAGTTATATTTGGTCAAACTAAACTTGGCACTTTGTCAGAATCTTTTTTAAGCTACATTTTGATAATACATCATCTTGATGGTATGAGAAGTTTCAGATTTGTCTTGCAAGTTGGGTCTAGTTGGTCTGAATCCAGTTTTGAGCCTATCTAATAGTATAGATATTTATTGTCACTGCAAAAATCATTAAAAAAACAACTAAAAACAGCGAAATGCAATTTGACGTCCTCTTAATGAGAATTTCTTGATGCCATTTGAAACCTCAGCCCACATCTGGATAAAATAGACCGCTACCTCATTGTATCTGAAAGGGTTCAAATCTCCTGACAACATGGATCTACCAAAAACTGAGTGTTTATAAATCTACGCTTTAGAAAGTGTAGATGAACATATGCTGTGATATATTCATAAATTAAACGGATTCTTTCATTTTTCTGGACTGAATAATGTCGTGCATTGAATTATTAAAAATGTGACGTGAGACGTTAATTTCCTTTGACCCATCAAAATGAACGTGGTCATTTATTTTCAGAATCAAAATTTAACATCACACATTTACATTAATTTGGCAAAATATGAAAATAACAACAGGTTAATTTAGCAAGCTGTACAATTA
>NC_056501.1:32443400-32456280 GCF_014905685.2 Nematolebias whitei | reverse complement strand
GAACCGTTCGGAGTCGTGACTGTACTTGTTCGACACAAGTTCACCTCCCGGTGGACTCACATGAGTGGAGTCCGTCAGAAGTTCCACTCAGATGTGGAAGATTGCATAATCCCCACAAGACTCGGAAGAGCTCTGGATCATGCCTGGACTTCTGTTCTCCCAGCACTGCAGCTGCAAACGACTGAAGCCGAAGCCTGAAGCGACTGGTTTGAACTAGGAAGTACCGACATTTAAAGAGTTCTATTTCCGGTTCATTTGGGAGGTTCCTGATTGGTCAATTCGACCAGACAGGGGTGTGTTTTTGTGACGTAAGAGGTCACTAGAAGTCAGAAAAACAGCAAGAATGTTATGGAACAGATTGAAAATGTTTTAAAGACAGACGAGAGGAATATTTAGGCGAGTTGGGGGAAAACAGGTGCCAGCCTCTATATTTACGTCTGAGAGGATTTAAAAACATGACAGTTCGTTCCAACAACTTGTTTTGCGTTTGACTCAAACCTTGGACCAACTTACACTTGCTCATTCAAAGACAGAAAATCAGAAAATGCATAATTACTCTGTAACAGACCTTAACGTGATTTCTACTTTGCACGAGGATTAAAAATCACTAATACTGTTTCACAGTTGATTAAAAATGATTAGTTCACTTCAACATCTAAAAATGGTTTGAACTAAACACACTTTGATTATCAAACATTTGCAAAATAGTAATGATAATAAAAAGAGAGTGTTCTTTCAATTGATCAGTGCAGGACACTTAGAAAGTCTTCTGGATGAACTTAATCTTGTGTTTCTGGACTCAAATCAATGAAATACAGTTCTTGTTCCAGGTAGGCCGTCAGGCCAGATTTTGACCTGAGGCTTAGTTCACTACAAAAGCAACTTCTCACCTAAACAGTTTTACAGTTGTAAAAATATCCAGAGTGGTGAAGAGGGGGTTTCAGGTCTTATCCACACACAAAAACAGATTTTCTAAAACAATCTTTTTTGGTTTGTTTTTCAGAAATGTCCTATCCACAAAGAAACACAAAAACACTGTAATAACTATGCCAGGCCTGTATGAGGTGCTGTAACTTGCCACACAAATACACCAAAAACAGGAAACGAGGCATCGAGTGCAAAGCTTCCACATAGAGTGTAAAATGTTCACACAGCAAAAGATGAAAAATAAAGCAGATGCCCTTCGGTTGTATGTTCAAAGTCAGAGTTCTTTATTTCAATTCAATTCAATTCAAAAATACTTTATTAATCCCAAAGGGAAATTAAATATTGTTGTAGCTCATCATCCTGGTTTCATTCAAGAGTTGCTAGATGCTGATAGCTGTGGGCAGGAACGTTTTCCTGCAGTGAAGCTGAAGAATCTGGTCATAGATACCGATCCGTCCACCCGGATCCAGCTTGCTGTCAGATCCAGCTTGCTGTCAGATCTGGTGGGCCTCTCGGTCCTCCTGCGCAGCAGGACTGTCCGAATGCCAGGTAGAATTCCTCCCTGAGCGATGGTCGCTGCTCCCAGCAGTCTGCCGAGCTTCTCATCACCACGGACAGACAGCTGAAGGTGCCGGGAGATGATCCCAGTCCTCCCATTGTCACGAGCCGAGTTTCTCACCAACTCCAGGATCTCGGTGGTCAGGTACTCGAGAACCGCCGCCAGGTTGACGGGAATTCATCCACGGCACCTCCTTTTCAACTCATTTGGGATTTGGGGCTGTAGTTGAAGCATTTGAGCTTTGAGATGTTAATCAGCTGCTCCTGGTTGTTAAAAAAAACACACCTTGTTGCCATGGTTACGAATCATAACAAATACCCAAAAGTAAAAGAGTTTCAGTAAAAATCCTTCCAGCTGCACAGCATCTGATACCAGAGCACGCAAACATCTGAAAAAAGTGATTTACATCCAGAAAAAAAGTGGCATTAAAGTTTTAAAAACAATAACTCAGAATGAAAGTAACAGAGCTACTCCAACATGCAGCCACCACGAGCGGCACAATTCTAGAACTAATTATTCGCACCACATGTGGTGGAACGAAACTGTGTACACAGCGTCCCAGTTACATCCAACAATAAAGTGCACAAGAAAACAGTAATAAGATCTAAGATATGAACTAAGAAAAACATAAGCTAAATATACGCTAAGCACTAATAGCATAAAAACTAAACAGCAGCACAAATGTTAGACTAGAAGTGGAGCTATGTCATCATCATTTTCCAAAGGTTGACCACAAAATAAAGGGTGTTGTTTTAAAACTTTAAAGTAGAAAATAAATATCATTATTATTATTGTTGTTATTAAATAATTAGGTTCCTACAGCACAGTTTCCATGTGGACAATAGGCTAAAACAATTTTTAAAAAAAACACGTCTGCATCTTAACAAAACACCTTTCTCACATGGATAGCCCCTTGACTTCCAGAATTTGGAGTTGGGAGGCAAATGGACCAAATATGATGTCAAACCATAACATTTTACAAACACTGACCCACTTCTTTTAATGCCAGAACTTAACAAAACACTTTATACAATGAAGTCATGGTGTTGAGTAAAGTTCTAACAAGAAATGACAAACCAGCGCCTCAGAGATGGAACTAAACAAGTCTTTCGATTTTAATCTAAACAACTTTTTTCGTCATCGCGTTGGTGCTGCATGAACTTACTCTACAGCTTGCTCTGCATAAACTGCAAACAGAGCAGCTCCGCGTGCATCAAAAACTGATGAACAGGTTCTCAGTAAAACACGACAATTTGAGAACATGTTGATATTTAGAGTACACTTGTGTTTTCCCTTTAGGGACAGTTTTGAGCTTTTAAGGTCACTTTCACACCTGATAGTCCGGTAGACTCGGTTCGGTTGGGGACCAATATTCATAAGATTTGTTTACATTTTCAGCTGGTTCACATTCACACTGCACTGAGTCAATCGAGGTAACCTGTCCCCCCCACCCCACCCCCACCCCCGCCTGTGGTGGAGCTGTACCAAGAACTACTGAAGGAAACAACACAAAAACCTCTGAAGAAGACTTTTTTTTTTTTCTTCTTCTTCTTCTGGAAATAAAAACAAAAACGGAGTGGCGTCAAATTTTAGCAGTTTGAGGATTTCTGCTTTGTCATTTTTCAACAGCATGAGCGGAAGATGAGGCAGGAGACCATGGAGAATGTTGTTTTTCACACAAGGCAGATGAGACGGCTTCGTATGACGTATGAGAAATGCGCGTTTGTTTTGGTTGTATTTACCCAGAATGCCCTGCGCTGTAATCCACTTCCTGCTTTTGGAGCGGACTCCGGTCACACTGCATTCGAACCGCGCCAGAGTTCACTTCAGTTGAACCGAGACGTAGGTATTTAGACGGACCAGAGTTCGCTATTTTGATCCGCATCAAGTGTTTGATTGTGCATTCACACGTCCCCAAACAAACCGGACTTTCTAGGCAACCGGACTAGAGTTCGATCAAAGCGGACTAAACAGGGCTGGTGTGAATGTGCCCTAAATTGCAAAGGTTTTTATCATTTCACTGCAGATGAGATCATAAATGTAAAGGATCATCAAGTCAGAGTCAGAGAGTCAGAGTTTCTTTATTGTCATTCGCACCTCATGTGGTGGAGCGAAATTATGTACACAAGGTCCCAGTTACATCCAACCATAAAATGTATAAGAAAAACAGTAATAACATCTAAGATATGAACTAAGAAAAACATCAACTAAATATACACTAAGCACTCATAACATAAAACATTGAACATCAGCACAAACATGAACATGAGTCTGTGAGCAGATGTGCACGCATGAACACATCAACATTGAAACAGATCAGCAGCAACATGATATGGTTTTTCACAGTGATTATTCTAGTTAGAGATTCATGAGTCTAACAGCCTCAGGGTAGAAGCTGTTCCTCAGTCTAGTGGTTCTACACTTAATGCTCCTTAACCTCCTTCCTGAGGGGAGTGGGGCAAAAAGTGTGTGTGCTGGGTGAGTGGGGTCCTTCATGATATCATATCAAGGCATTAAAGCAGCATTGGTGTCCTTATCAGTGCACTTCGCCACTCCTTTCATTAGTCTACTTCATATTGTCATTATCATCAGGAGCCGACATCGTCTGCTGGAGATAACAGTTGTCATTTAACCACAGCCCTTTGATTAAACTGATCTATTAAGGAACATTCTGTCATTTCACAGAGAACCCACCTCTTCATCTGCAAGCTGAAATGCAGGTAATTATGAGCTGACATGGATATACAGGAACGTTGAGCAGAATTTCCAATGAGTGGGCATCAACACAACTTCACACACACACACACAGAAAAAAAAAAGACAATTCTGTTAATGCATCTGTCGGTCCACCTCAGCTCGCCTCGTCATCTGCTCGTCATGCAACGCTGCAGCTCACCGCTCGCAGTGGAATGCTCATTGCCACATGAGATCTTCATAGTATCTGGAGTTTCTCCTTGTGGAACGTGTGTTCCAGCTGTTACCACTCTGCGGAGTTGTGAGGTTATAATGAGCATGGAAGCAGCTGCTTCCTCCTACAGTAGAGGCCCCAGCCTCTCTAATCCTGATCATTAAGAAAGGAAAGGGTGTGGAGAGGCAGACCAGTGGGCCTCTGCAGCCCTGGACTGGCTATGGAGACTTGTGTTACACGACTGTTTTATTAGCCGGACCAGCAGGTACGGAACCTTATTGATCTGTCTGAAAGTGGTAAAAAGGATTAAGTTATGTGAAACAGCTGGAGCAAACGATTACAAAGAGCTGCCACCATTTTAGTTCGGCTCATCAGACGACGTTCAAGTCGCTCAGCCAAGATAAAGACACAGTAGCCTGATGGGAAACATATTCCCACAGCCTTAACCCCACCGTGCACAAACCCAAACTCACACACAAAATATCAGATATGAAATATTTATACCTTGACCTTTCTCAGTAATGATTCCATGATTTAATTTTCTCTGGCTTTACCTTAAAGTGCAGAGAGAATACAAAACAGTCTAAAGAAGTCAGCAGGAGGGACGGAGATGATCTATGGAGACGGTGACATTTGCATTCAGCTTGTAAATACCAACACTCAAGCAGTTTATTCATAGGCCTCCTGTACTGCAAGCCTTGATTATACATGGGCAAAAAGCGTCTCGCTCCGTCTTTTAGTTTCATTCTTTAAGACTCGAAGCGGAAGCAGATGAGCGAGTCTAAAACGGGACGTTATTTGATACGAGAGGTGTAAATCACAGAGCGTGAATATGGCGTCGTTTTGGCAAAACGTATGCGAGCTCATACCACGGAATGTCCCGGTGTAAAGTTAATAGTGTTACATTTGAAATAACAAGCCCACTCAACCTTGTCACGCTTCAGCTGACGTGTAACTGCGCCCAGAGCAGTGACACTAATAAGACTGTGTCTTTGAAGGAGTTTTATGTAGATTAGTTATATGCTAATGCCAAGCATGACCTCGGTGTTTGCCGGAGAAAATCTGTCTTTTTTTTTTTTTTTTGATCTGCATATTAATGCCCAGTGAATAGATGGAAGCCGAGCCATGAAAGGGTTTAATAAAATCAGCAGGTAAAAAGCAGCTTCGTAATTAATCCCACAAAGAGGAAGACTTCCGCTGACAATGGGCGCACCTCGGTTTCATAATTAGGCTCTTTTTTTTTTGTTATTCCACTGCCTCTCTAGCACCTGAAACAGTGATTAATCTTTCACACCAAGAAGGACAAATTAAAATAAAAAAGACAAAACCATGATGAGACGTGCATAACTTCCTCCAGGAGCTTTGGAACAACAGGTAGGAAGAGCAGAACCCTGAATGATCCCAGCAGACTCATCAACCCTCCCTTCAACAATAAACACACAAACTAGCAGACTTACTGACTAAACTCATTTTTCAAGAAGAAACACAAATGTTGGTCCAGTTCATGGGCAGTGGCTTTATGTGTGATGTTCTGTCATTGCGTTTGCTCTACCTAACCCCTCTTGACACCTGGAGTCAGGGACCCCCCTCAAAATGTGTAATATTCAATCTTCCTGACAGCTCAGCTAATGACCAGAAGGAACCAAAACAGAGCTAATAGGTGAGCCTCAAAATTGCTTTCAAATTATCCCCGATAATGATTCCCGTCCAAGTAATAAACCCGGCCGTGAGCGTGCGTGTGTGTGTGTGTGTGTGTGTGTGTGTGAGTGAGTGGCGGTGTGTTTATGTCAGGAGAATGTAGAATGGCAGGGCTAATTATCAACACTATTAAAGGTAAGTACATCCAGCTGCATCGCGGACAAGTCCTAATGAAGGACAGCAGACGAGCTGGACTCTTTCATGTGTCTCCTGTTGTTGGTCAGAACCTCTGCGCCGCCGCCCGCTTCGCTTTCTGCTCCAACTCGTCTTTCAGCCGCTTGTCTCACGCTGTGACTCGCTTTATTACTGTGGTGTTTATTTCACAAGCCTGCGGTGGAACTCATCTAAAACTTTCTGCACGATGCGCATTTTTCTAATTATAAATATTAGTGTTCAGAAAGAATTTATTAGGAGACTTTGTGAGCTTTATGTTCATGAAGTGAATTAGAGAAGTTATGTTCTGCGCTGCCGCCAATCACGTGATAAGCAATACTGCAATAAGAAAGTTATTTATGTGCATTCAAATCATAAGAGAACTCTTTTTTTTTTTTTTTTTAGGGGAACTCACTTTTTTCCCCACACTTGTTTAAAAAAAGCTTCAATCTACACAGCACTTTGAGGTCTCATTCTCTTTGTGATTTTTTTATTATTATTTTTTTTAGCATGCCAGATGTTTTTAGTGGGTTACATGTCTGGACTGCAGGCAGGTCAGTTTAGCAGCTGGACGCTTCAGGTTCAAAGTCATGATGTTACAATTTGGACACGAAGTGGTTTCGCATCGTCCAGCTAAAATAATCAAGGACCCTTTAAAACAAAAAATAAAAATAACTGTGGTTTCAACAGCTCATCAATGATCATAGAACAAGCTCAAGCAGAAACAAATTAAACCATAACACATTTGTGGTTAAAGAAACAATACATTTATTTTCATTTAATTAATTTACAAAGTAATTGCCCTTCTGTGGAAAAGTTATGAACAATCAAGATCTACCTGTTGCAGATTGATTGATTGATTTGTTGAAATCAGGTCTCTCTTGTAAATGAGTCCTCGAGGCTCAATGGGATTTACCTGTCTAAATAAAGGTTGAATAAAGTTTGTCTTAGAATGTCTTCCATTGGAAGAGATACAGTTCTGACCAGATGGATGAGCTAATGGCTAGTCCAAGTGGAGCTGATACCAAAGGGGTTTGCTAACATCTTTCTATTTTTATTTCTAAAACATCTCCAATTTAAAATAATACTTCTGGCAGAAACACTCAAATATTTATGCCAAAAGTACTGTCTAATACAGATGTGGGCAACTTAAAGCCCGAGGGCCAAAAGTGGCACCTGGACAATCTCCATCAGGCCCCCAATATCCATAGTTCAAAAATAAACAAACTTTAAAAAAAGAAATTGATTAAAAAAACAGCACTTAATCAACGAGACTTAGGGAAATTAAATTAATCTTTAAATCATTGTTTCCAGAAGTAGACTGAAACTTAAAGACCTAGAAACACAAACATATAAGCTTGTTTTGCATATTTCTGCTAACATGTATAACATGTTCAGCTAACGTGTATAACATGTTAAGCTAACATGTATAACATGATAAGCTAACATATATAACATGCTAAGCTAATGTGTATAACATGTTCAGCTAACATGTATAACATGTTAAGCTAACATGTATAATGCGCTAAGCTAATGTGTATAACATGCTAAGCTAATGTGTATAACATGTTAAGCTAACGTGTATAACATGTTAAGCTAATGTGTATAACATGTTAAGCTAACGTATAACATGTTTAACTAATGTGTATAACATGCTACGCTAATGTGTATAACAAGTTAAGCTAATGTGTATAACATGTTAAGCTAACGTATAACATGTTAAACTAACGTGTATAACATGTTAAACTAATGTGTATAACATGTTAAGCTAAAGTGTATAACATGCTAAGATAATGTGAATAACATGTTAAGTTAACATGTATTATATATTGTCACAAAAGCCAGTTTATATAAAACTGTATGTCTTGTGTTCCTATAGGATATAGGAAAGACATGTTTAATAAAACATGCGAACAACAAGAAAAAGCCTGAAAAAGGTCTTCTAGATTATATGCCATAAAAAAAATTTTTTACTTTATGCGGCCCTCAGATTGCTTTAAACGTCTTGATGTGGCCTTTTGGAAAAAAATGTTGCCCACCTCTGGTCTAATAAAAACTGATAGTGGTGTAAAGCTTTGTAAATGCAATAATTGTTTGGTGCAATATTAAAGTTGTTTTCATGCAACAGTTTTCACGTTTAGTCTTGACCTGTGAGGTCTAGCTGCCAGCTCGTCAGTCTGATCAGAAACTGAGGCTGTTCAAAGACCTTCTTTTTAACAGGTAATTATTAACTGTTCTTAAGTTTTCACAGAACCCCACTTCAAAAGATCCAATTTTGTGTTAAATAATCTATTTCAGCATTTTCTAACTTGTCGTTAAAATCTAATTTTCTCACAATTTTCACTGCAGTTTTATTGTTGTGTCACAAAGTTATATGTTTCAGGTCACAAATCACACTGTTCCACTCTGAGAACAAAAAGTCATCAAAAGTCTCTCGCAAGCAAATTGTAAACACTTCCACTTTTAGACAAACAGCTGATGCAGTCATTTTACAAGTTTTTGTTCAGCAAAAGCACCGAACCGTCACGTCTGAAGAGCGATCCATAATTCCACGCTTCCATCCCAAGAACAAAACGCCAGTTCAGAAACACCCTGCCACATTTGGGCAGTTCATGTTTCCACGTGGAGCGCTGCGAGTGGTTTTCATCTCAGCCTTTTTTATGGACTGGCAGATTCCAGTAGGTCTTGGAGCAATTTTTGAGTGCACAGAAAGGATTCTTATGATAAAACACCACATTCCACCCCTTTAATTTCTGTAACATGAGGAAGTCATGGTTTAACACATAATGTTCTGCTGTATAAAGGCTGCAGATCCTTCTCATACATCTTCACATAAAGTATTTATGATGCCAAGAACTAAGAAACCCTCTCTTGTTTAGGACCCTCCTGGACCACAGTTCTGTGTATTTCAACACTTCAGCCCAGTCCTCTGGATGCCAACGTGCAATATATCAGTCTCCATTTCTTCTCTAATGCATGTAACATAGCAGTTTGTACATTTCTAATCAGTGCTGCATAAATACATCACTGTCAACATGCAGCGCTGCGCTGACTTGTTTCTTCTCTCAAATTACAACCGTTGGAAGTGCTCTTAATTTTCCACTGCTCATGAATTACCAACGATATAAAATATTTAAAAACCAGCAGTAGAGCAGCAGTAGAAAGCATTTTTATAATCAAGCTAAGTATGTGGTGGTCTGTACTTAACTAAATGAGAACAGGGCTGTGCTCAAACCAAAGTTTGACCTCCACGCTCCACATTCATTTTGCAAACATATGTTGGCCATTTACCCGGCTCTGGACTGTGAAACTGAGACGGGGGAGAGAGTTCTGCCGTGCATAAGAGCATGATCTAACTGGCTGTGAATACTAGGATCGGACCAGCGGTTAGCTGTCATGGAGGAACGTTAGCAAACTGAATGGCATGTTTGCATGATCCGATGCAGATTTTTCTGAGCACAGCTACAGGGATGGAGGGGGGTTTTAACCTCGGGCCTTCAGGCTATGAACCTCAAATCATTCTTCTTCTCGCGTGAGCACGTTCACACACAGAGATACGGTACATTTAATTAGTCAAGTCAAGTCAAATGTATTTGTATAGCACATTTAAAACAGGAACTGTTACCAAAGTGCATTAACAAAAGAAAGACATACGTGGAGACTATAGGCTGCAGTCACTTGAGCGGTCCAACTTTTTAGATAAGGAAAGTGACAACATGAGGAAAGGGGAGATCAGAAATGACCTCAGCACAAAAGCAACATAAATAGACATAAGACATACAGTATAATACATATGCCAATGGAGGCATTGAGTTTGAGGGAAGGTCGTAGGACAGCACAGTTCAGCGTCCCACTGCTAGCCATAGTCCTGATAAGAGATGTTTCTTTATCAGCCAGCTCGGTGGAACTCTGTCACAGGTCCACGAGCTTGAGGACAGGATGGGGTGGGGAGGGGGAAAGAGCATCTTTGTTTCCATAACATCCACGGAGGAATTGAGATTCCACGGCCAGATCCAGATTCAGATATGAACATTATTTTGGGTCAGGCTGAACTCGTAAATTTCTGTGTCTGCCTTACAGTTTTGCTAGTACATTCTCTCATCGCAACTCCAAACAGCCAAATTTGATTACTTACGCTGAAGTCAAGCTGACATCTTCTCCAAGATTTAGGCAGCCCACCAGCATAAGCACTCGTAAATGTAGTATCTCACTCGGATGTGACAGTTGGGGACTAGTTAAAGACACAAAACTGTGAGAAAATGTGTAAATGTTCACTTGGGATCCCAACAAACTTGTTCTAGCAAACTCTTTGTGAAAGTTGTGCCAAAAGTCAGTGGAAGTTTACATAAATATTAACAAAAAAAAAAATGGCTCTCGCGCTCTAGAAGCAAAATGAAAGCCCATGTGCAGACTGAAAATTTGGGGAAATGCTGTTTGCACTTTGTCACTGACTCACTGAGTTGCAACAGCTGGAGACACAAAATCGCAAGTGACAGCACAAATCCCTCCATCATCTTTACCCGCTTCTTCCATTTTGGGTCACAGGGGTCGCCGGTGCCTACGTCCAGCAGTCACTGTGTGAGAGGCGGGGTACACCCCGGACAGGTCGCAAGTCCATCACAGACAGCGCAAATTTTCTCAATGAATTTGTACAATTGCACAAGCTCTTGTCAAATTACAATTTTTTTTTTAAATGAAACTATACAGATTTAGTGCTTACGAAGACTAAGCTGAGAAGGGTTCAAGACGAGCTCTAGATGTCCATGAAGAATTTTTGACTATGATTTACAGATGTCTTATCTTGAAAAATTTTACAACATGTTCAGAATTCCAGCAGCGTGATCTCAGCGACTCATGCAAATCAACTTAGAGCGTCCTCGAACTTTAAGACAGTTTAGGAACACCTTTGTGAACGCTACTTGCAAGATAGCAGTCAGAGCCAGTGACATACTGAGGTAGGATCTCGCTCGCTGCAGCTGTTGACGGCTTGGAGACACAAAATTACCGTATTTTCCGGCATATAAGTCACACTTTTGGGCATAGATTTGTCAGTCCTGCGACTTATACACCAAAGTGCCTTATATATGCTTTTCATGATTTTTTTTATGACTGATGAGACTTGTACTCCAGAGCGACTTATACGCCAGAAAATAGGGTATATTAAAATGTGCAAAGTTTTACTTGCATTGACACTGTATTACAACTCTGTATTTAGGGCCAAATTTTGCAGGGGCTTTGCATGCATATTGACAAAAATATACAACTTCAGTCCTCAAGAATTACACAACTAAATTAAATGTTTGAGACGAGTTCCAGACCATCGCAAGAGAACGTTTGGAGGAGAATTTGTTTTGTGCCTTTTTCATACGTTAATAAATCTGAAAACTTAAGAGCGAAGCCCTGCGACTCCCACAGACATGTCTAAATTTCTTAGAAACTCTTTTGCAAATGCTGTTCACAATTTGTTGCCAACAGTCGCAGCTCAGTGAGACACTAGCGCTATCCGTCGTGAAGGAATGGAACATTTGTGTGATCCGTTGCAGTTTTGTCTGAGCAGCACCGTAGTGATGGAGGAGGTGTAAACCTGGGGCCTTCAGGCTGTGAACCTCAAATCATTCTCCTCTGTGCGTGAGCGCACTCACAGCCTAATTATGCCACCGATCCCCGCCAGCGTAAACACTCGTAAGGTGCAGCTGTTCTACTGCGTCTGATATTAAAGGACAGGGGGACACGGTGTCCTGTAGGCCACCTGAGAGGTAGGCCTCTGCAATTTATTCTCCCCAGGGCCCAGAGCAACTTACTCAAGCAGAGAAGCAGTTATTTCCCCCATGCTCCCTTTGAGTCAGCACCAGTTAGTAGTTCAGTGTGTGTGTGCTAAGTGAAGCACTGCAGTGTGCTACAAGCATTCTCCAGGATATTGATGTGCTGCGTATTAGACAGCGGGCTGGATCGGCTCCGTGTGCTGTAAATATTCTATTGTCACTTTAATGCCTATGTCAATAGCTTTGTCCAGGGTAATTCAGTCTGCTGGTGTTTCTGTCCCCCTGTAGCTTCTGCCCAGTGCATCCTCTCTCACACACATCGGCACATGTTTCACACACACACACTGAAATAGAGAAAATGAGGGGTGGAGAATAGAGATGGTGAGGGCAATCGCACACACAAACATCTCTCGCATACACACAATTACACACACACTTTGCCTGGGGTTTTTTCTTGCCGTCACAGATGATTGGGTCCAGTTTTGGCTTCAGCTCATCTCTGACCAGCCCTTGGTCCTGGAGCCAAACTGTTAAAAGACATTAAGTCAGCACAGAGACGCGCCACTGCTTCCTCTCTGCTAACCACAGGATACTAAAAGTGTGTGTGTGTGTGCATATGTGTGTGTGTGTGTGAGAGAGAAAGAGATGGAAATGGTGGTTGTGGGCTAAGAGCTACACACATATATATCCAAATGAGCCCTTGCATGCATGTGCGGCGCTCTCTCCTTGGTGAGGTCAGATAAAAAAAGAGGGGG
Organism: Nematolebias whitei; assembly: GCF_014905685.2. Classification (NCBI taxonomy): domain Eukaryota; kingdom Metazoa; phylum Chordata; class Actinopteri; order Cyprinodontiformes; family Rivulidae; genus Nematolebias; species Nematolebias whitei. The sequence goes on along the minus strand of NC_056501.1, from coordinate 32,443,518 downwards.
GACATTTGGAGCAGGCCTTCGGTCCCTCTTGGCGCACCACATGCCTGTCTCAGCTCAGTGAACACACTGTGAAAAGCTTATGTAAATGACAAACCGCTCAGATGTGAAATCAGCTCTG
>NC_056501.1:32440997-32443300 GCF_014905685.2 Nematolebias whitei | reverse complement strand
AATCAGCTCTGTATTAAATTGTTTTGTTCCACTTGTCAGAGCTGATTAGGCCGAAAGCTCTCCAGAAGCTGCACAGGTATTGTGTTGATTGTCCTCGTGTACGAGCACGGGCGAGAAAAAAAAAAAAAAAAAGTCTATAGATCGTCTCAGGAAGGAGCATCTGTGTAGGTAGCAGGGCGCAATTGCTCTGTGGAGTGTGATCACTGGTCAGTTATCCCATGGCAGATTAGTCTAGTGGATTCTGAAGATGTTGGATGTCCTCTCGTGGATGCACATTGATTGAAATCTGCCCCCATATGTATCCAAATCCACTCCACCTGTCGCCTAAAAGAGGCCAAATTACAGGTTTTATAAAGGTTAGTCCGCTTACCGGATGAAAAAAGTTGTCATGCTTGAAAAATGATCTGCAGGTCAAATACAGTACACTTTATATTTAGTTAAATACAATATAAAGACAGCGTAGTGTGAGAAATTGAATACAGTATTTTAATTACTTTTTTCATCCTAAAACTGCATTCTTACTGAATGCAGAAGTGTGAGACGTTTTTTCATTGGGGAAGTGAAAGGTTGGAGAGTTTGTGCCATGCTAAAAGTAAAAAACATTCCAGAAATAATGCAGAAGAAAAGACAGCCAGGGTTTCACTTCCCTGCAAAAAAATTAAATCATTAAACTAATTAGGGATACCATATTTTCCGCCGTACATGTCGCACCGCCCTATAAGTCGCATCAGTCCAAATATGTCTGATAAAGTGGAAAAATCTATAAATACGTCGCATCTATTGTGCGTCACCGCTGACAACCCAAAAATGTGGGCCGGTGAGCCAAAAATCGATTGGCTGCCAAATGGCGGCCGCGGGAGCGTGCACGGGTGGACATTAACAAAAACTTAACAAAATTAACACTTAAAAACAATTATTTGTTTGCTCAAAATTATAGCAAAGGTGTGTCTCAGTTGAACTTTTCCTTAATAAATGCACCTTGACGGTCAAAGCAGCTGCATTTCAAAAGCCGATACGCAGAAGCGTGCATGGGAGGACTTGCTGTGCATTTCTTCAAAATTTAACAAGATAAGCACCTAAAAACAATTATTTGTTTGCTCGACTTTTTAGTAAAGATGTGTTTCAGTTGAACTTTTACTGAATAAATGCACTTTAATGGTCAAATTAGCTGCATTTTGCCGGGGCGGGGCAGAGAAATGAGGCTAATGCTCCAGGCGAGCTGGACAAAGTTGGCAGTCTATGGCAAGCCGATTGTATCATTAATAGCCACTTTTACCTATTACAAGACATAACGGCATACCATACTACTCGAGTACCATCTAGCTGCTGAAAATGGTAGTGTTCAATGTTTTCAATCAGAATGAATGAAAACAGTCACATCTCAGCACAAACTTGGTTTATAAATTTTTGGAAAAAAATCCATAAATACGTTGCTTCAGCGTATAAGCTATAAGCTGCAGGGCATGTAAATTATGCAAAAAACTATGACTTATAGCCCGAAAAATACGGTGTATATTTTTAAATGTAATACTAAAGAATATGGGTGTTCTTATTAGACCGATGGACTTAAAACATCCTGAACTGGACTGTGAGAAATGTTTGAGATTTTATTTAACCTTTCGATCTGAGATATTCTGCTATGGTGTGTTGCAGAACAATAAATGTCTTACCTGTTTTAGTTAGTTCTTTGAATGGCTGGATAGTAACTGACATAAACTAGATGCTGCTGCCAGTATCTGGACTCATAAATGACAGAATGTGAACATGACAGAAAAGTAAAAGTTTGTGAAAAAGCTTAAATTAGATGTTAGCCCCTTAGAAGAAGCTCCTCTTTGGCCCAAAGAGAAAAATTATCATCCAACTCAAGCTCCTTATCTAAATAGTCCAAATGGAATAAATATTTGACTCTGGTGTGTAAAAGGGGGGGCGAAGGGAGCTCAGGTGGTATAGCTGTTGCCTCTCAGCTACAGGTCACTAGATCAAATCCCGGCTGGGGACCTCTCTGGGTGGAGTTTGCATGTTCTCTCCGTGCATGTGTGGGTTTTCTGCAGGTACTCCAGTTTCCTCCCACAGACATGCATGTTAGACTGATTAGTAACTCTAAATTGTCCCTAGATGTGACTGTTTGTCTCTATGTGTCCCTGTGATGGACTGGAGACCTGTCCAGGGTGTCCCCCGCCTCTTGCACAGTGATGGCTGGATATGGGTACCAGTGATCCCCGTGACCCGAAAAGGAAGAAGCGGGTAAAAGTAATCGATGGATGGATGGATGGATGGATGGATGGATGGATGGATGGATGGAT
>NC_056501.1:32435886-32440897 GCF_014905685.2 Nematolebias whitei | reverse complement strand
GATGGATGGATGGATGGATGGATGGATGGATGGATGGATGGATGGATAGGTTTGATCTCCTCTTTTGGTAATAGTTTGACAATTAGCCAGATGAAATGATCAGATGTTAAACTCCTCTGTTTTCTTTATTTTTACACATTCATATACAAAACACAATACAAACAGTTCCACATAAAGTCATTTTCATTGTTTGTGTTTCTATGCTTTTTTTGGTGAGCATTCAATGCTGTGTTTATAAAAGCAAACCATCCGGAGAGACTTTTGTTATTATGAATGATTTGAATGAAAAAAACAAAAAACAAAGGTGAAGTGTTTCTTGAAGGAATGCCTGTTGGCCACAGGCCTGCTCAGTAAACATTAGGACAAAGATCTCGTTTGACCTCGTAGTATCCAGCGAATGTGTCGGGAACGGCTCAGAAATCAAATCTGAACTCAATGACCGCAAAATTCACTGATTTAGTCTTTTTTTTTATTGTAAGGTGGATTAGCTGTGGCAGCCATTTTGAATTGACTTGACTCCAAAAGCTAATCAACTGTACATGTACATCCAATGATTTGTTTTTCTTCTTGCCCTCGACGAAGGCAGACGCTTTTCCCTCCCGCCTCATGCATATATGTATCATGATGTCATCAGTATGTTGCTGTTTCTGTGCTGAGGTTATTTTTTTTACAACTTTCACAGACACAGTGAGAGCTATGATTTTTATTTTGTGTGTGTGTGTTTCTCTTTTCTTACCTAAACAAAAAAGGCAGCGCCTCCCATGGGGCCGCGGCCTCAGACACCTCCGTCCTCCTCGTGTCTGTTTGTTTAAATGTTTTACTCGGACGGGCTGTACTGAAATGTAACATTTGTTGTGCTTCGGTGCAATGACAATAAAGCTGACTCTGATTCTGATTACTTTCTGAGAATTTCATTAAATCTTTGGATGTTTTGCTAACAGACAAATGAACGTACCATGAACCACAAATAAAATTTAGACAGCCTGTGAGAACTTGGAAGTTGAAGCCAGAATGAAATCAGCTTCCAGCGCAACTTTGAGTGCTGCCTCCTCCAAGACATAGCTATTCACATTACAAAAAGTTAAACTATTTGATATATTGATTTATAAAGTTATACCTCAGACCCTGGACGGCTGTGGCTGAGTGGTTAGAGCAGTCGTCCTTCAATGCAAGAGTTGGGGGTTTGATTCCTCCAGCAATCACATGCTGATATGTTCTTGGGCAACACACTGAACTCCTCATGGCCTCTGATGTGTGTCCCATCACTGTATGAATGTGATAAAGCTCTGATTATTCTTTGTATAGATCTAGTAGAGTGCTGTATGAATGGGTAAATGAGGCACAGATTGTGTTGTAAAGAGCTTTGAGTATCTTGATATGACAGAAAGAGCTGTATAAGTACAGCCCATTTACCATTTTATCCAGATGTTGTTGTTAGTCCCTACTTTTCTGTGCAAATATTTATTTTTCTAAACCATAAAGCTGTAATGAGGTACTGTACCACGTTAAAAACAAAAGTAATGGTCAAGGCCACGTGTGGTGGAGGAGACAGGGCCAAAACCTTCACATCCAGAGTACAGACTCCGATTAATAACATACAACATGGGAGTTCCCGTGAGCCAAATCTCCGTAAGAAGGCAAGGGGAAAATTAAACAATTAAAAATGAGTGAATTAATAAAAAGACAAATAAGTAAGAAAGCAGGAACACAACATTTAGATTTTATTTACTGTTGATGGAACAAACACTCAAAAAGGGAATTGCATGATGATCTTTCATAACAGCAGGTCATAAATGTGACCCAAACTGGAAAAATCCCCACACTTTACTTAAATCCTATTAATTTATAAATCATTGTTTGGCCTCGGGATAACCTGAAAACTATCATCGGTTTAGTAAAGTTCCCCAAATGCGTGTTGAAACCACCACACAAAAACCGGCATCTTTGTGTACAGTGAGGCCGTTTTAAACTTTACAACACATGGAGACTTTTTCTGGAGTCCTTCTTTGAATCTCCTTTCTTCAACCACAGGACCCAGAACCTAAACGGAGCTCCAGGGGAGACATTTTAACAACATAAACAGCTGACACTCACAGGCAGCTTGTTATGCTCAGTGCTTCTAATATTGTTTAAACGTTTGTGTCACTTTTTCAAGGCCCGACATAAAAACTCGACCGCTATGTCCTCTTCAAACAGCTGAGGAGACGAAGTGCGGTGGTGAACTGAGCGGAGAGATGAGCAACAGCTGTGATGAAAAAAGAGGAAGTTCAGCTAAAACCTGACCTTTGTGTGTGTGTGTGTGTGTGTTCATTAGTCTGTTGTTTAAAGCAGGACTTTATCGCCAATAATTACATCTTAATACCCTGTCCTCTACTACAAAATGAGCATCATAGCGACAAGGTTTCATTTTATTAGCCGCAATTATTTTCCAACTCTCTCCAACTGGTTTAGATTCCGAAACCCAGCCGAGCAGTTTTATTTTCCAAAACCAACCAGGAAGTGACAGAAGTGTTCCTTTAACATGGCGCCGTGATTAGGTGCAACCAAAGTGTTCTTTCGTTTTGTGGTCGTGTGTAAAAACTGTATCTGTTAGCTGGAACCACTGTGTTTTTAACTTAAGTGCTTTTCGAACATACGCCCAACCAAAGAGTGAAAAACAGAAAATGGTTTCACCATGTGGTTTCATCGATCGGCCTAAATGTAACACAGAAGTGATGATGAAACGTATAAGCAGAGTGTCCTGCAACGAAAAGGACATTTGCATGACAGCTTTGTCCATTCCCACCTTTACCACCTTAAAGGGGTCTGTTTTTAATGTGGGTGTGTGGAGTAGCTATGTGCCATCAGTATCTTACCTGCATTAGACAGAAGTAAGAGCAATGTTAGTTTGAAGAATCTAAGGGAAACTCTTATGGAACAGTCTGACAGCTGATTCAGAGCACTGACCTACAACAACGTCAACACAAAGCCTTATTTGAAATCCAAATGGTGCTACGTCATGCGTTTTAAACTCTTCACTCTTGCTTGAGACAAATGTCACTTTTTTATTACCCATACTGTTTTTGTTGCAATACTTACTACATGCACTGTTGCTGCAGAAAATACCCTGATTCTGACCTGCTAGAAGTTGTCTCATCTTTCCAACAAACAGTTCAGTATCATTCCAAATTTCATGCTCAGTAATCCAGGTAATAATCCAACAATGTTCAGTCAGCTCATCTCTACGGTTTATTTGTCTTTTCTGCTGAGCCGTTTCGTCCTTCATCCAAAGGACTTCTTCAATCTGAGAAGCCACCAACAAACTGAGTCCCACAAGAAGCAAAAGTGGGAGTGTGCTGCTTGTGGGAATGAGTTTGTTGATGGCGCCTCAGATTGAAGAAGTCCTTTAGATGAAGGATAAAACATCTCAGCAAAAAAAAAAAAAAAAAAAAGAAACCATCCAGATGACCTAACTGAACTTTGTTGGAGTTCAATATTATTTTTCTCATCCAGTTGTCTTTTTATTTATCCAGATAAAGGCACTTTGTTTTTTCTTGCAGAAGCACCAAATTGTATGGTCTGCAGTTGTTTTAAGGTAAGATCATAAAAAAAACAAGATCTGACTTGTGGCTGGGTCATTCATCAGCATCATGCAACATGGACGCGGTTCAGCTGAAAGAGTATCAACAATTTAAACAATTGTCTCAATTGTAACAACTGAACTTGAACTTCTGGGAAAGTTTTACGTTCCTGTTGCTTTGGACACAAGAAAATGTTCTTCTGTGCATGTAGACTGTTTACAGTGGAGACTGACGGAAGTCACATTTCAAATAGAAAAATTGTATTTAAGCATTAAGACTAACCTGCATAAATAAAGGTTGAATGAAAAGACGTGCAGTGTGAACATATTCATTGTGGGAAACATACGTAGTATCATTGATCTGAACTGACTTTTTATTTATGCTGTATATCGATTGCCCTGAGACAACGTTTGGTTGTAAACTGATGCTGCATGCATTAAAAAATTAATAGAATGAAAAAAGTGAATGAATTAAAAAATTGAATTAAAATTATTTTTAGAGACCATGTTAAGATGGTAACCTCCTCATTCTGCAGATATTACAGCCTGACTTTGATAAACAGCCTGGCTCCTATAACGCGTCCTGCTTCTAGTCCAGATCTGTCTCCTGCTGAATGCGTTTCACTGATTAAGAAACGAGAAAAAGAGACAAGAGACGTTACATTCTGAAGTAGCTAGTATGGATGGGAGAGCATTTCACATGTAAAAATAAAGCAGTATGTCTCGTCATTTCCAAATGAACCCTTGCAGACTGTTAAAAGCAGTGATGATGCAACATGGAGGTAAACAAACTGCAAATTATCTTTACAGTTTCTGATCAAGCTGCTGGTGTTTCATTCAAAACGAGAGGATACTTGAGGAAGGAAACAGTTTCAAGTGAAATATCTTTTGATGAAAACAAAATGTTATAGATGTGGAGATATTTCATTATTCAGTGTCTGAACATGTTGGAGACAGCGTTAACCTGATGACACTCTGTGAGTTTTGTGTGCCTACAGCCCCATTTAGTTGAAAACCCAAACCCTAATCCCTAATCCTAACATCTAAAAATCCTAACAATTACCCCTAAATTCTGGTGTGAAAACTAGGGATGCACCAATCCACTTTTGTTTTTACTTCCGATCCGATCCCGATCCCCAAATCTGGATATCGGCCGATACCGATACTGTCCTGATATCATCATTACAGATTTCATATGAGGCTGTAATAATCTCCTCTCTAGTACAATTTGTACAAGTATATGCATGCATGTCCAAAAAGGCAACATGAAGTAAGTTTTATTAATGTTGGATAAGTTTCAAAGTTAGAATTAAATCCTGCTAACACAAAACATGTTTTTTTTTTATTCTTAGCTTTAAAGTGGATATTAAAGTGATTAAATGACTTTAAACATCTGCTAAGTTCATGGCATAAACCAACACAGACATGTTTCTGTTTTTAGTATTTTACATC
>NC_056501.1:32434585-32435786 GCF_014905685.2 Nematolebias whitei | reverse complement strand
TATATATATATATATATATATATATATAATTTTCTTGTATTTTCCAATTCCTATGCTTTTTTATGATTGTCTACTCTTGTATTGATAAATATCTCCTGGAGGGTAAACTATATCTTGGCTGCAAGTATCAAGCTGCGAAATCTTTCATTTTCTACAACTGATAATGGTTGGTCATTAATTACAATGAAGTTTAGCAACTTCTCTGTAAACTTTGAGCTCCGTTGCTTCAGCGGTGTGTTTTTGTCATTCAGTCCGGAGAAGGCAGTCTGATTTCAGTCAGTCGTGCTCAGTCTGCCCCTCCTCCGAGACGGGCAGACTGAGCACAACTGACTGAAATCAGACGGCCTTCTCAGGACTGAATGACAATAACACACCGCTGAAGCCCCGGAGCTCGAATGTCCATCGTAAAACTAACTTTACTGCGGTTTAATGTGGCACTATGGCTCTGCAGACATTGCACGTTGCTGTCTTGTTTTGTGGCGTTTCTAGTGTAAAATACTTCCACACAGCGGACATGTTTAGATGAAAAGTTAGTTAGCCGTTAGCCACAGTGCTACTGCACGTTGTAGCTGGCTGCAAACTATGAAATGGATTTCCTGAATGTGAGGAGGGTCTTATTACTCTGGGTTCATGAGACACGTCTCCGTTCAGGAAATCCATTCCATAGTTTGAAGCCAACTTGCACAGCAGCCGGCAGAGAATCACGTGGAGACATTTTACTTGGAGACACAGACATGCATCATGGATCTGAAATCTCTGCTGGTTGGATCGGAAAAATCTGATATGTAAATTATGCTGGTATCGGAGCCCGATACGGATACTGGATCAGATCGGCACCATCCCTAATGAATACACGAGAGGTACAAAAATTTCTATGCTAGGTTGTGTCCTCAAGCTGATGAAACTCTGTGAATTTTATATGCCTACGGTCCCATAAAGTTAGAAACCTTAAACCTAACCCTAACCCCAATCATAACAATTACCCATTAATCCTGGTGTGAATGCACAAGGGATGCAAAATTCTGTGTGCTAGGTTGTGTCAAACATCTTCATCCTCCTTCTCTTACACACACACAAACAGTGTAGGTGACATTTTACCCTGAGTTCTGAGCTGGGATAGTTGGGGGAAATTAGAGTGAAGGAGAAAGAGATGTAGGAGGCATTGTTCGAGGACTTGAGAAATCATGGAAGCAAGTCCTGT
>NC_056501.1:32431132-32434485 GCF_014905685.2 Nematolebias whitei | reverse complement strand
AGGAGGCATTGTTCGAGGACTTGAGAAATCATGGAAGCAAGTCCTGTAGATGTGTGGGCAGGAACTAAAAGCCAGGGGGAAAGGAAGAGCGGCGTTGAGGGGAGATTGCTGCAGTACGTCTGGAGGGCTCCTGGCATAAAGCAAGTCTTTGAAAAGGGCAGACAAAGAGAAAAGGTCTCGGCCAAATACCTGAAAGAATGTTGAGAGGAAAGGGGAGCGCAGCCAGGGGGAGATAAGGCAGTTAGCTGCACACCGAGGCAGCTCCTGTGTCATTGGATCAGGTTACCCCGGCGCTCATGTGTGTCTTTGCATGTGCTTGTCTGTGCGCCGGTCCATCTGAGGTCGAGGCCGACATTCCAGAGTGGTCTACCTCCATTCACGGTCCACTGAGATCGTTGACACAACAGTGATAGGCGAGGTCGTGTATGGCGCCTCCTGGGCGAACCCAGGTTGGTGCGACAGGGACCAGGACCACAGACTGCAGCATCTGGTCAGAATCCAGGGTGGAAGAAGGATAACCGTCGGTCCTAAAGAGAGTTTCTGTTCCTGTGTGTGTGTGCGTGTGTTTTTTAAGCTCTTCTCCATGGCTTCAAAGCATCTTAAGATGAGAGTCTGCTTTGAAAGTGATTTCAAGTCTGGGCTTTATCTATATGTGGGAAATCAGCCTCTAGCTATTTTGCGAGCTTAGGTATATTTCAATAGTCTGACTGAGCCTTAGGATAAAGAGCTCTTCTGATATACAGTAGCAACAGACAAAAATGAAGCTCGAACCAGCTCCTGCCTGCGTCAGCGTGACAACGGCAACAAATCTTTTAGGGTATTAGAAGTGGATAATATGAGTATCGAAACAAATCTAAGCAGTTATTAGTTGTGATTGAGGTCTGATGGCAATTAGTCTTGCTCCGCCACACAGCCTGACTCCTCTAATGATGTCATTGGCCTTGTCACCTCCCAGAGGTCAAAGTGTCCATGTTCAACCATGCGTAATGGTTCCGTGTTTAGACTACAAGGGTCTGTCCGACTAAATGGTGATGGATCACTTCTTCTCCTTTTCCCTGCTGGTGGTGTGTGTTGCATTAGATGATATGGCCCTCAACATGATATGCATTTGATTAAATCAATACTCCAAGGAAATGCATAGTGGGCTAGGTTTCAGTTCAATAATGTGAGCGGTTCTGGTTCTTGTGTGTCTGCGTGCGCACGGACTAACAAACGAGGATGGTGTGTTTGTTTGCAATATGCCTTTGAAATGAGGTCATCAACAGAAAATGTGTTCCTCTGCAGAGGTTTTCATGATAATCTGAAACACAGAAATCTCTTCCCTGTCACTGATGACAGACTTGATGATTGCGTTCATTCACTTCCCCTGGTTTCCTAATTATGAGGAGGGATGGAAAATCAGAGACGTCTCTGCAGGCTCATGCATAAATGGGGGGGGGGGGTCTATTTTCTCTGGCTTTATATTTGGTCAGAGAAGAAACACCAGCAACTGATCACTGTATAGCAGCTCAAAGTGTGGAGTAAAATTATGAAACTGCTTTCTACCAAATGGCCTCTTTCTTCTGCTGTGTGTCGCAGAGTGTTAGCAGGACAGGTGCTGCCTTCAGGCGATGAACGTTACCAAATGCATGCATGCTGTTCATCAATTTAAAAAAACTGAGCTGAGAACAAAAATGTATGCCTCACCTTTTTCTTTAAACTAGTTTCAGGTTTTTTCCTCCCTCCATCTTTTACTATTCCTTTCTTTTTGTCTCACCTTGGCGGTGACCCATAGCCACCTCCAGTCTAATGACTGTTGCAGTTTGACAGTCATTAAAGGTGGTCAATTAACCAGAGGGCCCCAAGTCACTTTCATTAGATGACTTGTAAAGGAGTATTTTAGTCTGGCTTTAAACAGAAACACAAGAACTCAATGTCCAGACCCCGGGTTGTAGTTCTAGACACAGAATACCGTCATGGGACAAAGAAAGCTCAGCCTCCTCCAGTTGGAAGGTTTTAAGTTTCAGGATATAATAAATAAAATATCAGGTCTTTACCAGGTCTTAAAATTATTCAAATCCAACCTCAAGTTACAAGAGCACACACAAGATCTCACCATGTTATTAAACAAAAATAAGGTAAAATGGAAAAGTTATACAAGTCCACCTCGTGATTCAATAGCTTGTAGAACAATCTATAGCAGTCTTTCATCAAAGTTCATGCTCAATGATCCAGGTAAAAAAATCCAATTAAGTTAAGTCAGGTCATCTGGACGGTTTCTTTTTTTGTTGAGACGTTTCGTCCTTAATCCAAAGGACTTCATCAGTTCGAGGACAAGCCACAACAAAAACAGTCCCACAAGCAGGATACTCACATAGTGACTGGTCCAACAAGTTTTCTGGCGATCAGATGGTAAAATGGATTTTTCTACCTGGATTATTGAGCGGGCAGCACGGTGACGCAACTGGTAGAGCTGCTGCCTCTCAGCGAGCAGGTCCCTGGTTCAAATCCCGGTCCAGGGGCCTTTCTGGGTGGAGTTTGCATGTTCTCTCCGTGCATGCATGGGTTTTCTCCGTGTACTTTGGTTTCCTCCCACAGACCAAAAACATGCATGTTAAATTATCCCTAGGTGTGAGTGAGAGAGTGAATGGTTGTTTGTTTCTATGTGTCTCTGTGATGGACTTGCGACCTGTCCAGGGTGTACCCCGCCCCTCGCACGGTGATTGCTGGACATGGGCACCGGCGACCCCCGTGACCCAAAATGGAATAAACGGGTAAAGAAAATGGATGGATGGATGGATGGATGGATTATTGAGCATGAACTTTGATGTTTTGAACCACTTTGACTATGGCTGCTTCAGGGGAGTCAGCGGGGGAGAGGGCAGGCCCCAGAAACCTTCTTATCACCAGCAAACTGGTTGGCCCACTATTGGAGTGTGTGGGACTGAATTTGTTGCGTCTCCTTGGACTGATTAAGTCCTTTGGATGAAGGATGAAACATCTCAACAAAAAAAAAGAAACCGTCCAGATGACCTGACTTAACTTGGGTGCATCTTTAGCAGTGATCCCTCGAAGGGGTTGATTTCTGCTCAACGTTAATCTTTTACTGTATTTTCCGGCGTATAAGTCACAGTTTTTTGCATAGATTTGTCAGTCCTGCGACTTACACGCCAAAGTGACTTATATACATTTTTTTCCATATTCATAGCAATTTTTGACTGACACTTTAAATTTCTAAGAACTGCAACAGCGAGACCTCCCGTGTGTGTTTGCTTCATTCAGCCGGTGCAGACGGAGGAACGCTGGAGAGCTAGCGACTCCAGCCATGATGGATGGATGGATGGATGGATGGATGGATGGATGGATGGATGGAT
>NC_056501.1:32419520-32431032 GCF_014905685.2 Nematolebias whitei | reverse complement strand
TGGATGGATGGATGGATGGATGGATGGATGGATGGATGGATGGATGGCGCCACACTGCCCAGGCAAATTGAAGCTGTTTTGACCATTAAATAAATGATTAATAAAGGCGACAGAACAGCGGTGACACATAATAAATTCATTCAACCTTTATTTAGACAGGTAAATCCCATTGAGCCTCGAGGACTCATTTACAAGAGAGACCTGAAATTAGTAAATGCAATTTATATATTTTTTTCCTCTTCGTGATGCTTTTTTTTTTGACTGATGCGACTTATACGCTGGAAAATACGGTATATGATTGTGGAGCAGTTTTGGCCCATTATTCTCTGCATTGTTGCTACAGTGAATTAAGGTTTGCTGACTTCAGCTTTCTAAGGGTTCCACCACAAGATTTTAATCAGGTTGAGGTCTAAACTTTCACTGGACCCTTAAAGCATCTTTATTCTTCTTTTTTCCAGCTGTTCTGTTGTAGATTTGCTGCTGTGTTTGGGATCATTGTCCTGTTTTATCCTATTGTGGTCTAAGCTTCAACTGTCAGCCAGATGGCCTCACATCTGACTCTAAAATACTTTGGTCCATGGAGGAGTTCATGATCGACTTGATGACTTGTTTTTTCCGCACATAACTTCACCATTTCCTTTTTGTCTTTCTTTATTAAATAACAGCATAGACGACTCTGGTGTGTGTTTTTATACACGCGAGGTTAGTTTAGAATAATTGTAGACCAGATCTTTTAAAATAATATATCCTGAAATGTAAAACATTAGAATTAAACAAGAGTGGAATTCCTTTTTCCCATGGCAGTACAACGAAAGCTTTACATCTTCCTCCCCTCGAGGCTCATTTGTTTTGTTTGGTTATTTGTTCTGTGGACGTGGAATCTGTTGGTATTATTCTCGGGACAAACTCAAATGGTGAACAGAAGAGGAAATAACTCAACAGAGCACACAAAATGAGATCTCATGAGGAGCGAGATGAAAAACAGAGCCATCTGCATGGAGTGTTGGCTCTCAAGACGGTCTGGTCTCATTTCAGTCGTCAGTATCGCTCCTTTACAGTAAATCATAGAAGATAGTTTTTCCCCCTCTCTGTTTTAAGATTTCGCGTGCACGTTTGCTTCTAGATGACCGCGTGCGTGCGAATGCATACGCACGGTCCACCAGAGGGGGAATGTTTTTCCCATTTCTGTAACGTATCAGTGTGTGCGTGTCTGGTTTTAAGCAGAAAGCGGTCTCAGGCCTCTGGAGTCATCAGCCTGTGAAGGTCAAGTCTGATTCAGAGAGAGACAAGGCAGATTGGCATGGAAATGGAATCTGCTGTCTCTGTGCCAAACGTCCAGACTGACTGACTGCCCTCAGCCTCTCATCACATCCAAGTCTTTCCTCTCATCGCACCGTCCATCCCTCCTCCTCCGCCTCATCTTCTTTTTCAAGTGGCTCCCTTTGCATACCAATATCAGAAGAAAACACTGGAGGAACACTCTGACAAACAGCCCTGTTTGATGATCGGGATGTCAAACAGTGTCTGTGTGAAAAGGAAACATGAATCCAGCTGTTATTTGCTGCGAGGAACCATCTGTTTCAACCCGAGCTGTCTTTTCTCCTTGCTTTCTTGTGCACGACAGATTTTTAGCCTTGAGCCATTTCTGAGCGGTTATTTCATAATGAAACAAGAAGTGCGCTCGTTGAGCTAATCGATTCATAAGCAGCTGCTGCAACGAGATATTGTTCAAATGTTTATTGCATCACGTCGGATGAGCTGCACCAAGCCGGATCGCTGTGTTTGTGTGTGGCGAGCATGCGCTCTGGATATGAATGAGAGCAGTGAGGCGTGGGATGAGTGTGTGCCTGCTGGTATGGAACAAGTCCTTGGACTTCTTGGACTATGTTGTGACTGGACTGTGTGTGTGTGTTGGGTGGGGGGTGAAGAGATGTGGAGCAGGAGGGTGTTTTCCAGCCTAAAATGGGTCCCTGCCCTTCATGAATATTCAGGACACCACCCACTCCGCTTAGCGGTCTTGCTGATGTCCCACTGATGTGCGAGTGGTTAAAACCAGTTGCCCCAGTAACAGTAGACTCTCCAAGCTGTGCTTACTGTGGTATAAATCATAAAACAGAGGGTACTGTGTACTGCAGGTCATTCTTTAAATGCAAAGCAAGCTGGATGAGTGAAATGATCCTGAGCTCGTGTGACACTCTCAGAAGTAGGGCAGCACTTAGGTCACATGTTTAGGTCAGTCACCCTTCACTAAGGGCTCCTCTAATGCACCCTGTCATCTGCTGTGTAGCACGGCATGGCGGGGAGCAGGAGCGCATGGAGCTGATGCGCCCCGGCTGCTCTGTTCTGCCGAACGGCCTCAGCTGTGACTTTGTCGACACACGAGGAGCCTGTTCGGTTCTCACCGAAGCCTGGGTGACACTGAGGGATCCTTCGCTGCGCCACTGACTGTGAGATGTTGTTATTCCAACACTCACGTTGTCAGAAAGAGTTTCCAGGCCGACACACACACGCAGAGCGAGCTCCCCTCAGCTCTGCCCCCACAGATGTTGCTCTGTATTTAGGTCAGTTGGTTTGCAGATGGGTGGTCAGCATCGCTCCGCTCCGCCTGGGCCTCCACACGCTGACACAATAGGTCTGTGTCAGCGCTCAGCGGCCACCCTGCGGGGACCGGAAGTGCTACCCTTGGTAATCATATCAGACGGTGTTAACGTAAGGAAACCAAACAGCATTAGGGTCCGATTACTGTTATGACTTCAGCTGCCAGATTTAGGCAGCGCTGAGACTCCAGAGTCCAGATAACACTTAAATGTTAATTACAGCTCCCACTTTTAGTTTCACCTGTTAATAGACAACTTACACAGCACTGACTTACATTCACCGTATTACAGAAACAATTGAAAATGTTAACTTTTCATGGATAAATTTGTTTTTGTTCACTGCTTTATGTGACGACTTTGAGTTACATGTAAAGATTGTAAATTTCATGTAACATGGTGCAACGGAGTTGTGCTTGTTTGTTTTGTTGTTTTGAGACTAAATGTGCTGCTGCCACTCCTCTAATATTAAAACAGAATCACTAAAACAATAAAAATTCACTGAGGTCGTTCCAAGGAAAAATATTGTTTATCAATGGGCCATACTATTTATATTTAAACATCCTTTAAGAGACAGCAATACTAGTTTTCTGCACTCATTTTATTAATTTTTCAGCCTTTTACCTCTTTAAGGTCTCTCTGCAGAGAGAAGCAGTGAGAACCGGAGCCAGACGTAATACTGTAAAAGCTCATAAAATGATTACCGTAAATACAAAAAAGTGGAGCCATCTAAAAAAAATGTAACAAATAATAATAATAAAAAAGAGGCAAGTAAAAAAAAAAAACTTTAAAAAAATCATTCTACTGAAATTCAACCCCTGACCTGGGTCCAGATAAGACCTGGGTCCCTGTCTTTATCTGTAAAACGTTTATAATCAAAGTCTTTTTATTGCCATGACATTATGTTTTTGTGTTATTTAAATATAAAAGTTTTCACAGTAGTTTCCTGTTGTAAACTGAAACTAATGATGAACTGTGTTTACACTGTAAAAACAGGTTGTCACTTGTTACAAGACAAATATTATATTGTTGTTAACGGTTGGTTAGATTTGGTTTTATTTCATGTTTGCTAGAATGGCAACAAAAAGTTTCCCTGGAAGTAATTATGATTTATTTATTTTTTTAGACACGCTCTGCATCATAAAATTTTTTATTTGTTTGTATGTTTTTTGTTGTTGTGTTTTTGTTTATTCATAATTTGACTTTAATTCAAATATTGAGTGGACCAAAGTGAAACTTTGTACTTTTTAATTAAATTTTTGTTTTTAGTGTCTCAACATTTGCACAACATGTTCCAAATCTAAGTTTTAATTTTACATCCTTAATTTTTGTTCAAGTTTTAGGTGATTTATTTTTATTTATTTATTGCCTTCTTTTATTTCCAAGAAGAACAAAAACACATATTCTCAAGCTTTTTGCTCAATTCTCATTTATTGTTTTCAGATACATTAATTAGTCATTTGTGTTGTTAAAGTTATTTATCATATATGTACATATTAAAATGTATTTATAAATACATTTTTGCCATGTGATTGTTTTTATTTATGTATTTTTCAGCTGCTCTCTTCCTGTGAACTAACTCGCATGAAGACTTGGACATTATTTTGACGCTGGAGGTCCTTCCTGACACAACCACAGAGCACCGAGCTACCACCGCTCTCTGTGTGGAGCAGAGAGCTGCCATGGGCGCCGGGGGAGCAGAGGGTCGGGGTTAAAGGCCTTGCTCAAGGGCCCAGAGTGGGGCAAATGAGGGTGGAGGCATCAGGCAATATGAATTCTTTCTGACGCTTGTTAAACTATTGGTTAAAATCAAAGTTTCTTTGTCCGTGTTAATCTGTCAAACACAAAGAACGAAGCTTTAAAACAAGCTGAAAACACACGCACCAACAATACGTTCAGAGAAAAAAGGACCATTACATATAAAACATCTAAATGTG
The DNA here is from genome assembly GCF_014905685.2 of Nematolebias whitei. Classification (NCBI taxonomy): domain Eukaryota; kingdom Metazoa; phylum Chordata; class Actinopteri; order Cyprinodontiformes; family Rivulidae; genus Nematolebias; species Nematolebias whitei. The sequence continues at coordinate 32,426,501 of NC_056501.1, read as the reverse complement.
AGTCAATATTTGTGGAGAGGACTCTTTTAGAGTGTTAATCATGAAGGGCAGTTTGAGTGAAGGGAAGGAAACGAACAGGACAGAAGGAACCGAAGCTTCAAGGCATAATTCTGTAATTGGAAAATTGTGCAAATGCATTTTAGAGTCATGTTATATAAATGGCCGGCAGAGATAGTGCCTGAGATTGGAGACGTGGGTCTAATTGAGAGCAGGAGATGGAGGAGGAGAGGAGTGGCGATGCTAAGGGGGCAAATGAAGTGTGGATTTTAAATTGAGGGAAGGAAATGTGGATGGAAATGGGATGTTTTCAAAAGGATGGGTGGGAGAGAAGCCGAGTGAGCTGTTTCTCTTTAAAGGGGGAAAAATGGAAAAAAGGAAAGTGTAATAATTCCCATTTTCTTGGTCTCCACACCTGTGACCCAGCAGGTCCGGCTGTTTCTCCAGTGAGCATGTGCATTTTAGTTTTTTCCTTTTTTTTAAGCGTGCAAGTCTCTTTGCTTCTTGCCGTCTCTGTATGATTGATGAGTTGCGGTCAGAGCTGGATCCCTGCCACAGCCCGGGCCTGATCAGGCATGTTCTGGTCATAACAATGCCATCAATATGTGCCTGACGGCTGCGTGCGAGTGTGTGTGCGCTCGTAACGAAACATAAAACTGAATGATACCATAACCCAAAGAAGCAGGACACTTTGGTGGAATTTCCGTTTCCTGCTCCTCTGATGGGATTAAAGTGGTGCTGTTTGAATATGGCTCCTCCACTGATTGCAAGGTGAATCACATTAATTAGCCCCGTCATGAATGATCTACAGTATGTCACCGTGTGACTGATGAACTCTCTTCTTGTGGTTTTGCTTTGCTCCGTTTTTGTTTCTTCGTGCCATCTCAGGTTTCTTCTTCTGCAGCTTTGATGGACATTTTTTTTTTTAAAAACCCTCTGTGATATTTGATGAAAGGCATTAGCAGGCCTGCATTATTTATAAACGGCAAGGGATGCATTGAGTCATTAAATATGTATATGTGCATTACATGAGGAAGAGCATGTCCCGTTGCATGTCATATCGATTCTGGTGTGAGTTACAGGTCTCCTTGCATTAGTTTACTTTTTTTAAAGTTTAGTAGATTGAACTCTAAATCACTTAAAAGCCATATTGACAGGCTCTCTGCCTGCATGCCTGGTCACAGCTGAGAGCTTGCCGAGTGTAAACCTCCTTGCTTCTAAAGATCAAGCGCGGTGTCTGCACATGTAGCAGATTTTGTGTGGGAGCCCAGAGTGTGAAATAACTTGAGGGGAAACTTGTGCCAGCAACCGCCAGCGAGAAAAGAAATCAAACCAGTGTTCTTAAATTCTTTCCCTCATCTGGTCAGCTATATCACTTTACCTCTGCAACTTTACTTTCCACTTGGGGCTTCGCAGGCTCTGCAGGCCTTGTCAAAACACAAAACGGAGGCATGCAGTCTGAGATAATGGACAACCTGTTGGTGGTCGTGTGAGGCAAACAACCGTTAAAATGAGCTCCTTGGCATAAAAAGCACCAGTCTATAATTTATACTTCTTCACTCTATACGACTTTACATTTATGTGAGATTAATAACTTGACGATCACGCTGGCCAAACTGTGACAGCTCAAAATAAACGTTCAAAGTCCTTATTAATAACTCTAGTTGTAGCTCCTCACAGTGAAGCATGGTCCATGAAACTCTAGACCAGTATAATAAACTGGAGAAATAAAATGAGTCCACAATATTTAGGAATAAGTGTTAGAATAAGTCCAACAATGTTCAGTCAGGTCATCTGCACAGTTTCTTTTTTTTGTTTTTGTTTTGCTGAGACGTTTCGTCCCGACCTGACTGAACATTGTTGAATTTGTAACCTGGATTATTGAGCATGAAGTGTTGGTATTAGAATAAGTATTGTTATCATTCTAATTTGTTTAGGTTAAAAGCTGATATGCATAAGTGTGTAACATTCTTTTATTTTCATTTAAATTAAATCAAACGATGTGTAAATATGTTTAAATTTATTGTTGAACATTTCGTCGTGATGAGCTCACATCTGTTGGTCCTCCGCTCCTCTAATTTAGAAGATCAAGGTTAAAACAAAATTTTATTTACAAGTTTTAAAATTAAGATCAGTAACAGCAAAAACACCTACGAGCTAACAGCTCGTTAAAAACTTATTTTTAACATGTGACCTAAACCAGATCTAAATAATAAATAATTAAATGAACACAAGCTAAATATAATGCTAAAATAGACGTGCATTTGGTGCAGAACATTATTGGGGACTGCCTCGTGTAGGCAGTGACCTATTATTATCCACATGACTAGGGTTTCTTAACTTTATTGGGTTTCTATTGTTCTTCTCTTGGCAAATGTTGCTAGTAGCTGGTCACTTAGCTGAATTATAAGCCTTGCAGTTCCCTCTGGTTTATTTAGGGTTCCTATATTTCATCTAGAAATTCCATATTTTCACAAAGTCTAATTTAGAGATTTCTCAAACACAATTTTGTTGTGAAACTGTACATTTACTTCAAATGTTTGTATTGTACTTGAACTGTTTTACAACCAGAACTAAATGCTTATTAGCAATGAAATAATGATAATTTGGTAAAAGTATGGTTCCATTGTTTCAAGTGTGATTGTTTGCGTTTTTATTTTTTATGCTTTTTATTATACTGTCTCTTGTTATTTTTTTACTTGGTGCTGTCATTCTATTATTAAGCACTTTGATGACAGTTTCTGTTTTAAATGTGCTTTTTAAATAAATTTGACTTAACATGACTTGATTATTTTGTTGTCAAAACATGTAAATTTATTGCAGATGTTTGTATTGTACTTCAGCTGTCTTACATCCAGAACTAAATGCTTATTAGGAATGAAATAATGATAATTTGGCAACATTATTTTCCCATTGTTTCAAGTGTGGGTGGCTTTATGACTGACAGCTTACAGTTTTTGTAGCATCTACCATGTTCAGTGCTCTTTTATAAGTAAGTTGGGGTTCTTTTTGTCTGAAGACGTACAAAGGGTCACAATTAAAATGAAGACTGTTCAAGTTCAAGTTGGGTTTATTTGTCATATGCAGGTTAACACAGGGTTAACAGTACAATGAAACGCTTAGGACGAGAAGAACCGATTTGACTCGCTAAAAAAAAAATCAAAGAACAAACAAACGAGAAACACTAAAAACATGCAAAAAGGGTACAAAAATAAAGTACCAAAAAGTGAAAAGTAAATATAATATTTACAACATCCTAAAGAAAGATAGTAAACAACAACATGGTAGAATAGAATGTGCAACAGGATGCATTTGAATTAATAAGTATTTCAAGGCAGTTATATAAGCTAATATTCACATGATATATATATATATATATATATATATATATATATAGTACATAATTAACATACTACAGATTTTGTGACAGTTTCTTGCACAGGTAGTGAGTAACATTGAGATGAATTATGATGGTAAGGTAGATACATAGATACTGCATCAAACATGAAACAGCACATAGTGCAGCAACAATAAGTAATAAACATATTAGGTATCACACGCTAATATTAGTCATATTAGTCATCACAGAATTGGCTCGGTGCAATGTTATTGCCTGTTGTTCAGTGTTACTTATCAAGAGTTCAGTAATCTGACATTTTGTGGATAATAACTGTCTTTGAGTCTTTTTGTACGTGATGGCAGACTCCTGTGTCGTCTGCCTGAGGGCAGAGTCCTTGTGCTGGGTGGGTGTGGTCCTTAATGATGCTGAGTGCTTTACGCAGACATCAGCTGTGGTAGATGTCCTGGATGGTGTGGAGACTGCTACCAGTGATGTCCTCTGCTGTTTGCACCACCCTCTGTAGAGCTTTCCAGCTCTGACTGGTGCAGTTCCTGTAACCGACTTGTTCGCTAATTAATTCAAAATGGAATGCAGGTAGTTTCTTAGTTTTAATAGTGCATTCCTTTAGATTTATAGGTGATAAAATGATTAAACTCTGACTTCTGTTGCATAAAATAAACTACATGAATTAAGCCTGTCCCCCTCCCAAACGATGAACACAATATTGCACAATTATATTTTACTTACCTAATGAAACCTTATAGACACAAGCACTTTTAACTAGATTTGGCCAATAAGTATATTTTTTTTATTTGAAGGCACTGATAACTACATACAGTAGGATGCAAAAAATAAGATTGTCACACAGTTGGTAAAATTGTGAAATATGTCAAAACGTTTCAGCATTTAAACTACAAGAAGTACCAAAGACCATTAAATCATTTTAGTTAGTTTTATTTTGTCTGTAGAACGTGTTCTATTTTTGTAAATATTCAAAAGTGAGTGGGGTTTCTTCCACAACAAGCCGGTGAAGATTCTCGGTCATCCATGCTAAATTCAAAAAAGTTCAAGACAAAAACAGCTGGACTTTATTTAGAAAAACGTCTTCAAATAAAGTCCAGCTGTTTTTGTCTTGAACTTTTTTGAACGTCCACAATACGTCATTTAATTATTGGCTTTTCACTAGATTTTTATAGAATAAACTTATGACTGCCAGAAATGGTTGTATTTTTTAAACAATAATGTTAAGTTTTGTTTTAGATATTAATAATTATTATTTGTAGTGATTTTTGCATAATCAAAATGTTTATGTCGCACAGTCTATCTGCTTTTTATGCACAATTTATTATGGAATAAAGACTGAAGATTAGTTTATCCTATATTTTTATATTTTAGCAAATACAATAAAGGACAGAAGCAGAAACCACTAATGTTTTTACATGAACTGTTGCATTTTATCTGCAATCCTGGTATTTCAGGCGTGAGACTGATGGCTACGAGGAACAGGTGTGAGACGATGAGGGCTGCTCTGCCCGACATAAACCGGAGAAAACCCGACACCGGCTCCAAAATCTAATAAAAAGAATTTAAACAACTGCAACAATTAAAGAACAATGTTAGTGATTTTGACACGGTGACCTTTTAAAAACCGTGGCATTCTTTGACACCAGCATTTGAAGCGGATGCTAGCTAGCTAGTTGTCCTCACGTTTATCCTGCCTTCTTTCACTGATGGACACTTCAAGGATTCAAGAGTCTTTATTTGGCATGCGCACCACAAAACTGTACACAGGGTCCCAGTTACATCCAACACAAGTATAAAATGTAAAAGAAAAACAGTGATAAGATCAAAGATATGAACTCAAAATGCTTGTAAATATTAACTTGTAGCTTGTTGCAAATGTTGCTCATGAACTGCTTTAGCTGTTGACTCTCACGTAGACAAACTGTAACTGAGTTTGGTGACAAGAAACATTTTCAAACTAAGAAAGAGAAAAGTTTAGAAGACACCCCCCCCCCCCCTTCTTTTCCCAGTGGTTGTGAAGTTGACTGAGAGCTCCCAGAAACAGACGTGAGAAGGAGACCTGCATGAACAGGAAAAACTCCACTCTGTCTGAGGAACCTTCTTTAAAGGAATTTAAACTATACGACCAAAAACAGGCTGCTGGTGTGGACACTGACATTTTTCAAACCGGCCTGTGAAGCTGATGTTAGCTAATTAATTAGCCACATCCAACATTGTTCACTTAGGTCATCTGGATGGTTTCTTTTTTGTTGTTGTTGTTGTTGGTGAGACATTTCGTCCTTCATCCAAAGGACTTCATCAGTTCGAGGAGCCACAACAAACTCAATCCCACAAGCAGCACACTCTGCACACACTGAGTGTGGGACTGTTTGTCTGTGGCTGTGATGAAGTCCTTTGGATGAAGGGCGAAATGTCTCAACAAAAAAAAAAGAAAGAAACTGTCCAGATGGCCTGACTTAACTTTGTTGGATTTTTTATCTGGATTATTGAGCATGAACTTTGATGTTTTGAACCACTTTGGCATAGCTGCCTCAGAAGAGTTGACGTGGGAGAGGGCGGGCCCCAGAAACCATCTTATCACCAGCAAACTGGTTGGTATGTGAGTGTGCTGCTTGTGTGACTGAGTTTGTTGTGGCTCGTCGGACTGATGAAGTCCTTTGGATGAAGGACGAAACGTCTCAAGAAAAATAAATGAGAAACCGTCCAGATGACCTGATTGAACAACGTTGGATTTTTATCTGGATTATTGAGCAGGGATTTTGGTGAATTAGCCAAACTATTATCCTCAGTTCCTCTGGTTTATTTCACCGGTGGCAACGGTAACTCTCCTAGCTTGTTGCAAGTGTTTATTCAAAAACTGCATGAAACCTAAAAAGAAATATGGGCGATACTTCTCAAGTACAGTAAACAAGTTTTTGACGCCACAAACATTTCCCATCTGTTTTTTTTTTTTTTAGAGGAGAAATGTTTAGAAGAATGCTCGTGTTCCAGCTGCTGACTGACAGCTCTCAGCAATGTGGGGAAGAAGAAGCACTTTTGTTAGGCTGCATAAAACCGTGAAAACACCACACTGTTTCTGGAATCATACTAAAAACATTTAAACTGAGGGAATGAGGTTAAAATGAAATTATTTGTCGTTTGAAGCTGCGACTTTATAAAACGGTGGTGTTCCTTGAAACAGCCCCATGGATCTGTGAGCTCGTTAGTTGTTTACTGGTAGACAGGCCCAATGGATGGCCATGGTTTTAATTCCAGAAACATTTTAAACTATGGACTTTTTTTTAGTTTGTCTGTTTTAAAGGGAATAGTGTTTAAATGTCCCCAAGTTTAAGTCATCTATCAAGTCAAGTCAAATTTATTTATAAAGCACACTTAAAACAGCAGCTGTTACCAAAGTGCTTAACAAGATCAAAGGGAGTCATTCAAGAAAAAAAAATTACACCAAGATGTCATGAAAAGCATCAAACGTAAAACAGAGAAACAGAAAAACAGTGAGATAGTAAATCAAATCACACTGTGTGATTTGATTTAGTCATCAGTCAGTGAAAACAGATGTGGTTTTAGCAGAGATTTAAAAGCAGGAAGTGAAGTGGCCTGTAAAATTATAAAAGGCAGATAAG
>NC_056501.1:32399712-32419420 GCF_014905685.2 Nematolebias whitei | reverse complement strand
GAAAGATAGATGATAGATACATAGATAGATAGATAGATAGATAGATAGATAGATAGATAGATAGATAGATAGATAGATAGATAGATAGATAGATAGATAGATAGATAGATAGATAGATAGATAGATAGATAGATAGATAGATAATAGTCACTACAAACAGCAGAAACCACACAGTGTGTCTGAACGCTCGTTAGAAAGACTTTGAATCGCAGGAAAAATATGAGAACGATGAAAAAACAAAGGAAAATGTCGTTTTGACACGGACTTTTTAAAGTCGTGGTTGAAACCAGCAGCCAGTCCAAGTCTGCTCTCAGAGCTTCAGCAGGGACTCTGTGAGTATCTCCAGTAAGTCAAACCTTTTCCATTGTACAACCAGTTAAAAAACACAGGGACAGAAAGGGCTTCACTTCTCAATTAATATTCATGCTCACGGGTTAAAAAAAGTTCAGTTGTTCCCAAGTCACCACAAACTGCTGCCAGCTGTTGCTTTGCTAGGTGACTTGTTTCAGCTATGAAGATGTGAGAGCCGCTGCGTTGTGACAAAAATGAAACTAAAAAGACATGTACTGTAGTGGTAATATAGTACACGGCAGGTCTTGGCAGTAAATTTCATAATAATAGTTATAAAAAGTTTCTAAAGGAGGCATATTTCAACGAACCGAAGAGTTATAACTGTAGTTTGGCGAGCTTGTAGAAAAACACAGATATGTAGTGGTGAAATAAAAAACAAGCCATCACACAGTAGCTCAGTGGGGGGAAGGTTTTAATAAATCCACAGTAATGTGGATGTGTGGGGGCGTCTCGGGACCAAGCCAGGAATCCAGATGAATGTATACCTGCCCTGGGGCTCAGACAGAAACAGCGAGGGGAGGTGGGAGATGGGAGGTTAGTGAAGTCACAGGCACATAATGTCTCTTATTGCCCTGCCTTGTTTTCTCTGCTGCCATCAGCCTCCTCTCTCGCCCACTCCGTCTCTCCTCACATCATCATCAGCATGAAAGCCGTGCCCGCAAACACTGATGTGTTTGTCAGGGGAAAGTGCCCAGTCACTTTAATAGCATTTCATGCCATCTCTGCTTTCACCAAGGACTTGGCGTTTGTTCTTCAGTGCCACAAATGCAGACTGTAATTTCAGACAAACGCAATGGAAACGCCGAGTGCGGCCAATCGGATTTAATCATGTATGAAGAAATGTAATTTTGGAGGACACCAGGGCAGAGCCTGTTGATACGGCTATTAGTTACTAAGTGAAAAGGCGTGTCCGCATTCCCCAAACATGAATTTATGAAGCCTGTTTGTGATTTCAATCTGACTAATGCATCAGAACAAACCCATCTGTGCAGCACTGACCCCTGAGGTGAGTGTTTGGGGGTGAGGGTTGCGGGTGGAGTGAATGTGAGCGTGGGCGTCCAATTTGAGCTCCCAACATGTACTTAGGCAGCCAGTGAGAGACAGGCTTGGGAAAAATAAAGTAAACCATAATTTAATTCTAATGTTTTACATATTAAGATATCATCAAAGATCCGCTCCTGACCAGGTTCTAAAATTATTCAAATCTAGCCAGATCCTACAATACCATTATTTATTAAACAAAAATCTATCTGTGGAGTCTGAGTTGAAGATTTGTTTGGTAAATTTTACTTGATTTGATCATTGCACAGTCTGAACTCGGGGTGAGTTTGCTTGTCTGTCCACTCCTAGAAACATTGGCTGCAGTTTTAAATGGTTCCACTTACATAAGAAGGATGAACTCCAAGTTGTTTAGAAATGATTTCCGATTCTTCCCGGATTGACAGACGGCAACAGTTGCTTCTCTAAGATCATTGCTGATGTCTTTCTACCTTGGCATTGTGCTAACACACCTGTATGCTTGTGAACAGCAAACTGCACACACTACTTTTACGTTTTTGTTTAATTGAATAAATGTTTATGAGGCATTCATAATATTGTGATCCATTTTTCTTCCGTATGTTTTTCAGTGCAATTCTCGACCCAGTTTTCAGCTGTTTCAACAAATCATAAATCAAAACGTTCGGCTGTTTCAGGACAATCCTGCTGTGACTTTTGGTATTGGTGCAACTTTAGCTTTTTGAAATATTTAGCCTTTTCTGCCATTTTTTCCCCTCATAAAAAAATGAATTGAGCTCATTTTACATCCTTCAAATCTTTAGATGTGTTTACAACCTTTTACTGCTTCTTTCACAATTTATTCTGCTTCAGCTTCTTTCAACTTCCTTGTGCAAAAAAAAAAAAAATCATGTTTTCAGCTGTTTTGTTTTCCTTTCATCTTTATTCTGTCAACTACAACATTTTTGAGCTTCTTCTAACTTATATTTGCTCTTTTCAGCTTACTTCTATAAGTTTCCACTATTTCAGCTAGTAGCCTATTTAGCTTTATGAATGCTAATTTTAGCTTTTTCAGCTAATTCCACATTTTTTGCACTCATTTCAACTTTTTCAGCCTAATTCAGCAAAAATGTGCTCTCTGCACTTGCTTATCGTAATTCCAGCATCTTTGCAGATGTTTTTTTGTTGTTGCAAATTTCTGCTTTTTAAGACAATTTCCACTTTCTTGTGCTCATTTCTGCTTCTTTAAATCTAATTGGGCACAATTGCACTCTCTCCACTTCCTTTTGGTAATTTAGGCTTCGTTCTGCTTTTTAGCTATTTTTGTTGTTGCTAATTTCAGCGTTTTTCTTGCTAATTAACTCATTTTTGTGCTCATTTCCACTTATTCAACCAATTCTTACAGCTTTCTTCTGCCAACTTAGGCTTGTTCTTCCTGTTCAGCTACATTTCAGCATGTTTTTAGCTAATTTATTCAGCAAGTTCTTCTAGTATAAGCATTCACGCTGCATTTTCGCAGGAAATTCAATTTCTCTAATGATATGGTGGAATATCTTGTGCATTTTGTACACTTCAAAATAGATTTAAACAACTTTATAACCTGGTAATGGCCACGTCATGTTTATCATGTCCTCATATGTAAAACCCTCAAATTGACAAAGAGCAGTGTGGTTTATTTTTCTGATGACTGCAAATTAAATGAAGCTACATCAATAAATCCTGAAGCATTAAAAAAATAAAAAAACAGTGGAGGAGGAATAATATCACATCAGACCAAGTTCCATGGGAAAAATTTTATTTATCAATATGCTGTAGTTTCCAAACTGGTGGAACGTTGTTTCCATTGTAGCTGGTGCCAACAGGTTATGCTGAGAAGCGGCAAATAAGAGAATGGCAGCAAAAAAAAAGAAGAAGAAGAAAATGTAACAAAAATTTGACAGTTGTAATTCAAACAAAGGGAAATAAATTCAACAGGTTTTTGTTTTCACATGCACGTTGAAAAAAAATAATACTGTGGCTTTGAACAAAAGCAGTAATCAACCTACTGTGAAGCTCATACTACGAGGAACATATTTGTGCTAAATTAGGAAAGGAGGGATGACAAAAGGGAGCGGCGGAGGGAGAGAAAGAGAAGGGAGAGCATCTTTAAAACAAAGGACCGCCTGGGAAATAATGAGCGGTGTAAACCGGATGATTTATTAGAGGGGACACCGTGGTCACACTCTCATCCGTGGCCTCTTTTTTTCTTCTTCTTTGCTTCTCCTCCTCTTTTCTCCGCCTCTCCCCATCTGGCTCCATGGACTTCTTAAAAGTGAGATAAAGATGTGGACCAACGATGAGGAGCAGAAACAAAACAGATTCAAACGCAGAGATAAGTGCCGTCTCCAACAGGGCCTCACCGTCACCGCTTCAGTGACCGATCGTTTCAAAGCCACTCGGTGACGACGCTTCAGTCCCAAATATTTTCAGAGCAACTAAAATTCTTGTTGAATGGAAATGTAAAAAAAAAAAAAAAAAAAAAAGAATCCTAGTTTTAAGTTTTTGTCAAAACACATGTAGCAACAAAGACTTGGACAATACTGGACGCTGTGTAAAAGACAGCTCGCGTGACTGTTGCAATATTCTGCTCAAATCTAAAGAAAAAATTTAAAACATGTCGAAGACAAAAAAAAAAAAAAAAAAAATCAAGGATTCATACAAAACACACTTTTTTGTTTAAAAAGACGGCTATTTACAAACATCCTCCATTACAAAAATCTAATCTTAAACTTTTCTTATGAGCAGTGTTCAGGTGAAATTACATCTTAAAACTGGGCTCTATCCATATATTTACATTTCTCAGCTTCCTCCTTTAATTCTTCCTACCGCCGTGACCCCAAACATTAAGCGGTCACTAGGATGAATGAAAATGAGATATGGTTCGTGGTAATTTGGTAACGACTCCCTAAGCTGGTGTAGCTAAATGGATGCGCGGCAATCCGGAACAAAAACGTACGCTCTAGATGGGTTTCGCAGACGTCCGCTGAGAGCCGAGTTAAAACAGCACCGCAAAAAAACACAAGCAGCTGTTTAGGCTGTTAACTCGGAGGTTAACGACACACGAGAGTTCTCCCCGAGTCTTGGAGCTGGGCTGCCTTGGTGCCTGTCCCAGGGTGATGTTAGTGCTGTTCGTGGCAGCGGGTGATAGGTGCCTCTGCCGGTGAAGAAGCATCAACAGCCAGTCTGACTGTTTGACAAGAGGTAAACCTGGACCTGTCAGTCTCCGTGTGTCCGTGTGCGCGCACCTGTACACGTGCGTCCCAACAACGACAGCTCGTACCGAGCAGTGACTGTCCCTCCGTCTCCTCTCACATACCATTAGTCGGGCCTGCAGCGCACCCCGTCCCTGAAACAAGCCTGCACATAGAAGCAGCAAAACATAAGCCCAGACCCGTAGGCGTCCATGAGTCCACACAAACCCGTCCTGCTCGTCCACGCACACACGCACCCAGCTGCAGTAAAGCCCACCTTTAGCGCTGCTGCCCTGGGCTGTATAGCTCGGCTGCAGTGTCCTCGCTCGCTAAACTCCTCGACTGTGGAATATTCTGCACGGCATTTTTATTCACAGCACAGCTGGTGAGAGGACAGGGGGGGGGGGGGGATGAACCACCTCCCACACCCACGCCTCACCCATCGCCCTACCATCCCTGCTCTGAAGTGAAAGCCCAGTCACAGGAATATTTCCTCCTTTATATGCCGCTGACTCCCCCCTCCCTGCAGCAAGTAAGTGTGGGCATGAAGATGGCACATAACTACTCACGCTGGCACACTGCGCTGCACTGACTCATTTACAGACCAGTTGGCATCCGACGATACTGCATCCACAAATCCAACTTTTATATAGGGCATCCTACCTGTGCAGTCATCCAATCAGTGCAAGCCATCCAACCGACGCTCACCCTGGGGCCCAATGTTTGAGGCCTGAACTGTGGCACCAGAAGATAAAACAAACAAATACGAGCCTGCCTCCTGTCTGGAACTCTAAAAGACAATCCAGTAAGATCTTTAACTGGTGCCAGCTGGAGCGGTGAGGCTTTGTTGCATCTTGTCTGTTTATTACCAAATCACTGTGTTTTTTTTTTTAATTTTATTATTTTTAAAGCTTAGGCTACAGTATCATAGCATTCTACTGCAAAGCCAATAAAACCTCCCCTAATCTGGACATGTCCAAACACATGCAGAGGACACACCCTGAACGTGTCATAAACACCAGAGTAATGGGGAAACGTATCGGAGCTACGCACACGCACACACCTCGACATCCAGAGTCCAGGTCCAAGTCTTTTCAAAGTAAATAAATGAGAGTAATGACCGATGTGAGTGGTGAGACGATGATAATCATTTAGCTCTATACATTGTGCACTGGTAGGAAAAGTCTAACAAAATACAACTGCTTTGTGAACTGGATCAGGGTTCAAGGAAGTCCTCCATCAAAAAGAGTAAGGCAAACATCAGAGGTGCGAGGGGAGAGGGACACGTCGTTTCACACACTGTGTAAGATACCTGAGCTATCTGGAGAGCTTCCTGGCCCAGTGCGGGACACCCAGCCCCCCCTCGACTGTCACACACAAGCACACGTACACGCATGTTTTCTCGCTGCGGGGCACTTGGGCTCTCGCCTGCCTCGCTCCCGGCTGGTGTGCCGGGGATGTTTAATTGGGTGTAGCACAGACTGTACTTCAGGGAGCTGAGATAAGCTATATCCTGTCCATTAACGGGGACAGCAAACCACGAAGCTGGAGTTCCATCTGCTGGTTGGTTGCTCTGCCCCCCCCCCCCCCCCGCCCCTTTCTGTCTGTCAGCAGGGGAGCAGATAGGAGGTGAAGGCAGGAGGGGGAGGAAATGCGGTGGGGATTGTCAGACAACCCAAACAAACAGAACAGACCTCTCTCATCAGTCCGCTTGCAACCCCGCTGGTTACTGGTCAGTGCGTTTCTCCAGATTTGTGCAGCAGGTGGTAGAAAGATCGGGGGCATCAAGCCCCCATAATGCAAAGGGAAGTGTTCTTCCCCAGAACGTTAATCAGGCCCTCCTCGTTGCTCCCTCTCCTGGCTGTGCGAGGCGTGTCAGACCTTGTAGTAGATGTTGGCAGGGCTTTGTGGAGGCATCTCCTGGACTATGTAGACTGGGTGGCCATAGTCGCCGCTCACCTTCTCGTAGTGAGGGCAGTAGTTGTTCTCTGTCCGCAGAGGAATGATGATGTCACTGGGCTCAGTGCCGGCTGTGCCGCCCGGCAGTTTGGGATTGGACAGTGTGCTGAGCGACAGCGCCGAGGGGCGGGCCTGCGAGTGGGTGTTCTTCCTGGTGCGCTTGCGCATCTTGATGAGGAGGATGATGAGGAGGAGGATGAGCACGAGAAAGATGACGCAGCCGGCCGCGATGGCGGAGAACACAGCCACTTTCGAGTTGAGGAACCCGTCCGTGTTGGAAGGGGGCCCCGCCGGGTCCTGGTTCATGGAGTCTGGAGAGACAAACAGATACAGACTTAAGAGATGGAAGATCAGACAAGGCTGACAAGTCATCATGTAAATGTAGGATAATGGAGAGCCATATATGAATCTGTTTGACTTTTTTAAATCAAAGCTTTGCAGTTGTATTTCACAATATGAGGAAGGTTCAGAGGTTAAAAAAGAGAATCTGCCTTAGGCGGGCTTTTCTTCTTCTTTATTTTGTCTTCACTTGGACCACCAGAAAGAAATTCAGGCGTGTTTCATCGTGGTTTTGCTGACTATATTAGGGGTGCACCGACTGCAGTTTTCTGGCCGATCACAGATTTCTAAAAAGTCTGAGCTGCTGATTCCCATTTTGTTTTATAAGTGACACTGTCAGGTTATAAGGTCGCAATACACCTTCAGTTTTCTAATATTATTTTATGGAAAAACATACCCTTGAACAATCTCCTAGAAACAATACAAACTTGTTTTAACTGGACATGAGGTAGTGCTCTGAAATATAAATCAAGTTCTGAAAATTGTTGTTAAAACTACAAAAAAAAATTGGTTCCTCATGTACCGGTAAGTATCGACCGATCTCTGATCTCCTAAAATTAAGGAAATCGGCACCGATAAATCAGCCGGCCGATTTATCGGTGCACACCTAGACTATACCCAGCTTTATTTATCGTTGAAACCCGATGATCGATCAAATCATGTTCAGATCTTTAGCTCCAGATCAAATGTCTGACAACAGCCTTCAGTCCCTTGGCTCTTTACCTGATGACATATTTGCAAAATAGAAAATAAAACCTTTGTGTTATCTCAGACAACTCTCAGACAATCTGTTTTTTGGGTAAATGATTGTCACATAAAATATGGCTCCAACAATCCCTCTGCTGCTTTTGAAAGCAATTAGAAAACAGATGTATGGGTTTTGTTCTTCATCACACCCAGACTATTGAACACTTGCTGTTCCTGCCAAGAGTCTGTCTCCAAATGGTCCAAAGATCTGCTGCTAGGCTCCTCACCCGGACTGTACCTCGCTCTCATATCAGCCCAGTTCCAGTGTTTTTACACTGGCTTCAGATCAACTTCAGGCTTCAATAACAAGAAATAAAAAAACATGTTCTTGTGTATTAAGCCAAGAACCGTCAAGATCCTGCTGATATCAGTGAACTTTTAATTCCTTACACACCCTCGTAGACCCAGGAGGTGTTCTGATCGAGGCTTAGTTGTTTCTTGTTCCAGATCTAAAACACAAGAGGACTGGTCCTGGTCCCAGACTCTGGAGCAGTCCTCCTATGGGAGACTGGATTGCAAGCTCTCTTTAAGACCTCCATTCTTTCCAAAAAGTTTTTCTTCTTTCTTTTAACTCACCTATTTCGGGACTATCCTTGGCAACATTTAGGTTTTTTTATTCTTCTAGCTTTTTATGTTAAGGACGATGTAACCTACGTTTTGAAACCAGCCCCTTAATTAAAATGCACTTACTTAACTTTTTACTCTTTTTAAAACACACTTTTTTAATCATTCAGTTTATTATTTGGTCTTTTTTTTAAACAAAAGACGGTTGTGGTTTGTAATTAAGACATCAAGGGAACAGTTTTGTCACGTCTGTCTGACAGAACAGGAGGGTCCGAAGAAAACGTTATTAACATCGGCATCTTGTTTATTTGTAAAATGAGATAAAGCGACCCTCCCCCACACGGTAATTTTCTCCTAGGGACCGCAGAATATTAACAGTATGCCTGTTCTGTCATGTGCAAACCATACTAAATCAACTGGGAGCGCATCCCACTTTCTTGTTTGCTCAACATGACTAACAGCCTCATTGATGTAATCTAAATGAATCAGCTCAGCCAAAATAGGCTTCTAATGAACTCTGTAGTCAACAGTCGACATGAAAAAGATCTCCGCTCAGATACGGCTCCAGGAGAACTTGTAGAACATGGTGGGACCACGATTGCGTGGCAAAGGCCGAGCGAGAGATGAACAAACGCGGAGGGCATATCCGAACATCTGATTCTATTTTATCCTTTTGTTTGAGGCGTTCGGGACAGCAGAGAGAACGGCTGGCTCCTTCTGCGACTGAAACTCGAGAACAACCAAATCTGTTTTCCATGTATGCGTGCAGCTGCTGCCAAAGAGCAGCAATCCCCCTTCTCCCCCCGCTGCCATCACTCTTTTACTGTCCATGACCCCCCTAACCCCTCACCCCCTTTATACTTCCACAAGCACACAAAAGTCTCATACCTCAAGGTCCTGCCAAACCCACTAATGACTGTGTCTCGGCGTACTGCTGGCCACTTTTTGCACTTAACAATTTATTGATAAGGGGATAACTGCGCTTGAGACTTATCGCAACTGAATGACACGATTGAAAGCTACCAATTGGAGTCTTATCGGGTGAAATCAGAGGCCGGAGGAATTTTGTATATTCTGGGCAGTGGAGAGAGGCTGTCAGAAATCTCATTCCTGAAATATCAGGTCTCTCAAACTGCAGCCACTCGTCCTTCGTTCCACCCTCACCTCGACACAATCACTGATCTAACAGTGGCAGGCTGGTAAAAACTGAGGTGCGCTGCAAATGTGACATTAGGAAGTCTTTTTATAGAGCGACTATTGTCTAATAAGCAATTATTGAGAAAGTGTGGCTTATCACGCTGGGACAGGCAGAACAGTGTGAACTTGGAGGAAGTTTGTGGCGTACAAAGTTGTGGAGTAAGACAAAAAGTTACTGTGGGAGAGTGGGCTTAGGGGGAAAAAGTACTTCTTCCTTCTGTGAAAACATACAAGAACGCAGGAGACAAGGAGAGCACAGAGCAGCCGCCGAGGCTCAAACAACTCTCCTTCTTTTATCACTCCTTTTAATCTTCATTTATCAGCACTTCCCTAATGAGACTTAAATATATAGATATGAAGACGTGAGTCTCCTGTGGCGCGGCGCACTCTTTATGACTCAGCTGTATTTGTTTAGGGTGTGGTTTTAGGTTTCATCCAAACCCTCATTTTACAGAGTTTCCCTGTATTCTGCACAACACTGGTTTTACAAGTACTTCAGCATGTTGAGGGCACAACCAAAAAATAATTAAAACAAATGTTGCCATGTCAAAGCCAAACAGGGTGTTATACACTTTGAGTGGCTTAACCATTATTAAAGAAGCCAGTGCACACGTATTAAAGCACCCTTAATTATACTATTCAGCCATTTTACTCCCGTTTCTTCCCAAATTTTGATCTGCTGCCCACTTTACAGCTTAAAAAAGAAAAAACAAATAAAAATCAAAACATGTGGAAAAGCTAGAATAGCATGATATCACTTTCAGTAGCAACAAACCATATGACATAGATTACATATGTAAAATAACAAAAAAGTAAAATCCACATGGGATTGTAGCAAAGTGTGTGGAAAAACCCCAGGGCTCCTTGGAGATCTACATCTCTGACAGACATCCCAGAAGAATCGTTCAGAGGTTAAATGGGTCAAAAAAAAGTTAAGACTTTATATGAATGAACTGCCATTTGGATTTGTTTAACAAGTTTTACATTATTGTAATTAAAGTTTTATATATTTTTTAAGATTTTACCATGAAATGTTCAACTTATAGAATAAAGTCACTCTTGTTTGATCTATCTAAACAGTTTTTATACATTCCCACAAGTTTTAGATTTTTATTTATAGGTCACACATCCCAATGTAGGTACCGTATTTTCCAGACTATAAGTTGCACTTTTTTTCATAGTTTAACCAGTCCAGCGACTGACTTGTAGTCCAAAGCGACTTACATACGTTTTTTCCCCTATTCATGACAGTTTTTGACTGACATGTTAAATGTTAATTCATACTGACATGAACCAAAGAGTAAACATTACCATTTGCAGCCAAGGAAGGGTCTTCTAGGCTTTTGACAACTACATGTTGTTCTTCTACCAATAACCCCCCTCTGCAAACATTCACTTACAGACAACTGAGAAAACTTAACAGAATTGCCCCCAAAAGTACAACAGAGCTTTAGGGCCACACTATGAAAAAAAAAATTAAAGCCATAAAATTACGAGAATAAAGTCGAATAAAGTCTTAATATTATGAGAATAAAGTTGTACAAGACTTTTTTTTCACTTCTCGTTTATTTATTTATTTATTTTCCATGAGCTGGATCCACAATGTGACCTGTCAATCAATCTAGTAGGCGTGTCAGCAAATGACCAATCCTAAGCTAAATGCTCCTTACCTGCAGAGCTGCACTGCAGTCCATCAGAGCATACCACCTTACTGTAAGCAGGTTCAAAGTCCTGATACTGATAATAATCTTATGCTGATGTGCTAAAAGTTTAACTGTCTCCTTATTTGTAAAATCAATACCAAAGTGGAACTTAACAAGATGCTCAACAGTCTTCATTTTACCACAGTTAATATGTGGTAAACCAGCTTTATTGTGTCGGAGTTCAGATAATATTATGACTCATTTAGTTTCAGATTGGCCATGTGCTGACACGCCTACTAGATTGTTGGACAGGTCGCGCCGTGGATCAGACTCGTGAAAAAAAAAAACCCCAAAAAAACCATGAGAACTGGAAAAAAAAAGAGAAGAAGCCTCATACGACTTTCTTCTCGTAATATTAAAACTTTATTCGACTTTATTTTCGTAATATTAGGACTCTATTCTTGTAATTTTATGGCTTTTAATTTTTTTTTCTTAGCATGGCCCTAAAGCTCCATCGTACAAAAGTGATGTGGAATGAGATTGGTGAATTTACCCATAACTTTACTGTTGAACTTGTTGGCTTGTTACATTAATTGAGCCAGTTCAGGATCCCAGGTATGTTCTCTGTGTTATTGTTATTTCAGATTAGATGTCTGTTCTTGCACTTTGTGAAGTACACTTCTAAATAAATGTGACTTATACTCTGGAGTGACTTATAGTCTGGAAAATACGGTACTTTTAATGTTTTTTGCCCAGTATGCCGCTCACTGCTACAGGACTTGTGTTTTAATCCCCCCAGAGACTAGAGCAGGCGTGTCCAAGTCCCCTTAAACTTCTATTGTATCTGAACTCAGCATTTTCTCCTCAAAACTGGAAGTCAAAGGTCTTTAACTGGTCACATCTCCTTCATAAAACAGTGTAGAGACAGAGCCTTCTGTCACCGAAGGATCAAGAATATTTTCAGTACAACTTACAATTTTTGCACAGCTGCTGTGTATTTGAGGCTTAGTTTGTACTCTGAGTTTCTGTCTGTCTGTTTCAGAGTGAGATCCCTAATGAGTCACTGGCTACAGCTTTACAGTCTCTTTTGATCTGATTCTATTTAGCCTTTTTATATAACTTATATTCATCTGAACGTAGGTGTTAGCTTGGAGTATTACAAAAGTACATCCTTCCTAATGGGTTTATACTGCAGAGGAACGTTGACTTATGTTGGAGTTTAAGGTAATAGCTGCAATACGTTTTTCAGAAATGCATTATTTTTATTTCCAGTTTGAATGTTATCAATTATTAGCGTGGTCCTGAAAGCTGCAAGTATTAATTTTTTACACTTAGAAGAAAAAAAGAAACATTTGCAAAATGTTGACTCTGGAAGGCGTCATATAACGACTTTAAAATCACTTTTTATGGGTTTGTGTTGCCTGTCAATCTGCTCACCAGAGGTTCCTGGCATCACAGGCCCGATTGGACCCTGATCAGGCGGACTGGAACTGGCCTCTGGTATGACGTTGTCCTCTGGAGTTTCCGGGTTGGCTGCATTGGGGACTGTGGGAAAACAAAAGAAAAAGAGAAACTCAGCCTTGGCGAGCTGCGTGAGATGAATTACAATGACGTCTTCTCTGTGAGGATTACTCTTATTATCATTTGATGTATCTTTTACACACAAAGGTTATCGCTGCCTGTGTCCAAAATGTGTCAGCAGAGAGGGTGACAGCACTGGAAGAGGGAAGGACCGGTGTGAAAGCCTGAGAAACGCACAGATATCCCTGTCCTGTCGTAAAAAATGAGCTCACATCTACATCAGCAGCTCCTTCAGCAAACACTCTGATAGGCAATTCCAATGTTCACACACACACATACACACGCACGCACACAATATACTTACAATACACTCAGGTCTGGCAGAATGGGGGTAAAGTAGTTATATATTAACTTTTTATCGTTTTACATTATTCATCACGTTAAAAGGCCATAATATGCCTTATTTATTGCTCTGGCTTTAACTCTGTTGAAGAGGCACACTTTGGAGGGGGAGATAATTGGAGAACCGGAAGAAAATTGGGGGGGGGGGGGGGGGAGGGGGGGAGGGGGCGGCGGAGGAGGAGGGAGAGAGATAGGTGGGGGGGTCCATGAGCTCTTGAAAGGAGTGCAAAGGAAACAGACTATATGACTGTGAGTTGTGTATGGTGGCCCTACGGTGTAAATGAACAACACTTGAAAAAACATAATTACATTAGAAAAAACTAAATTACATTAAGCCAAAGCGGAAGCGGTTTTTTTTTTGTGGGTGCGTTTAAAAAAAAAAAATTATTAACAACAGGCTAGCCTGCTAACCGTAACCCCATTGTGTGTGTACTGTACATTGTTCTGTTATATGTTGTTAATAAAGTTTAAAAAAAAAAAACAACTCCACCCCAACTCTGTTTTTTTTTCTCAAATGTAATTCTGTTTTTTTGTTGTTGTTTTTTTTATGTGATTGTGGCCACTTCCGCTTTGGCTAAATGTAATTCAGTTTTTTCAAATGTTGTATATTTACACGTTAGGGCCACCGTTGTGATTTCAGTGCACGGACTTTGAAGTCTTGGTGCGGTGAACACTAGTGGGTCCTCGGTGTGGTTTTACAGGGGCAGCAGACAGGAGATGGTTATAAACTATTACTGAAGCTGGTCAGATGGATGCCACAAAGCTCATCTGCATCTGTCCCAAGACCTGCTCACAATGTGTGTGTGTGAGCGAGAAATAGAAGTGGGAAGGCAATTTGTGTTCAAGGCCCCCGTGGCAAGTGTGTGTGGCCATGTGGGGGTGTGGGAGTGAAGAAAAGGGCTCGACATTCCGGCAGGAAATTTTCTGTCTCGAAACAATTTTTGTCTAATCTTGAGCAGACGCAATAAACAATTTGGGTGTGGGTCGTCTGACAGATGGAAGATAAAAGGGGGGGGGGAATAAACTGCATCTTTGTCTCTCTTTGAATGATGCAGGGGGTGGCGAGGTATGGTTCGAGCCTAAACACGCCCCTCTATCCTCTCCATGTCCAGACCACAGCTCCATCCTGATGAGCTGTTGGGTGCGCTCAATAATTGATGAGAAAGGACAGGAGTGAGAAGTGGGAACATTCACGCATGACAGAGGATACGAGAGGACGCGCAGCCCCCCCCACCCCCCACCCAATCCACCCAACACTGTGCCAACCACTGAGCATGTGCACAGTGCGGCCTAATGTTCTGACCCATTTTTTGTCTGTGCACGCTGCTGACATTTCCCTTAGCTATGCAGACAGCAACTACTTCAGAACTGCCAACCCGCCAGAAGGAGAGGGAGGCCGGGAGGGGGAGCGAGTGAGGGAGATGATGATGATGATGATGGAGTGACAGAAAAGAAAGTCAGGGATGTCGGAGAGAGGTGGATGAAGAGAAAAGAGGGGAGAGACGTGCGTGCATGGCAGTGAGTCAACACATTTTTAATGAGCACGGTGACATGATGTGCAGAGGGAGAGGCTGCTGAGTGGCTTCATGTTCAGCTTCTCCTCCACTTCCTAATATTTTAGAGACAAGAGGCGAAAGAAAAAACATTTAAAGCACAATCAGCGAGAGGGATCCATCTGCTTGTGGCAGATGATTCAACACGATAAGGCCCCAGACTGTTGACACAGTTAAATGTATATGCTTTTTGTAAATGTAGCATTAGGAGGATCTGGGCATATTTCACACTGGAGTGAATCACCAAAATAAACTCCAGTGCACGGTGTGCACAAAGACGGCAGAAGAAGGAGGACATACGGGAGGATCTGGGTGAGCAGAAGGCGTTCAGCTGCAGAGACGGAGGACATTTGAATCAAGCACACAACAACATCTGGGGTCACAACTGAGCGGGGCTTTCGTTTTATTATGTTTGCAGAAACAAAGCACAGAGTGGCTGTAGAAACGAAGGGCCCAGGGCGCTGAATAATGTTTGTTTTTATTATTGATTAGTCTGCCGAGGATTTTTACGTTTAATATTACAAATTTTAAAAAAGCTGCCCGTAGGCGCCAGCTCTGCCGATTGCATGAAAAAAAAAACTAATAAAAGAAAGGAAAATGTTAATTTTAGAAAGCTGAAACGAGCTCATGAAAGAGAATTTAATTTAATTTATCTATATATTTTATTTATCTTTAACAGTCAGTAACTATGAGGGTTTTCTTGCTAAAACAAAGTACCTTTAATTATAGTGCGAGTGTTTATAAAGCATTCATTCTACTGTGATCCGTTTTTCACAATTTCCGTTCTATTTCAACAAATCATAAATTAAAACATTCAGCTCGTTAGGAGAAGGGTGTATGACTTTTGGTATTGGTGCAACTTTAGCTTTTTGAAATATTTAGCCTTTTCTGCCATTTTTCCCTCATAGAAAATGAACTGAGCTCATTTTACATCCTTCAGATCTTTAGATCTGTTCACAACCTTTTACTGCTCCTGTCACATTTTGTTCTGCTTCAGCTTCTCTCAGCTTCCTTGTGCAAATTCCAACTGTTTTCAGCTACTTTCAGCTGTGTGTTCAGCTGTTTTGTGCCCCTTTCAGGACCTTTCTGCTAACTACATATTTTTTGTGCTTCTAACTTCTTTCTGCTAATCTCATCTTTTTATGCTCCTTTCAGGTTATCTCTGCAACTTTTAGCTTTTTCTGTTATTTCAGCTACTATTAAGCTGTTTTATGCTAATTTTAGCATTTTTGTCTAATTCCACATTTTTGCACTGATTTCAACTTTTTCAGCCTAATTTAGCAAAAATGTGCACTATCCACTTCCTTCTGGTAAGTTAAGCTTCTTTCGGCTTTTTTAGCTACCAGTACTTTTCAGCTGATTTTTGCTAATTTAATCTTATTCCAAATAATTTCCACTTTCTTGTGCTCATTTATGTTTCTTTCAGCCTAATTGGGTAAACATATTCTTTCTGCTTTCTTCTGCTAATTCAAGCTTGTTCAACCTTTTCAGTTACCTTTTTGGCATTTTCAGCTATTTTTGGCTGTTTTCAAATAAATTCACATTTTTCATGGTAATTTCTGCTGCTTTTAGCATAATTAACTTATTTTTTATCTTTTTCATTCAACCTTTATTTAGACAGGTTAATCCCATTGAGCCTCGAGGACTCATTTACAAGAGAGACCTGATTTCAACAAAGAATGATGACAACAATGAACAACAGCGACAACAATAAACAAATATAAAAGAGGTGTACAGATTTTTTTAAAAATTTAATTCCACATTTGTTAAGCTCATTTCAGCACTTTCTGTTTCCTTCTGGTAGTTTAAGCTTCTTTCTGCCTTTCAGTTACTTTTCAGCCATTTTTTTTCTAATTTCAGCTGTTTTAGCTACTTTCTTAATTTTTCTGATAATTTCTTTATATTTAAACAAATTTCAGCAAATACGTGTTCTTTCTGCTTTCTTCTGCTAACTTAGGCTTGTTCTTCAATTTCAGCGTGTTTTAGCTAATTTCAGCTGTTTCTCAGCAAGTTCTTCTGCAATAAGCATTCACACTGCATTTTCGCAGGAAATGCAACGTCTCTAGTTATCATTTGGTTTATTAAAATAAATGCTTTATATCAGAAAAGAATTGTGGAATAAATGCAGTAACGATGTGAAAAGTGCAAAACAAATGACACAGTGAAGAAAGTACCTCACGATTTATAATGTCACAACACTTCCTCGTTTGCTGCCTTCTGATGGTAAAAAGGCTCATTCTGGAAGTTGCATTTGACATTTTCAGCTCGTTTAAAGTCACAATAACCTGCATTTTAATTAGCATAAAAGTGGAGATGGCATTACTAAAAGCTTTTTTCATAATTTCAGATAAAAAAAAAATAAAACAATTATTTGAAAGTGCAGAGCAGCCAAAGCAAACTTGTTGTTGATGTCCCTCTAATAGCCACTGGGGCACAGAAATAGATGTTAAAAGTAGCAGCAGCATCTTTTTTTTCCTAACTGGGTTTTTTAGGGCACACCGATTGTGAGTGACAGCTCGCTGTGGGGACTGTTTTTTGAGAAATGAGTACACGGCTCAGCTGCGAAGTTCAGGAACAGCCGGGAGGCTCAGGAACAGACCCCAGTTGAGAAGAACTTTCCTAGAACTTTGCTCGATTGATGCATTTCCTTTCAGCTCCCATTAACACCATAATATGGACCAGTTTCCCTCTCGGTTAATACTGCGGAGTAAAAGCCAGCGCTGACTACAATAATGCAGCATTTCTGCCATGGCGTTGCAATCCCAGGCTGTCAGATGCTCAGACTGACCTACATGGAAAAAGCTAACGCAAAGTCTGTTTCGGAGCTGGTTATGGGGTATTTTTCCACTACCTGCTGAATTTGTTCCTGCTCAGACCTTGCTAGCATCAGCAGCTTGTTAGTTTCTACTCTTCCACTGACTGCTAGGATCCTCTGCTGTCATCTCACTAGCCAACATCCAAATATCTGCACACACTAGATGTTTTTTTGCTCTGCAGTGAGCCTCCTTATTTTTGATATGCAGCATTTAGGGTGAAGTCAGATCACCATGGTGGGCAGATGTTCCTCTCAGATGGAGGTTACTGTCTGTTTGGGTCAGAACAAGCACTGAGGATGGAGGGAACGTTTACACAGCAACACATCTGTGTACTGTTTCCTGTCAAAGCCAGGATATAGATGTCCGCATAGTGAGTAAAAACTATGTATAAAAGTGAAATGTATGATGCAAACCAAATGTTGCGTCCAAGGATATCTAAACAAAGCGTGCTTGTTTACTTCCTGCATTTTTAGATGACTTACCCCGACCGTGCACATAACATCCAAACCCCAAACACATTTTCTTTGTGTGATTACTCTGAGGGTCCCAGAACAACGGAGAGCGCTCTCCCTGTGAAGTGGAGTGATTCTACACAAGTCATCTGTCACGTGGATGTTATTTCTGTAGGATCTCTTTTCTAGTTTGCAAAAACTATTCCCAGACATAAAGACTCAACGTGGTGACGTCGTCGACAGCAGCGGGTGAGCTGCGTTGATAAAATCCTAAGCCCGCTGGAATATTTACCAGCTGCAGCAGTAAAGCTGGAAACGTAATATCCAAAATGACCAGGCAGAAACTCGATGGCTAATTAATCAGGTCACTTCATCACGGTGACGTTGGAATCATAAAAATCGGATAGTTCGCTGCACGGAGCGGCCCTGATTATTGATCGTTTGCAATCCTCTGATACAAACAGGGACCTACTGTTAGAGATAATTAACACAATATATCCCCTCTGTCGTTTAGGCAAGAACAAGCAGGATTCATTAATTCGTCATCTGAGAGTTTAGATATTTTCTTTTAACCCTCCTATTTTTCTTCTGCTGACAACAAATCAAGACTGTTTGGTTTTTACCACCACATAAAAGCATCTTAAGCATCTTTTGATGTAACGGTTGAATATCTTCCCATCCATAAAACTCACAGAACGGTTCTCATTTCTTATATGAATATAAAAGGCAAGGTTTGAATTATAATATTGGAGGTTCTTGTGAACTGTATTATATTTATATGGATTTATTCATGAATTCCTCCACTGTCTTCATTTCAGTAAAGTGAATTCTATCCACTAACTGTGCTAATGTCACAAGATATGACCGAGTGCTTGGAAAAAGGGTTTCGTCAAACTGCTGTGGCTTTTCTGAGGTCAATAAAAACATATTTTACACACAAACACACAAAAAAAGCCAGCGTTCCTGTTTGGTTTGAAAAGAAATCAGACTGCAGAACATATTGTCTCATCATGAAACATTTTTTCCAAGTGGCTCGGATTAATTGTATTTAACTTTAAATGTTTTTTTGACTTCCTATAACAACCAAACAAAAATGATCCAAGAATTGTTGAATTTGTTTTGTATGCTTGGTTAAGGCATAAAGTGTTCAGTCAGGTCATCTGGACGGTTTCGTTTTTTGTTGTTGAGACGTTTCATCCTTCATCCAAAGGACTTCATCAGGCCGAGGAGCCACAACAAACTCAGTCCCTTTGGTTCAGGGACCTCATACAGGTGAGAAAACGTTTCAGGGACCCCCTCAACACTTATGTTTATTAAATAATTTATTCAATCTGTCTCTTTAATGCAATGGTAACATAAATACTTAAGACCTGTTCTTTAAAAGTGTAAATACAATTTTTACACTTTTAAACACGGAGTATTTTTCATTAAAGACACTTGATGAATAAAATGTTTAATTTCAACTTCCAATTTCCAGAATAAAAACAGCCGTAGTCAGACCAAGTACCAGAGCTTAATTTATAAATCGCTTGACGCCGGAAAACAAAGAGTGGGCAGGACGGGGGGTGGGTGGAGGCGTCCTCCCCTAGAATGGATTGTTAAAACATTTTTGTAACCCAAAAAATTTTTTATTTTTTAATTGCAGACCCCCAACCACCGGCTCATGGATCCCCAGGGATCCGAGGACCCCAGTTTCAGAACCACTGCCTTAAACCATCTTATCACCAGCAAACTGGTTGGTCCACTATGTGGGTGCAGTGTTTCCCTTGGATAACTTGCCATGGCGGGGCGCTCATCTCGTCAGTGAGTTTTTGTCAACAGGGGGACACATGGATGGAGACACGTCATGTGCAACACGTTGCTTATACCGACAGTTTTATAGCGCGGGGGGGGGGCAGAGACACATCTGAGCTGCGTGCTGTTTGTACCGACAGTTTT
>NC_056501.1:32392165-32399702 GCF_014905685.2 Nematolebias whitei | reverse complement strand
GGGGCAGAGACACATCTGAGCTGCGTGCTGTTTGTACCGACAGTTTTTTGGGTATGTTAGCGTGACGGTTTAGTATAAGGGAAGAAGCTGCCTTTTTATCTAGCACACCTGTATTGCTAGCCGCTAGCTTAGCATTATGTTGGTGCCGATAGGTGCGTGTGTGTGTGGAGGGGAGGTGCACGCTGTTCGGTAGACGGGGCGGGGCGCCCCGCTTGTATAATGGTAGGAGAAACACTGGAGTGTGCTGCATGTGGGACTGAGTTTGTTGTGGCTCCTCAGACTGATGAAGCACTTAGGATGAAGGATGAAATGTCTCAACACAAAAAAAAAACCATCCAGAGGACCTGACTGAACATCGTTGGATTTTTTACCTGGATTTTTGAGCATGAACTTTGATGCATAAAGTGTTGCAGTTTTTCAAATTCTGCACATTTGTCAAAAGATCTGTTTGATTTTCCCCTAAATATATCTCATTAAAACCACTAAAATAACCGTTTTCCAAACTAAATGTTATTATTTTTTTACACTATCATATATATATGATACAAATATGTTGAGTGTATGACTGTTTTATTGTATTTCACTATAATAAAACTAATGTAAAAAACAAGGAAAACAAATCTGCTGATTACTCTGTTTCTTTATCATACACCTTGCCTGAATCTACCATGATAACAATTTCATTAAAGTAAAGTTGGTGGAATTCATCATCATAATTTAATGGTTTTTTTTAAGTTATTTATGTTGAGTCCTGTACAAAACTCTGAGCAAGAACGGAAACACAAACGTTTCTACTGCCTGCCGATAAATTACATCCAACTTTTTGGTTCCTGGGAGCATGTCTCGTTGGCTGACGGCGGCGGACAAAGTCACGCTGGCGATAAATGAGAATGTCAGAGCAAAGTGAAACATGGCTTGAAGGCAGCAGCTCGGCGTCGTGTTCTACATGTGAGGTGAGCGCACGTTTACCTTGCCCGACTTTCATGATGACTTTCATGGCTCGGCTCTTGCACACGCCTCCCTCCCGGTTCTCCAGTCCCTCGACCGTGCCGTTGGAGGTGGCTAGAATTGGTGGGGGGGGAATGAAAGAAGGAGGACGACACAAAGGACGAGGAGTGGGAGGATGTGATGGAGGGTAAAGAAAAGAGGAATTGGGTGGTGGGGGAAGAGACAGTGACACATTGGTTAATGAGCACGTCCATAACGCACAGTAATCAATATTTACGACAAGCACTGATTAGCTGTTCCAGTGATTAGCAGTTCTCAGCCTCAATCAAGCGGCAGTTCCTCTCAACGCCATCTCTCATTAACACAACAGAGTGAAGTCAAATGAATAGAACAACATCACAGTCTACTGAGAGCGTCTGGACGCGGAGGAGGAACACGCTCACACTTGGAAGTGCGCGTGTAAACAGTTCAGCAGTTAGAGGTCCAGCGGCCTGCCAGGTCCGCGGGCAGCCCACTCCCTCTGGGGCCGCATGTGTCGCCGCTTGCTGGTACAGTGCATCGAGCTAAATGCCTCGCGCCTGCGTGTCCATTTTTAAATTAGTGCACGTGTGTGTGTGTATCTCGATTTGTTCTAGCGTGTGCTCCAACTTGGAGTTTAAGGTTGTTTATCCAATGTCACAGTCACTTCACACACTGTGACACAATTGACTGTCTATTTTAGGCCTCTTGATAATGACCCGAGGAGGCAGAGTGTGACTCTGACCTTAGCACAGAGCTGCGCGTGTGCATGTGTGTGTGCATGTGTGTGTGCATGTGTGTGTGCATCTAAGTTTGGAATTCCCCAAATGATCACCATCTCTGCTTAGTCTGCTGTTTCGATGCACTCCCTTCCTCTGCTTTTGTTTCTCTTCCTCGCATTATCCGTCTCGCTCCAACTTCATTTGGTTCTTTTTCTTTTTTTAATCTGCGACATCTGACTCTGCCCCTCCCGTTTCCCTCCCGCTTAACTCAGTGACCATCTCCCAGGATGATTGCTTCAGATGGCACCCTCATTATGATGACAGTCCTGGAGAGGATGCTTATCTAATGACAGCAAACTTGGCCCCAAGCGGAGGGAGGTGGGGAGTCAGGCCAACAATGCAAATACAAACACTGGGACACTTACTGGCATCGTGAATCAATGTTCCTACATGCGTTTGCTCGCTATGAACTGATGTATCGAGTCGTGTTAAAATGTGCCTTCACAGCCTTGAAAAAAAAATAAAAAAGCTTGTCTAGTTGATGCATGTCCTGTCATTCCTAAGCTTTATTAATGCTGACATTAATGCTGCCTTGTGGGATTTCAGCTTTTGACTTCAGAGAAATGAAAGAAAACAAAATAATGAATTACACTAATATTACGCTACGCTATCAGATCGAAACGCGAGCCACTAAATTACAACAACGTTTTGTTAGCGGGATAATTTGCGAGGCTGAATGTGATAACATCATGTCGGGAGCTTCTTGGTACGAGCGCCCTGCCGCAGTAGACTCAACACAACCGAGTGAAGTGGATGTTAAAACACACACGAGGGGGCCGGCACAGCTAAGTGCCACCCAAAAACGACTTAAATTTACACTGAGCACACATTAACAGCATTTACGCTGTTAATGTGAATGAACACTCGGGGCTAAGTGAGTCTTGTGATTTATGTAGATCTGAAGCATGTCGTGTTTGAAGAGAACATCCAAAGCCAGTTCTGTAAGCTCCTCGCTGCCACGGACGCTCCAGACGCTGACACCACCTCAGCTGTGCTTTTTACCCCAATTTCTCTTTCAATTTTTACATTTCTAGGGTAAGCCGAGACAAAAAAAAATGAGCTCTTTGAAGATCGACCTCAAAGGGGCTTGAATATTCTCCCTAACAGTGAATTTTATATCCACTCAG
This sequence comes from Nematolebias whitei, assembly GCF_014905685.2. Lineage (NCBI taxonomy): Eukaryota > Metazoa > Chordata > Actinopteri > Cyprinodontiformes > Rivulidae > Nematolebias > Nematolebias whitei. Next base: position 32,396,827 of record NC_056501.1, on the reverse strand, counting down.
GGAGAGCAAATCTTCTCAGCGTTAACTTACTTCTGTCATCTAAATTAGCTATTCCTTCAGGCTGGCCGAGCAGACCTCTGCATCGCTGATGTGGCGTAATGATAAGTTGGCCCGGTGAGGCTCCTGTTTAGTACTGGAAGGGAGCTGGATTTGTAAAAGAACATTTCAGATGCTGTTTGTGTTCAGGCGATGGAAAACGTCACATAACTCAAGCCATTACTGTACCGCTGGAACTTCATAATCCCATTAACCGTGTCCAATTGTGACCACATTTTCTCCTGTGAATACGTCTTTTAAGCACTGTTCAAGATGGAAATCAGCCGCAGGATCAACATTAGGAAAAACAAATGTCAAAGGCTGTTAAAGGGGTAATTCAGATATTTGAAGTGGGGTTCTACGACAACGTTATGAATAATAAATATTCTACCTGTTGCAGATGGGTCTTTAAATGACCTCAGTTTGGCAAAGTTAATCTGACTGGATTGACAAGCTAACAGCTAGTGAAATGTGTGCCATGTTAAAACTCCAGTCTCAAATATGTCATTGTAGCTAATTCAACTGATGCCAAGACACAAAATTACATGGAAAAATAAAGTTAATTTTCAACTGAAGTCACATTTAATTATCACACTGGTAGACTCGTGAATTCTTAATCAGGATTATCACTGTGAAAAAAAACCTTGTGCTGCTGATTATCCATGCTGCTGATCTCGTGCTTCTGATTTATTTCATGCTGCTGTGTTCATTCGTACTCATCTGCTCACACAGACTCATGTTCGTGCTGCTGTTGTTCGGTGTATTGTTTTTGTACTACTAGTGCTTAGTGTGTTCTTAGTTTAGCATATTTCTTAGTTCATATCTTTGATCTTATTACTGTTTTTCTTTACATTTTAATACTTTTGTTGGATGTAATTGGGACCCTGTGTACATAATTTCGTTCCACCACATGTACCACATGAGATGATAATGACAATAAAGAACCTTGAACGACACTTCTGCACAAACTAGATGAAATATGGGCCAATATGCCATGAGGTTGCATACATATCTGCTGTGTTGTATTTTTCTTTGCTGCACAGTGTTCTTGAGTTTTATGAAAAGTGCTTTTTATGTTATTATTATTATCCTCAGACAGCCGAAGCCTGAAGGGTGAAACGTCTCGGCACAAAAAAAGAAACAGTCCAGATGACCTGACTGAACATTGTTGGACCATTTTCTAATCGTTATGTTGCTGTCAATTTAACATTACCCATTTAATAACAGTTACAGCTAGCTGCTGCTGCTCGTCCAGCAGGGTCTTCATCATATTTGTGCTGGATAATCTTAAAAAGGAAAGTGATGAGAATGTTAAAACAGCTGAGGAGTTTTTGAGACTGGATTTGTTTTTCGATGGCATCAATCCACTTTGCACAGGGCTCGGCTGAAACGAGCCGTTAGCTCCTTAATCCCAACAAATATGCTCTATTTCTACAAACACATTCTAAGAGCTATCTACAACAAGTAAGATATTAACTGTTTATAATCTTTTTCCTAGAACACCATTACAAAACTCAGAATCATCCCTTTTTCATCACGTTTGTCTGTTTTTGTTTTTTTGTTTCAACTCTTGGCTGGTTTTAGTTTGTTCACATCTATCATGTCAAAGATCACGCAAAAACTGTGCCAACCCAGTTTTCACCATCTCCCTAACCCTACTCCACCACAACGCCACACTGACAGCGTTTTTAATCTAAAAGCCTCTCACTCCGTCTTCTTACCGTCGCTTTCATTTGCCCGTCCCCTTTATCCTTGCACACTAACGTTAATCCAAATCTGGATTTCCAGATATTAAAAGGCCAACAGTCATGCTGCGTTCTGAAAGGGGGGAAACCAGGGAATAGGGCTTTTCTGAGGGTCTCAGCAGAGATAAAAACACAAGGGGGATGAAGCAACAACAGGATGGATAACAAAGAAACGACTGCCCTGCCGCTGATGATTGAGTGGAACAAACCGGTTCACTGTTAGCGGTCCGGAACACCGTTAGAAGTGGTCATTGCATGAAGGAATGCTACTTCTTTGGAAATAAAGTGTCTGGCTCCAAATGAGGGGTTTTAGTGTGATTTAAGACCCTCCTTGTGGGTGTGGATCACTGGCCACAGAGTGACTAGTGGGAGAACAAAAGATCTACAGCTGCTGAAGTCATAAGAGAAACCAGGTGCCAGATGTTGACGTTGGGAAATATCTACAGTACATCAGCCAAGAGGAAGCCTTACAGGAGAAATAGCTGTTCAGCTAACACCTTCTGCTGCTGCACATTACCTATAACATATTACCATACATATGTGAATGTGCACCTTTGCATGCAGATCTAAAAAGGACACTCAGGGTGGAGGAGGAGGACTGCTCCCTGAAGTGCTCCGAGGAGAGGAGTGGGAGATGTGTTAGAGATACGGCGCTGACCGACCGAGGCGACGCACGCTAAGGCTGGGCCGCGGTCTATATTTATTCTCAGGTCTGCTAAATGAGGTCACTCAGGTGGTCCTGCTGAATACATTCCCCATCTCCATCATGAATCATCTACTGCTTATTATTCCTGACCAACCCAGGGGGAGAGAAGAGAGCGGGGGCTTTCACACAACCGAGCACGACGAAACTGAGTGTGAGCGAGTCTACGCACACACGCGTGCACAGCAGCAACATCTGCCCAGAGCACAAACGAGTGGATGGATACAGCCCATGTGACAGACAGAGAGCAGGTTGTTTAATGAGAAAGTGGATGAGAGGTGACATTCATTGGCTGCCTCCCACACCACCACCACCACCACCCTGTTCTCTACAGCATTCAGACTTCCACTTAGACGAGTGGAGCAGGCACTGGGTAGTCACAGCAACCACTACCAATAATGTCTACATTTTCCAAAAGATAGAGAAAGAGGAAAAAAGATAAATACATAAGCGGGGCACAGCCACCATCTGATCACTCACACTTAGCATCAAAACGAAGCTCCAGTGCACACATTTGTTTTATCCGTTCAGGCTAAACAGACCTATCAGGTGTGTATGTGTATTAAACAGAGCATCACAATAAATACGTCTGCTTATCATACCTGCAATTTCCTCCATCTTGGTTTTGGTTTACATTAGCAGACCACAACTGAGGAGCCAAGGAGCACAAGAGAGCCTATTTGCACAAAATATTTCACTCCTGAATGAGCACAGGGAGGGTTAGATTAGGTTTATGTGTCTGATTCCAGAGATAACCCTCCCAGGCAGATCTGGCATGCGTGCAAGAATGCACGTGCACATACACATACATGCAGAGGAAAAGCATACACAGAGCGAGGTTGACAGACTGGAATAATACTGGGAGATCTGGATGTTTGCACTTTGAACCTTTTCTAATCCTGAGTATTAGGGCATGGCTAAAGCCTGATTATGGTGGAATGAAATGGATCTAAATAGATGTCCTAGCCCATCAGACTTCCATTTCTTTGTCCCTGAAATAGAAATGGAAATCAGTAATCAACCTCCAAGCCCTCCGCTTGCCGTTTCTTCCCCCAAGCTTCTTCATCTGTAGGTTTTGCATCAGAAAAGACCATTTACTCAGACTTTTTCTATCATCTCAGACGAATCGGCCAGACTCGTGTTTTCTTCCCACCACCCCCACCGTGCTCCTTCTTCGTAATAAAACCTGGCAGACAATATAAAATTGTCATACCTTCAACGCTTGACGCGCAGATTTTCTATGCTATTTTGTACATCCAATATTGAATTTGGGTTAGAGCAAATGTGGTTTGGAGTAATGAGGCTGGACAGCTGATTTTCTCATCTCTCCCTGCTCGACAACAGTTCTTTTTCTCACACTTTGGCGCTGCCTAAAGCCTCACCACGTGCTGCCTGCTCCCAGGAGCCACTTTGCTGCGGCTACGGTCAGCAGGTAGGGCCAAGGTTTGTGGAGGTCAACTGCCCAGCAGATGCACAACTGTTGCTCAGCTTTGGTTCACAGCCAGAGGGGGAGCTGCTCTCCCATGTGCTGGTTAGACAACCCTTGCTCATGCACACACACATGTACACAACAACATGTATGCAATCACTCAGCTCCACGGAGATGAACACACTGCGGCGAGCAGACAAACTATTTTGCGCAGACAAACATTGAATGCCTGCGCAGCCCGAAGATCAGGCGGGACTTAAAAGCTCCTCGAGCTGCAAAATTACAGGGTACCTCTAAATCCTCCTCTGGCAGAAAGCTCCATGGTATGGCAAGGGGTGGGGGTGGAGTAGAGGGGGTGAAAGAGGGAGGGAGGTGAAATGGAGGTGTGTGTGTGTGTTCAATGTGTGTGTTGGGATAGATGGAATGAGGAGTGCAGAGTGAATAAGGGAAGGAGAGAATGCAGAGAGTGAGAGATGGAGACGAGTGAGACTTGATCTGTCTGATGTGTGCTGGCATGGGTGTGTGTGTGCAGATGTGTGTGTGTGTCTGTGGGGATGCAGGGTGTGCATGTGTCTGAGAGGGAACATGGAAGGAGGTGATGAAGTGAGGAGTTGAGTGGAGGAGAGCTCAGTTTGGAAAGAAGAGGTGGGAGGTGATTGCTCTCTGTTTAAACGGAAGAAGCATATGTGCATTCGGTTGTGAGTGTGTGTGTGTGTGTGTGTGTGTGTGTGTGTGTGTGTGTGTGTGTG
>NC_056501.1:32371528-32392155 GCF_014905685.2 Nematolebias whitei | reverse complement strand
GTGTGTGTGTGTGTGTGTGTGTGTGTGTGTGTGTGTGTGTGTGTGTGCGTGCCAGCTTGTTTCTCTCACTCACACTCAGATTTTCTCTTAAACTCTCCATTAAAGTCTTTAGATGTGTGTGTGTTTTGGATTCATTGCAAACGTGCACATTTGAATAACTGCACTCTGTGCAGAAGAATTTGCATTGGTTTGAATGTGTGTGTGTGTGTGTGTGTGTGTGTGTGTGTGAGTGTGCACTGAGCGATACGGTGATGAGTTAAAATGCATGTCTAAACATTCACAAATATTCCAAAGTAAGTTAATGTCCCATTTCTTCCCAGAGGCTGTGTGTGTGGTCCTGATAGAAACAGTCCAACATGAGCCATCAGACAGTTCCTCCTCCCAGACCTTCCACAGGCAACATCAAGGGGTTTGTGCTTTAGGTCCACTTATGACTGCTTTAAACCTCTGCAGAGGACCTGTCAGCGGCTCTCACAGAGCGTCTGTGTGTGTGTCTGAGTGAGACCCGGTGCCTGCAGTCACAGAAAGATTCGGCATCATTTCACTGTGGGTGCCTGTGTGTCACCTCTACGGTGGATCCACCGGGGCAGAGCTGTTCCACTGCTGCACTTTGAACTCCCCATCTCCCCGCTCAGCACGCTGCAAAACCTCCCCATTTCTCCACGATATGCACACGCTCACTCAAGGACAAGAGGACGACACTGTCCTGTGCACAAGAGGCACGTGCGTACATTTACCACAAACCCAAACCAACAGAAAGCGCACATATAGTCGCTGGGTCTGTAGGATCAGCTGGAGATAAAGGATGCAGAATAACAGGAGGACCTTGGGGAGCAGAGCTAGCCATCTGTCTCAAACATGAACAGACTGAGTGCACTGCAACATGACATGATGTGGACAGACTCGTTTTGGAGAGCATTGCATTCCGAACTGCTCCTCTGCCCCCCACCCTACACTGACCACACACACAAATGGATGAGCTCTGCTCAAGATGTGGAAGCATGTTTCTGGCCTGAAACCCACACAATCTGACAGGTGTGCACTCAGGTGAACGCAGAATGGTGAATGCAGTCAATTGGCACATTTTAACGGTGTAAGCTGAGGGTGTGGATTAGGGATGCACGATATTATCAGCATGGTATTGGCCGACATTAGCGTTAAAGTTCAATATCGGACATTCCATTAAAATAACTCACCGATATAAAAGGCGCTGTTTTTGTGTGACAGTCCAGTGACCAGGACGCCTGCAACGGTAGCACAACGTGATGACGTCATGTGCGCCTACCTGATCTGATCACGACGAAGAGAAAAAAGTCAAAATGTCGGCGGTGTGGAAGTTTTTTTTCGTTGAGGATGTTGGATTCTGAAGATTTCTGGACTACGTCGGAGATATTTTTCCGACGTAACCTTACCCAAGTTAGAAGCCGTCATTTCCGACGTCATTGAGAAACTAATAGCCGATAGCACTTGGGTGAGTTTTACCACAGACATTTGGACGTCGTGTTAACCCCGTTAGCATGATTAGTGTTACGGCACAATGGATAGACAAAACCTTTGAACGTAAAAAGGCACAGGAGTGCAGAGGATCCCACACTGCAGCTAGGAACCTGGAACAAGCCTCCACAAGTGAGACAACATCGCAGGTGACTAATGCTAATAAATAACATTTAACACTTTTCATTTAATGTAAGTTAAAGTGCTATGCATATCTTATGGCTGCTGCTGAATATATGTCACCAGCTCTTACAGCTGTTGCACAATTTTTGTAGCAAATAAGCCTAAATAAGAGGACTATGTTCTGACAAAGGAACATATTAAACTATTTCATGTTGCTGTGTTCCTTCATACTCATCAGCTCACACAGACTCGTGTGCATGCTGCTGTTCAGTGTATTGTTTTTATGCTATTTTATGCTGCTAGTGCTTGGTGTATTCTTATTAGCGTTTTTCTTAGTTCATGTCTTAGATCTTATTGCTGGTTTTCTTTTACATTTTAATCCTTTCGTTGGATGTAACTGGGACACTGCGTACACAATTTCATTCCACCACAGGTACATGTGGTGGAATAAATAGAGAACCTTGAGTTGTATATAAAATATCGGTATCGGACAAATAAGTTTTAACATATCGGCCAAAAATCCAATATCGAGCGTCCCTTGTGTGGACCATACTTATAGCTAATACTGTTACAAATGGATGCTTACAGTTATAAAGTTAACGGATACAATGCCAACATCCTATAGGGCGTTTAATTTACATTCAACAAGCAAACAAGTGACCAAAATCCTGCTACGAGTTAACTCCTCTCAATATGGAATAATATAACTTTACCGGCTATTTTAGCTGTAAAATATTTGGTTGTGTGGAGAGTTTCGCCAGTAGCCCACACAACCCTCCCTAATGACAGAGTAGCTAATTGGCAGTAATGGCTCTTTGCACCGATATCATCGAGCCGCAGCCCCAGAAAACCTCTGCAGTTTAGCACAAATCACTCGCAGACTAAAAACTGGGGGAAAGCGCCTGGAGAAGTGGCAGCAGTAACTACTTTTGCCAGTAGTTTTGTTCACAAAGACAATAATGTGAGGAAGAGGAAAAAGACGCGTCAGATGCTCTTTGTCTCTCTTTGCTGTAAACGTCGCTTCCCATCTATTAGATCATTATTTTCCAAAATCGGCACAGCCCCTCCTGGGTGCACACACAATCTAACACCCATGAATTCAAAGAAACAAACAGGTGAACAAATGCATCTTGAGCTGCACACATTCAGTTCACTATAACACACACACTCAACTACTTCCAGCAGCTCAGACAGTGCATCATTTGACTAACAGCAGCTGAAATCTTGCGTGTTGAGAGAAATAAGTCAAGGGGAAACTGGGTCAGGGAGAGGGGGGGGGGGGGGGGGGGAGAAGAGAAGAAGAAAATGGCATTTCACCTTCCTGATGGTATGAGCTAAAGGTTAGGAAAGATGCAACACATGCTGAGGCACAGACACACTCACAAACACAGGCTCAGAAGCTAAAGGTTAATATTGTTCATGTGGGAGTTGCTGTGTTGCTGTTTATCTCACTTCTAGCCATTATGTATGTGTGCACAAGGCTTGTTGGCAGCTAATAGTGTGTGCAGTTAACCGCAAGCACACAGTTTCATCCTTGTTAAAGATAGGGGGGGTTGTGGAGGGGAACCTTGCATTAGTGTTTCATTAATCTCATCACAGGTCTAGTTTTTCCCTTGTCACAGAAACAGAGGAAGAGATGCCCGCTCTTTTATCTCACAACTGGCCATTAATCCATGTTGACAGTCGGCCATCAGGACTTGTAAACCTGTAGTCATCGTCATCCGTCAGTCCATCGCGCTCAAATCCATCCTCATTTATTATGAGGAACTTTAGGGCTGACTGAACACTTCAAATTAAAACTTCCTACATCTTTGCCATACAGCCTCTGGTCAAGATCATCCAGGGAAGTTAAACATAAAATATAGAGACTTTTGTGCAAAATGTGTTCACTATAAGCTGTCGCATTATCACGAAGAGAGTTGTGGTTTGATGCAAACAACAGCAACGAAATTGTCATAAAATAGAGTTGGCATAAAGTATTTCTGTTCTCTTTAATAAATCATACACAAGAACATAATTCACTCATGACTGTAAGTGTTTGTTTTTCTGTGAATGTCTGTGTTCCTTGCCACAAGAACCGGATCACTCAAACCAAACTGAACTGATTCGGTTACAATTGATTCCTTCTTCCCTGTAAAAACATGTTTCAGTTTTTATTTTACGTTTTGTTGGTTTTTTTGTCACAAAGCAAAGTCTGAAACTGTGACTGAAAGCTGGTCTGTAGCAATGGACCAGGACCAGCTTTTGCTATTGCTCAAAGTCTACGCTTTTAGTCATTCCAAAGCTCTGTGCTGATGCTCTATTATAATAGCATCCTGACAAAACCTCGACTCAGGTAAAACAAAGACATCGGTGCTGTTCATTTGTCCTGCTAACATACTGGATATGATGTTAGAAAAGGCTGGTCGTCTCAAAGTTTTTCCCTAAATGGTGGCTCCTTTCTTCCTCTTTTCCACTTCCTGCTGGTGGCATGAGGATGGAAAGAAAGGCTGGAGCAGGTTCGCACCAGGTGCACACAGAACTGTGCAGGCACACATCGGCATAAGCTTTCACTTTTAATGCAAATGCCATGGGCTTTCAGCTTTTTATAGAAAAGTTTAAATTGTGAGGAAAATGAATTTTTTTATGAATACAGGGTCCACACAAAGATAGGAGTATCGACACATGTACGTGTGATTTGAAGCCTGAGCACGTGGCTTGTTGACAGCAGACATCCTGACTGAGGAGACACATTTAGACGATCTTCTGCTTAAATTAGATAAAAGTCTTATACTGCACTAACCAATTGCTTCTAAAAAGTATATATCACTCTGAGCCATAATCAATTCAAGCTTCTCCAAAAAAAAATAAAAAAATTTAGTTCAGAGTAAATTAAATGTTTCCTGTAAATGTGCTCATTTAAATGTGTTTGTGCACAACAGTGCTGTGCATGCATGTGAGGTCGGGTGCTAAAAATGTAAAAGTGGCCTTGCATTAAGTCAACCAAGAGAAGGAAGGAGGGTGGTCAGCAATAACTAAACCTAACAAAACTAGGGAAGTAGCATTTCCTGCGAAAATGCAGTGTGAAAACATATTGTTGAAGAACTTGCTGAAAAACAGCTGAAATTAGCTAAAAATGTGCCGAAACTGAAGAACAAGCCTAAGTAGCAGAAAAAAGCAGAAATAACACATAGTTGTTATATTAAATTTTAATAAGCAGAAATGATCATTAAAAAAGGTAATTAGCTAAAAAAGCTGAAATTAGAAAAAAAATTAAAAAAGTAGCAGAAAAGGCAGAAAGAAGCTTAAACTAAAAGGAGGAAGATGAGCTAAAAAGTGAAAAAGTTAAATTTAGCACAAAACAGCTAAAAAGTAGCTGAAATAAGGGAAAAGGCTGAAATTGGCAGGAAAAAGCTGAAATGAACTAATTAGCTGAAAGAAGTTAATTAGGCTGAAAGTAGCAGACATTTATCTTAAAATTGCTGAAATTAGCTGAAAAATGCTATAAAAAATAGCTGAAAAGATAGAAGAAGCTTAAATTAGTCAAATAAAGCAGAAAGAACACATGTTTACCCAATTAGACTGAAAGAAGCAGAAATGAACACAAAAAGTGGATATTATATGAAAAAAGCTGAAATTTGCAAAAATCTGCAGAAAGGTAGATAATTTTTTTAAAAATAAGCTTAAATTACCAGAATGAAGTGGAGAGAGCACATTTTTGCTGAATTAGGCTGAAATAAGTTCAAATGAGTGCAAAAAATGTGGAATTAGCTGAAAAGGCTAAAATTAGCATAAAACAGCTAAATAGTAGATGAAATAACAGATAAACCTAAAACTTGCAGAAATAAGTTAGAAGAAGCACAAAAATGTTGTGGTTAGCAGAAACAATCTGAAAGGAGCACAAAACAACTGAAATTAGCTGAAAGGAGCACAAAACAACTGAAATTAGCTGAAAGTAGCTGAAAATGTTTAAATTTGCACAGTAAGCTGAAAGAAGCTGAAGCAGAACAAAATGTGAAAGGAGCAGTAAAAGGTTGTGAACAGATCTAAAGATTTGAAGGATGTAAAATGAGCTCAGTTCATTTTAAAAAATGGCAGAAAAGGCTAAATATTTCAAAAAGCCAAAGTTGCACTAATACCAAATGTCCTAGCAGGATTGACCTGAACAAGCTGAACGTTTTGATTTACGGTTTGTTGAAATAGAACAAAAATTGTGGAACGAGAAAGATGCCAAAGAACATACGGAAGAAAAACAGATCACAACATGTGAACGCTTCATAAGCGATCATACAAATATTTATATCAGTGAAAGCGGTTCCTACTGGTTTGACTTGTTTTTGTATTCTGGTTTTTGAGTTAAATCCAATTTTTTATAGAAAAAAATCAGAAAAGCATTGTTCTGCATTCCAACAACTAAATTATGACCCTTTGAATTTGACTCAGGGCCATTTGTTGGGCCCCCACCCACTAGTTGTAAATAATTTTTTGGGGGATGTTTATGCAGTGGATGGGCTTCAAATTTATGTCATTGGGGTAAGAATCATGATTTTTTAAGTTATTTCTGTATATGAATACAACCTTGGTGCATAAAGAGAGCATACAAGTTTTAAATAAAAATATTTCTTAAGATTTATCCTTATTCAACGTAAAACTTTCACTGAAGTACAGACTATTCTGTTCTACGAGCTCACAAAGGGCGCCAAACCATTATCCTATTATATTCTTCCACAAGTATGCCTTTGTACAAAGATTAACAAATGATAAATCCCAGCAGTTATTTCCCAAGTATTACTGGGTGGTACTGGTATCGTCAGGTTACACGTGTGTAATCAGCTGACAGATGTACACAGAAGGTCTCTTAGTGTGCTTGTTCCTCAGCAGGAGGCTCACTGAAGGTTTCGTCTTGCTTCATTTGCACTGATAATCACACGAGGTGAACCACGGTTCACTCGCTAAATCCCAGCTGATGATGAAAGCCATCCTCCGTCGGCTTTTACGGTCAAATGAAAAGACGATGCGAAGCTCCGGACTCCGGTGAGGAGTCGGCCCCCCTCGTCGATCCAGCTAAAAATCCACGAGCCACAAATCAGCTTGATAAAAGAACTATTGGGATGGATCGGAATGTGGCGAGATAGCCGCGGCGTGTCAAAGGCCACGAGGCTCCGAAAGTCTCAACTGACCGAGGAGGTAATTTGTGAGTGAACTCCCTCCTGAGGGAAACCAGAGCTACAGCAAGGGAACAAATCAACAAACCCGAACTGTGTGGGATGAAATATCTTTCGAGCTCTCACCTCTCCTGCTGGTGCATGTAAAATATGAGCTTGCAGGGGTCCATTTGTGTCTGTGTGTGTATTTAAATGAATGTTTTTAGATGCCTAAGTGCATGTGCCAGGTTTTTGAGATGCTTGTGTTTCTGTGTGGGGCTCCATTCATCCTCCACATAGAGAGGAGCTTCATTTCCACTGACCTTTTCAATCCGGCCTCCAGAAGAGAATTATGACAACTGAGCCTGCCTTGTTTTGCTCGGCGCTAACACACATCAACAAGGGGAAACAAACAAACAATAACTCCTGCTGTGGGCTCAGGGCTTCCCATCTCAAACAGGTAATTGAAAACAAGCCGGATGAGGTATTCAGAGTGAGAAGAGGAATACACAACTAGCTCCTACTAGCTTTTAGATTTTCAACTAAAAGCACAAGAATAGTCCAGGAAAAGAGCAAATCCTCGAATCTGAGACATGACAGCAATCAATGCCAATTATGCCAGCTATATTCCTTGAATAAATAGCTGCCTAATTACCTGATCACAAGATTAAAGCTCAGACAGTAAAGACTGCGAGATGCGCCGAGAGAGGCAGAGAGTGCACTTGTTATTGAGGAGTCAATGTCAGCCCATCTGTCATCCACAGAATCAAAATCTGCAATATGGGAGGAACAAAGGCAGACATAGGTGTGTAGGCGTGCACATGTCCCTGCAACTGTGCATTATTATTGTTTTTTTTATTAAACGTGCAAGCCTGTGTGCCCAAACCTCAGGGGGAATCTGTGGTACCTGCTAACATGTAGGCGAGTCGACTGCAGCCAACAGCATTTCGGGTCAGAGCAGCTTTAATGCACAGTGACACACGAGCACAGACACATGTTGACACAGAGACAGATATATAATAGCTAGAGGGCAAGATGGAGCTAATGTGTAAAGCACCAGAGCTCCTCAAACCGCAGCGAGGTTTCTGCAGCTCTGCGACACAGGAAGAAGGGAAAAAGACATTTTCCCCTCCTTTTTCCTCTGTTGTTCCCAGAACTCCAATCAGAGAAGCACAGCAGACCACAGAGAAAAGGCCTCTGATTGCATCCTAATGCACACAAAGCCTGCAAGTTGCATGCAAACAGGAGGGCACACTCACACACTGATTGCACCCCTCCACTCCCAACTTAGTGCTCCACTCTCCTCAGTATCATTTACATGGTAAACCCACGCTGATCAGGGATCAGTGCTTTTTGGGGGGCCAAAGGATGGTCAAAGAGTCCCAGAGCTTAAACTCAAGATCGAGGGTGGAGAGAGCTGGAGGCTCCCTACACCCTTTCCATACCCCCGCCTAGCACAAATAAACAGCTACAACACAAAAATGTCTGGCAGACCCAAAACAATTTCCTGCAGGATCTGTCACTGTGCAGGGGAGATGGGAGGAGGGAGATATCTAAGCAGGATGGGGGAATTGGGTGGAATGGCAAAGGTGGATGGAGAAAGATTGAGTTGCAGCAACAACAAAAAAAAGAGGATAGACAAGCGGAAGAGAGGGAAAGAAATGTGACCCTTGGGTTTTGAACAGGAGGTACGTAACCATCAAGTCGCTGCGAGCCCGAACTACACAGCACACATTTATTTGAAGACATGTTTCTCCTCAGCATCCATCCATCACGGCGAGCACAAACTCTGACAGCACCCGCGCTGCACCTGTGGGACCGCTGACTGAAAATATCTCACGCTCAGCTGAGCCGCGCTTCTCTTCAGCGTGCATTAACGAGTGCACAATGCTTACAGCAGCTCCTATTAGGGAAGCAAATCTGCGCAAACAGAAGTGGAGGGTGGACGAGCGAGGGCGCGTTGTGTTTTTGCCTGCGCATCTATTTGCATGCTAGTGTGAGCTTATGAGTATATATATTTGAATTTGCTTATGTGGCTTTGTGCTTATTTTTGCCTGTGCGTATGTGCACACACACACGCCTCTTGTGTGTTTGCCTGCTTCTGTTACTGTGTTTGTGCGTCTGTGGTCGTGCTGGAATGGAACATGGACATTTTGCCACTGAGCTGAATTCACAGAAACGGGCTTGGCCCTGGCCTGCAGAGCAGTATTTAGAATCTGTATTTATGCGTTGGACAACCACAGCAATCTCTATTACCACATTGTGATTCATGTTTGTTTGCTTTGTTCTACGCTGATTCCATCAAGAATCCCCCCTCCTTTATCTTCTTATATTTTTTGTTTCCTCCCTGGACATTTCAAAACACTTTCCACAATAAAATGATTCACGCCGTCTTCGCTTAAAGCGTTTCATCAGCCCACCCCTCCTCGTCGTAGCTGACCAAGCATGCGGTGGTTTCCACAGCGAGGATGCGACATTAAAACTAACAACCTCTATAATTATGGATCCATATTTCTCCGATGAGTTTGTGTAAACAGGCCTGGGCTCCAAGCTCGGGGGAGGCGGACTTCTTGGCAGGCCCTGGCTGAGGGTGCTGCTGAATGGCTGTCGGAAAACAAAGCCATTTCAGAGCGTGCCTTGGAGAAGACAAACCACTGTTCCAGGGGAAAGTGAGCTCCATCTGACAAAGAGCTGTGATTTGACTTCAGCTATTGGCCGGAGAAGAAGTGCACGGAGAATATGTACTGCTGGCAAAGCAGGAGGCAACTTCAGACATCGCCAATGGAAAGGGAAATGTGCAGTTGCAGAGTGTTTTAGATTATGGGCTTCATTGTTTTATCCTGTGCATGTGCATTATGTTTTTATATAGAAGTACACCATTGTTCATGACCATTCTCATTATGTACACTGATGTGAACATTCTTCTGTCATACATTTACTTCTTTTAATCACCGTGTACTCTAAACATGCATCTATCAAGCCAGCCTCAAATGTCTCATTTTCCTTTAAAGCTACAAAAGCACAAAGACGGTTTCCGCTCAGCAGATGGGTTTAAAGGAACCAGCCTGTGGATTGCCTTCGGAAAATAAAAGGTTACTCAGCAAATAAGTTTCTGTAAGTAGAGAAAAGGAAACAAAAATCAACACTGTTGGTATTTCCAGAGTTGTGGTCTCTTGTGGTCCGCGTGCTGAGAGAAGATCTGAGTAATCAAGCAAAATGACTTGAACACAGACCTCCCACAGCACCTGCCTGCGCATAAACTCTGGAACATGAGGGAGGAATCACGGAGGGAGAAGCTAAGGGGGGTGGGAGGGTTGAAGAGAGGAAACAAGGGTTGACATGATGAGCCGGAGAGTGAGGGAGGCCTCACATGCAGGATCAAATATTCTAATAAGATAAGCATGGAGCACAGCCGAGGAGGGATAAGTGTCTGCGTTTGGAGCCGACTAATTGAGATGAATACATGAATATATCCGCTTCATCTAGCAGCGACGGGCTCCGCTGTAACCAATGGTTACCATTCACTCGTACAGCCATGTGAGCAGCCCCGTCTCTCTGAGGCAAGAGTGCCACCCCCCCTTCGCCTTCAACCCCCCTCCACTCCAAACAAACTCCTCTGCAATAAACGAAAGGCAATAACCAGCGACAATAATGCTCTGTGCCTGCTAACCCCGACTGAATGAAATATCCAAAGGAGAAGTAGCAGAGGCAGCCTGGATAGATTTGCAAAGCAAGCAGAAAGCCATATATTACACTGGCACACTAATAAACACGGGGCTAAATTCACTCACAAGGGGGGGTTAAATCTGCTTATCCCCGACCAGGCTGCTCCACCGGTACTAACCTGACCTGTTGGCTGGGTTTACTTTGAAAACAAAATCCGTTAAGGCTCACCGATTAGCTGCTTTCAACTCAAATCGGCAATGTAAGTACCACTTACTGGCTCAATCCACATTATCTTTAAGTGAACTCCCTCAGATGCCATTTACAAACTGAGGTTATGAAATAAAAACAAATGTATCTAATATATTCACACTTTAGAGAAATCTGCACATCCTTTATGGAGAGTTTCCTAAAGCAGAGTCAAAGAGATATAAAGAGACAATAGTAACTGAACTGGGGCATTTCTGGAGGTTTAATGACTCTGTATCCCGGCTTATGAAACAACCCTTTCACGCGTGTTTGGCAACTGTACAAATCATTATTTCAAGCCTTTTTGGTGTTTTTAATGCCTACAGTCTGACAATTGTGCAATGAAACAGAGCATCTTTTGTTCTCTGCTCGTAATAAGCATGTGTGAGAGTCCATCACCGAGGCAAAAGGAAAGTCCTCTCACAGTGCCTCTTGCTTCTAATTAAAATATTTCAGCGTTACAATTGGGGAGGAAAGGGGGGCACCAGATGTTAACTGTTAGCATTGCACATTAAAAACACTTATTTAACTGGCAGTTTTTAAAACGTGTGAGCTATTTGCATCCCTATAATCTGAAACTCAACATGCCTTCAAAATGACAGCTGAGTGGCTGTGATTTGATTATGGTAATTTTATGTTATCACTAAAATATGACATTTAACACTTTTTAAAATCATGTTATTATGATGCATTAAATCAGGCTGTGTGCCTTTTCAACGTTCCCGTTTACTTGGCTGTGTACAAGACTTCATTGGACTCCAGCTCATGAACTCCTTTGCATTATTATTATTACAGCGAGCACCTGCGTGGGAGCGCGCATGTGCACATGAGATGGAGCGTCCTTGCAAAATGTAGGGCAGGGGAGGCTCTTTTGATCGGCTGCAGCCGGGGCAGAGATTTCAACCTCGACCTTCAACTCCCCCTCCGAGGCGAAGAATAGCCAGAGAAGAGGGCCGACTTGTAGAGCAGAGCGAGAAGGTGCTGGATGCATGTTACCCGATGGTAAAGAATTCCTTTGGGGGCCATTTAGGAGGCGGGGTGTATAATGTGTGGGTTGTAGAGGAAAAAATAACAGTGATAGAGAAGAGGGCCCACGCTACAGAGTGCAAATGTTACTGACATGAACAGTGCTGCACATCTTTCAGGTGAGGATAGCAGAAGAGTTCACAGATATAATCTTAAACTTTGTTTATTAAAACTGTATCAGGACATGAGTTAGACCTGACCAGCTGATTAGGCTGGTTTTAAGCCAGTGGGGTCCAAACGTTTTCATATGTGGGCCAAAACTCGTGGGCCATAAAAATGTGAATTTAACTCTCAATGTGAACAATATTAAGGAGAAAAGACAAAAATGTACTGATTTTGGTGGAGAAAGTTTGAAATAGTTGTAGATCAAAATGTTAAAAGCCTCATAAATGCTAAACATATATGTTTTATTAAAAAGGATTTGATTTATGTGAGTTGTTGGGTCTATGTTTGTTGTTTTCTTGTGTTTGGAAAGTTAATTTTAGTCTGTTCTCAGCAAAAAAAAAAGTAATTTGAGTACCAGTAAGTGTCCTTTGAATAGGGGGTCGATCAGCCTTTTGGACCATGGACGGCCCAAAAGACTGATCCAAGTTCTGGAAAATCATCCAGCTGTCTGTCGCTACAACAGATTCATAGAAGGCTTGATAAAGTTGATCAACTCGTATGCAGATGATACCACGTTATATTCATTTAAATCTGTCCAGTTTCCTTATTGATTCAACTGCAACATTTAGACAAGTTTTATGAATCTTTATCCAAGTCTCCTTTTTGGTAGAAATCAGTAAATGTTTGTGATGCTTTGTACCATGATGTGAAAATAAAAAGATTATAGCCAAAGGTTTATATTTTGCTTAATATTGCTCATTTTGAGAAGATTGTTTTTCATCTGTTTTGCTGTTAAAACGAAACATTATATAAAAAAGGATTACTAACTAATTTACAGAAAGTCTACATAGACTTCTAAAGCCTGCTGGACACAATGATACCTTTCTTAAACTTAAGTGTGGGCCACACAAAATCACTCCACGGGCCATACTTTGAACACTCGTGCAGTAAGCAGATTAATAGTCAGGCAGATCTGTGGGCAGATTTTTATCGTTACACTTTCAACATGTCTGCGGTTCAGAAGTATTTTAAAATTGAACAAACGAGGGCAGTCCTGTTGCTACTTGCAGTGTATGACTTAAATTAATACTGTAAAATACTGTGTGTCTGCACAAAGATTTTTTCATTTACATATTTACATATACATTTTTTTTAAACTCTGCTATGTGGAAGTTAAACAAACCATGTGGCATTTTTTTCCCCTTGTTGATAAAAACGAGAGGAACAACAATAATCTGTAAGTTTGCACTGTTAAAAATGCAAATATCAGATTGAGACAAATAATCTTAAAATACTCAGATCTGTATTGTGAAGAAATAAAAATACTTATCGGGACATACCTAATGAATAATAGTTGAAAGTACAACAGCACCTCAAAAAACAAAAAAACAATCAGCGTTATAAATAAGACCTTTTTTTTAATCAGCATTGGAAGCAGCCATTAAAATGTGTAATTGCCTTTCTGAATTACAACCTGTTTCCAGATATTGAAGCTTATATTAGGCTACTTTTGGATTCCCAAATTAACAAATAAAGTTGCACAGGAATAAAAAGAGCAACATGGAGGCTATAAGCACCAGGAATAAATTAAGTGTTTGCTGCGAGGGGGTATTTTGTTATTCACCGAGGTGAGACAATACTTGCTCCACTGTGGCAGAACTCTGGTGGGGAAATGGGCACGTGTCATGATTCACGATGCTACGCGGCTATAAAGAGTGACAGCTGTCAGGCGGGATCAGGCCTACTCTGCCGACTACTCAGGAAATCAAAGCAGAAGAGAGGTGCATTTCGACAGGCTGCCTCAGTTTACTGCTTTGTGGTTTTGACTTTATATAGACCAGAGCGTCGCGGGCCGAGCTAACCGCAGAAACCAATCACCAAGCAGTCATACCACTTTATGTCAGTGAGGGGTGATTACAAGAGAAAATGGAGGGATGTTCTTCAGGCTTTGCTCTGTGATGTATTATTACAGTCTGTGTATATATATTTGTTCCAGAACATATGTCCCTTCCCTTTTATTTTGCTCTTTTGTCATTTTCCCTCTTTTATTTTCTTTGCCTTAAAAGCCTCCTGTCTGGAATCACCTCTCTGCTCGCTCTGAGCCCTAAACACAGCACGGCCATTTTCCATACAAACAGCTCATTCGATATCCTGTGTTTAGACAACGCAGTGAAATATAACCAGTTTGTTCAGTTGAGCAACAGAGGGGTTAGAAGATAAGTGTATGCGTGTCTGTCTGTGTGTCTCTGTGTGTGTGTGTGTGTGTGTGTGTGTGTGTGTGTGTGTGTGTGTGTGTGTACAAAGGGGTGCTGATAGACAGCACAAGCTGGTCCTGGTCTGGGGTTTAGATCAGAGCTAGGTTATCATTACTGAACCCCCTGTGGTGTTTCCGTGACCCCTCAACTATGCATTGTGACCTTTAACCCCCTCGTGACTCCTGTCAGGGATGGGGCGGGATGGACGGGACCAAGTGAACGGGATCCCCCGTGGTGACAGCAGGGCAACACACACACCATTTGGCGCTCTCTTCAGGCCCACACCTTTTGCTGCTTCTTCGACCCCAACTAAAGAGCAGGGAGTGTGTGTGTGTGTGTGTGGGGGGGGGGGGGGGGTGACAGAAAAGAGTAAGAGGGCTGGAGGCCAGGGGTGGACAAGAAAAAGACTGCTGGAGGATTTAGAGGGATGTCCACTCCTTATGCATCTTCCCCTCGTCTCAAACGGTGTCTGCCACGTTCGACCGTTAATCAGAGCAGATAAGCCCGGTCTTTATAGGCAGAGCAGATTTACGCCGCTCTGCTGGCTGCCTGGACCATGTTCCCAGCACAGACGATGGGATAATTCACTCCCATCTTCAAGGTAGGGATAAGTTGGCCTAAAAGTGTCTTAACACACACAAACACACACATCACAAACCCTGTGAACGGTATAAGTAATGCTGGAAAGGTCTACATACACGGTGCAGGTGCTCTCCGTCCCTCCCTCAAAAAACATTAAAAAAAAAAAAAACCTGCAGAACAGACACAAACAGGAAACGCACATGGCTATTATCTAAATGATAGATGAAGTGTGTTTTGGTGTACGCACGGGCTGCAGTGGAACAGATAAAACATGCTTTTCCTGTTGCAAAGAACATTAACATAATGCCGAGACGAATGCTGCATCCGATTACTGCTGACAAGCAAACGTTACAGTATATGAGCCTAATAATGATCCACCATCAGCTGGATCCTGCAAGACAAGCCTCCCCTGTGAAGGATTTACAACTGGATCCAGTTATGAGTTCACAGTCTGAGACGTGAAGAAGAGAGTGCAAAGTGTTCCTCTAGTTTGCATAAAACAAACATCAGTAAGACGGCTGTTCGGCAAAGGAGACATGAGAGAAAGCGCTTTGCATAAAAATAAAATCAGCCTAAAGTAAAGCTGACACTTTTGCTTTAAAGTCAAACCTAAGCGCTGTCAGGAATGCGTGCCCACGCGCATGTCAGTAATAAAGTGAAGTTAAAATATTTATGATGTAATCAGGAGACAATATGCAGAGCAGCCCTGCAAAACATAAAGGAAGCAAGGAAATCTTTTAGAAAGTGGCAAAAACTCCCGAGGTGTTTTCTACAAAACATTGGGCGTAACGACGCTCAGAGGAAAATATTCCTTAAAACCCACATAACGTGTTGCCACAAGAGCGACCGTGAAAACTGACGCTTGATAACATCCCTGACTTCATGCTTCCCTGCATTTCTCCTGCAAGGGAGAGTTCACAAATATTGATTGAAGTGCAAACAGATGAAAAGAAAAAATAATTTATTTTTGTGTTGGGTTTTTTTTTCTGTCAGTGCAAAATGTAAAAGAGCTGCTCTGGAGAATAAAAGCTGCAGGAGCTTTTAAAACTTTAAAACCATAGAACTAAAAGGGAGTTTTATTAATGTGCCTAAAATACAGGCTTATGTGTCTTTGATCTAACAGAATTATGCCTCATGTTTCTTTTGTGGTTATTGGTGGTGGGTCCCGTTTTTCTGGCCTGCAGAGTCTATTGATTCCTCACAGGCTGCAGCTCTTTGGCACGAAACAGCTGGCTGTTTTAAGACACTGTCCTTTTAATTTAAGGATCATCTCAAATAATTTTACAGATTAAAGGAGGGATCATTTCAGATGTTGCTAAGGCCCAGCCCAACAGCAAGCTCAAGAAGTTAAGGTCAAGCAAAAGCTTTAATTTTAGAGAAATGCTGAGCATTTACAACAAAACTAAAGTAATTGCATTTCCTGTGAAAATGCTGTGTGAATGCTTATTGCTGAAGAACTTGCTGAAAAACAGCTGAAATTAGCTTAAAAAAAAAACATGCTGAATTTTAGCTGAAAATAAAGAACAAGCCTAAATTAGCAGAAGAAAGCAGAAAGAATACATATTTACTGAATTAGGTTTAAAAAAAGCAGAAATGGACACATAAATTACGAAATTAGCTAAAACAAGCTGAAATTAGCAAAAAAAAAAAGTTGAAAAGTAGCTGAAAAGACAGAAAGAAGCTTAAGCTACCAGAAGGAAGTGGAAAACACTGAAGTTAGCTTAAAAATATGGAATTAGCTGAAAAGCTAAAATTAGCATAAAATAGCCAAATAGTAACAGAAATAAGTGAAATACGCAGAAATACGCTGAAAGGAGCATAGCAAGCTGAAATTAGCAGAAAGAAGTTAATTAGGCTGAAAATAGCTGAAACTATCACCAAAAAATTGAATTTATCTAAAAACAGCTGAAATTAGCTAGAAAATGCTAAACAGGTACCTGAAAAACTAGAACAAGCTTCAATTAGCAGAAGAAAGCAGAAAGAACACCTTTGCCCAGTTAGGCTGAAAGAAGCAGAAATGAGCACAAAAAGTGGAAATTATCTGAAAAAAAAGCTAAAAACAGCTGAAGAGAAGCGATCCAAGCGGAAAGAAGCTTAAAATACTAGAAGGAAGTGAAGATATATTTTTATTGAATTAGGCTGAAACAATTTAAATGACTGCAAAACATGGAATTTTTTGCACATACTTTAGCAAAGGCTAAAATTAGCACAAAACAGCTAAAT
This sequence comes from Nematolebias whitei, assembly GCF_014905685.2. Taxonomy (NCBI): domain Eukaryota; kingdom Metazoa; phylum Chordata; class Actinopteri; order Cyprinodontiformes; family Rivulidae; genus Nematolebias; species Nematolebias whitei. The sequence continues at coordinate 32,375,312 of NC_056501.1, read as the reverse complement.
AGTACCTGAAAAACTGAAACTTGCGGAAATCAGCTGAAAGGAGCATAACATGCTGAAATTAGTCGAAATAAGTTAGAAGATGCACAAAAATATTGTAGTTATCAGAAATTATTTGAAACAAGCGCAAAACGGCTGGAAAAAACAGCTGAAAGTAGCTGAACACGTGTTTAAATTTGCACAAGGAAGCTGAAAGAAGCTGAACCAGAACAAAAAGTGAAATGAGCAGTACAAGGTTGTGAACAGATCTAAAGATTTGAGGATGTAAAATGAGCTCAATTCATTTCCTATCAGAAAAAAATGTGGCAGAAAAGGCTAAATATTTCAAAAAGCTAAAGTTGCACCAACACCAAAAGATTGTCCTGAGCTGAACGCTTTGATTTATGATTTGTTGAAACAGCACAGACTGTGGAACGAGAAAGATGCCAAAAAACGTACGGAAGAATTTAGAAGTGGATAGGATCACAATAGTGTGACTGCTTAGTAAGCGTTCACATAAAAAGGCAAACATTTCTATATTTATTTAAATATGGCTATAGGAATGTGCCTTTGTAGATTATGTCTTGGTGATGTGATATCTATTTGTTTCCTATAAAAATACAACTATTTATGACAGATTATAAATGTGTGTTGTGGTAGAAATCTCTGCAGTTTGGGAATTTCAGAAACATTTGATAAAAAAAATCAAACACTGTACAAGTTTCTCCAAGACATTAGCTGTTAGAAGCTACTAAATTCTGACACAACAATCTGAACTCCACATAAACTCTTCGTTCAGTTTATTTGATCAACTGAGTCACAACTCTTTGTGAAACTTCCTCATCGCTTCAACAGTCGGTTACATTTGTTCGTGCGTTTTTAAATGTTTGTGACAAGTCAGTGATGTTTTCCCATGTCAATCAAAGGTTCTGCTCGTTTCACTCATTTATGAGCAAGCCTTGCGGTCCTGCTCCAGTTTTTCTCTTGTGCATTATTAGATGGAGCTGGAAGTCCTAAGCTTCAGCAGAAAATCCTGATGCCGTGACTGCTGGAGACATGATGGACTTCCTCATGGTGGAGAACAAAATGACTCGGACAGAACAGTGAAGTTACTGAACCACAAAAGTTCAGAGTAAAAGTTGGTTTTGTTTTTGTTTGAAGGTTGTGGGAATCTCAGCTGGATGGTTATAATAAGGTTGATGCCAAACCTTCTTCTTCAGCTGGTAAGACCTGAGACATATGGAGACTAAATTAAATGGTAATGGACTGTACTTATATAGCGCCTTTCTATCCAACCAGGACACAAAGTGCTTTACAACACACTCTGTGCCCTCATTTACCTCCACACACACATTCATACAGCACTTTACTACATCTCTGCATGGCTAATCTGAGTGAATCAATCTTTAGAGACTAATCGGTGCTTTAGCTTACATACATGCACAAGTGAGACACAAATCAGAGGCAATGAGGGGTTCAGTGTCTTACCCAGGGACACTTGGACACAGCAGCCCCATAGAATAAGATTATAATTAGATTGTTGATTTTATTCTGACTTTATTCCAACACTTTGTTTCAGGTGTGGGCAGTCAATGTGAGCAACAAATGGAGAGATGTTAAGTGTGAAGCAAAGATGCTCCTCGAGTCCCCAAAGCTCGTATCTCCTTGTTTTCTGTGAGTTGCATTTCTAACATGTAATACTTCGATTACAGTCTAAATAAATCTGAGAGGTTTTACACCATTTGGATGACAGTCACATACACACATCCTAAAATACTTTGTAATGCACATGACTATGTAAAGATCATGAGTGGAAATAGAAGGTGTCAAGCTCCAGACTGCTTTGTCCACCAGATGTGGTGATGAAGGTGGTTCCTTGAGTTCTAGGTGCTTCCTCGTAACTTTCTTCTAAACATGCCCTCCCAGCTCTCAACAAAGTCTCCATTGGGGTTATAAAAGTCACTTTGGACAGATTGAGGGGCTCTTACTGTGAATCATCAGGGCATCTTTTCCAGCAGCATCACGGATGATCTGGGCCTGTCTGTCCTCACAGAGGTCAGACGGAAGGACCCGCACGTCATCCTATGGGACAACATTACGAACTTTGAACCAGAGCTACTGAGTGACACTGTTTGTGTCTCAGTGGGACATTTTCATGGCTTGTTTTGGCCCTGGGACCCTGAAGTACATGAAAGTCTGCCCCCCACTGTTGACCCCCCACTGCCAGCATTCCAGTCCAGGTTAATTTCAGTCCAATCTTAAAAGAACAGTAGCGAACAACAAGCCCATAATCAGTCTCCTTGACACCAGCTCCTCTGACACTCTCCACTGAACTTCAATTAAAGTTTCTTTGAATGGAAACAAGAAGCTCAACCTGGATAAAGACCCAGAACCTCCCACAGAACCAGATTCTGCTGAGGTTCCAGTTTTTCCTGCTCTGCTGACTCCCCCTGATCAGTCTGAGGTCTTTAATAAGATGCAAGGGGCTTCGAAGGATATCTGAGACAGAACCAGCCAGTCCAAAAGTTAAATCTCCTCCGATACCCCCTGCAGGACCTGAGCATTCAGAGTTTCCAGCTAACCTGAAAGAGAAACTCAAGCTGAATAAGACCCTGAATCTCCCATAGAAGCAGACCCTCCTATAGTTCCAGTTTTTACTGCTCCTCTGACTCCTTCTGATCAACCTGTGCTATCTAATGAAGAGCAGGAGGAGCTTTCATTCAACCTTCATTTAGACAGGTTAATCCCATTGAGCCTCGGGGACTCATTAACACACCTGAATGGAGATCTGAAGGTTTTCTGAGCAAGACAGAACAAAAAATCAGGCCAGCCTTTGTGTTTTTTCTAGGGATGCATGATATTGAATTTTTGGCTGTTATCCGATATGCCAATAAGTTAAAACTTATTTGGTCGATAACCGATACCAATACCAATACCAATACCTTTTTTTTCCCTTAGACCTACTTACAGAGACGACATAGCTTCCTCTGCTGTGGAATTAAAATGCTACATTATTCTGCACGGTCTTTGTCAGTTTGACCTGCTACCAAATGCAGATGCCAAAAAGGGGGCTGAAAATAATATAACACTTCAACTTGGATTATGTTTAATGTCAAATTGATTCATGACATTTACTCTCTTTAACAAAATGACAACACTCGAACGGTGCAAATTTGTAAATTTTCACAAATCTAAACTCAACCAGTTCACAAGTGACAAGCACATAAGTAGTAGTGATATAGTTGACGGTTTCTTAAGTTAAAAATCAACTTAAAACATAAGAAGTAATGGTCGGAATGGTGGTTCTTGAGATGGTTAATTAGGTTTGTAGGACTTTGTTTTCGCTCCTCGCATCACTGACACTGAGCAGTGAATGCAAATAGCCGTTCTGCTATCGGTTTCCGACACTTTAAAAAACTTCCGCACCCATCGCCTACATGTCACTTCTTGCTCTCCCGCCGTGATCAGATCAGGGAGGCGCGCGTGATGTCATAATGTGCTGGCGCTGCAGGCATCCTTGTCCGTATATATATATATATATATATATATATATATATACACACACATATATATATATATATATATATATATATATACACATATATACACACACACACGCATATACACATATATATATATATACACACACACATAAATATATATATATATATACACACAAACATATATATACACATATATATATATACACACACACATAAATATATATATATATACACACAAACATATATATATATATATATACACACAAACATATATATACACATATATATATATATATATATATATA
>NC_056501.1:32320019-32366528 GCF_014905685.2 Nematolebias whitei | reverse complement strand
TATATATATATAAACAGTGCCTTTCATATAGGTGAATTGTTTTGATGGAATGACCGATGTCCAATATTTAACTTTATCGCTAATATTGGCCGACACCATGCAGATGACCTCGTGCATCACTAGCTTTAACTCCCCTAACTCCTTGAGGTCCACCTGCTGAAAGTTCCGACAGACCAGTTCTAGAAAAAGATGCTACAGATGGAAAAACCCAACCTGGAGGAGGACTGTGATGCAGTTGAGAATCCACCATTTACTCTTTTAGAACCTCAGATAATTGTCACAAACAACCCAAATACCAAGCAGAAGAGAGTGACAGCTTTCCTCCACTGGCTCTTTAAAACCTGCTACTGCCACTGTGCAAAGAATCTCACTGAGACTGACTGTTTTATTGCAATAAAGAAACATGCAACACATTTTATTTTAATTGAATATACGTGTTCCAATTGAACTGTTTAAACCTTGAAAAACTAATTTGTATCAATGTGGAAATGAACAGTGTCTACAACAGGTCTAAAGAGACAAGTGTGCAAATGTGACCAATATATGTGTTACTTGTCTTTTAATGTTGGACAATTATCAATAAATCAATTAGGCTGAGTGTTTTACCAAAGAAACACAGCTAAAGTAAAATACTAAAATGTACTCCGCTATCACAGGTATACAGTGTTCTCAGGTCTATTTTGATTTTCCACAATTTGTTCAGAAAAATCTCATGTGAATTTGTAATTTTTAAATTCAAAATAGCTACAGTACATATTCACCAGTGTATGTGTGCATCTGTATGGCATCAAGTGTCAAATGATAACTGATCACAATAAAAACACATTATTATTGTGTTAGCTACTCTTAAAATCCCTCTATGGGATAATTTACAGTTTAGTGACTATAATAGTGTAGGATCCAATTTAAATATATATATTCTCCATAACTACATTTAATGTGGTGAACTGATGGAATTTTAAAACAACATGAGGTTTATTTTCCAATTCTCAAAATCAACCTTTTCCTGATTTTATTTTTAAGACCAGATTTCTCCGACGTCAACGACAAAATGCTTTAAAAAAAAAGCACAGAAACCATTAAGAACAGTCACGCTTGTCAGTTTGAATCCCATAAAAACATGGAATATTTAACACCTCAAATCACCTCTGACCACTCTGTCTTCAGAAAGGCGCAGAACCTCCAGGTGGTTGCTATGGGGCCGCGCAGCAGCCATCAAAAAGCAATTTTAATAGGAAACTCCCGGGTGTGACTGTGTGTAACTGAGTGTGAAGCAGAGATTATTACTCTGCATGCTCAGTCAGGCTTCTCCGGTTGAATGAAGGTTAAAAAGCTAAATATCAACAATACATCATCTTATCGTGACAAACTTACAGGTGATGTAGTAGTTGTCATTCCTCTTAAACTCCAAGCCCATGTAGTTGGGGCTGAACTCCTGGAATTTGATGGTAAATTTGATGTCTTTCTCAGGCTTGTTGCAGTTCACCAGCACATTTGGGTCGAGGACCGTGCTGCAACTCTCCGCCTGCTCCCGCTTCACCAAATACAGCTTGTAATACTCATAATCTCTGCCTTGGTCCGCTTTGGGGCAGATGATGTCCAGCTTGTCCCCAATGTCTGGGTAGATAATGAGACCTTTTCCAGGAAGAAATCTGGGAGAGGTGGGGAAAGAAGAGGAAGACAAACTGTTACTCACAGATAAAAGACGTCTGGAAAAACAGCCACATAATTCAGGTACAGTTTATATAGTCCTAAAACTTTGAGCTGTGGGAATTAGGGGTTTAGATTTGTCTGATATGGTTTTTCAGGCTGAGCGTTGTACATTTTGTCTCACAAAAACACTGCAGGCAGCAGCTTGACACGCTTCAGAACAAGTCGAGAGCAAGTTACGTTTTTTTTTTTCATTTCCACTTGGATCTGAATCAAAGCATACCAAAAGTTTGCGAGGAAGGGGGTAAGAAAGCTGTCGCAACACAAAATGGCTGCCGCGGTCGTGGATGTGGATCGCATTACGTGGAAGGAACGCAACAGATCTCTTCGAGATGAGACCTGCGCCTTAACGTATTGCCGACGTCGCTCCAGCTTCACAGAACAGTGTGCAGCGGTCGGCTGGGAGGTTAAGGCTTTCTCGGTACATCTTCCCTCTGTCATGATCATCTTCTGGAGGATTAAAATAATCCATGTGACCTTACTGTACCTCTCCTCCTCACTCTCTGCTGCCAACTCCATCAGATCAGCTTTTGTTCGTTTATTCACTAAAAGACGGGCAACAGGAGGAGAGCCGGTGTGCGTGTGTGTATGTGTGAAGCACAGCAGTGTATTTGGGCAGTGCATGTGTGTGTGTGCGTCTGAAAAATAAGCTGAGGTTGCACTCCTGTTGGGGGGGTAGGGGTGCAGATGGGCTGAATCATTGTTCTGGACTTGTTTGGGGCTTAAAATGTCAACATGGTTCAGCTCTGCTGTCCCAGTTAGCCAAGCATTAACCCAGACAGCCGGACTGACCATGGGTGTGTTTATGGACGAGTGTGTGTACGAGCATTGTGTGTGTGTGTGTGTGTGTGTGTGTGTGTGTGTGTGTGTGTTGTGATAGCAGACAGTGAGCCCAGCAGAGGGGCTATCTGCTAGATCTGCCCATGCCAGCGGATTTAAGCAGGATTTAGCAACGCGCAATGCATTTGTTGTTCTTCCTGATCCCTCACGTTTTAACAAGACATCAGCGACTGGGGCCCTCTCTCCGTCTCTCTCTCTCACAGACTCTCTCTCTCCGTCTCTCTCGGTGTCTCCCCTCTTCCTCCCTCTCACCTTATCTGCAGCCCCCTCATTTCATCATCACACACATCATTTCACCACTAAATAACTGGCTCTTCAGACAAGCCGAACGAAGGGCCGCAATACCTCCTGAAACAAACCGACACAGGAGTGTGTGGAGGACTGGAGGAGGTGAGGAGGGGGCGCCTTGGATCTTCAGTCTTCCTCATCTGAGGATGTCAAACACGGGCAAACAGCCAGCCATCAGCAGAATTTATTTATTTTTAATCCAACTTTCTGAGGAAATACCCCCCATGAAATTGAACATGATTGGATTAAACTTCATGGTCCTTCTTTTTGGATAAAGGGGACATCAATAAACAAAGACTTGATTCAGAAAAGAGAAAAAGCCAAAATACTATGGTTGAAATCCTTTCTGTCATTCTTATTCTTTATGTCATGAGTAGGGATGCACGATATTATCAGCATGATATCGGTATCGGCCGATATTGGCGATAAAGTTACATATCGGACTTTCTATCAAAATAACACCGATATAAAAGGCGCTGTTTTTGTATGACAACCCAGAGACAAGGATGCCTGCAGCGCCAGCACAACATTAAAACATCACGCATGTCGACCTGATCTGATCACAGCAGAAGAGGAAGAAGAAAATGTCGGTGGCTTGGAAGTTTTTGAAAGTGTTGGAAAGAGGCGGCTGTGGCTGAGTGGTTAGAGCAGTCGGCCTCTAATGCAAGAGTTGGGAGTTTGAATCCACCAGCAGTCACATGCCGAAGTGTCCCTGGGCAAGACACTGAACCCCTCACTGCCTCCGATGTGTGTCCCATCGGTGTATGAATGTGATAAAGCATTGATTATTCTCTTTAGGATGATTTGTTCAATTAGATTCGTAGAGATATAGTAGAGTGCTGTATGAATGGGTAAATAAGGACACAGATTGTAGTGTAAAGAGCTTTGAGTATCTCAAAAAGATAGAAAGGCACTATATAAGTACAGTCCATTTAACTAATAGCATATATAATAGATAATATATATATTAATGCAATACTACTTACACTTGTCGCTTGTGAACAGGTTGAGTTTAGATTTGTGAAAATTTACAAATTTGCACTGTTCGAGTGTTGTCATTGTGTTAGAGAGAGAAAATGTCACAAATAAATTTGACATTAAGCATAATCCAAGTTGGAAGTGTTATCCAGTGCCTTGTGCAAGTATTCGCCCCCCTTGAACTTTTCAACCTTTTTCCACATTTCAGGCTTCAAACATAAAGATATAAAAATTTTAATTTTTTGTGAAGAATCAACAACAAGTGGGACACAATCGTGAAGTGGAATGAAATTTATTGGATGTGTCAAACTTTTTTAACAAATAAAACACTGAAAAGTGGGGCGTGCAATATTATTCGGCCCCCTTGTGTTAATACTTTGTAGCTCCGCCTTTTGCTGCAGTTCCAGCTGCAAGTCTCTTGGGGTTTGTCTCTATCAGTTTTGCACATGAGACTGAAATTCTGCCCATTCTTCCTGCAAAACAGCTCGAGCTCAGTGAGGTTGGATGGAGAGCGTTTGTGAACAGCAGTCTTCAGCTCTTTCCACAGATTCTCGATTGGATTCAGGTCTGGACTTTGACTTGGCCATTCCAACACCTGGATACGTTTATTTGTGAACCATTCCATTGTAGATGTGTCTTTATGTTTTGGATCATTGTCTTGTTGGAAGATAAATCTCCGTCCCAGTCTCAGGTCTCTTGCAGACTCAAACAGGTTTTCTTCCAGAATGGTCCTGTATTTGGCCCCATCCATCTTCCCATCAATTCTAACCATCTTCCCTGTCCCTGCTGATGAAAAGCAGGCCCAAACCATGATGCTGCCACCACCATGTTTGACAATGGGGATGGTGTGTTCAGGGTGATGAGCTGTGTTGCTTTTACGCCAAACATATCGTTTTTCATTGTGGCCAAACTGTTCGATTTTGGTTTCATCTGACCAGAGCACCTTCTTCCACATGTTTGGTGTCTCCCAGGTGCTTGTGACAAACTTGAAACAACACTTTTTATGGAGATCTTTGAGAAATGGCTTTCTTCTTGCCACTCTTCCATAAAGGCCAGATTTGTGCAGTGTACGGCTGATTGTTGTCCTATGGACAGACTCTCCCACCTCAGCTGTAGATCTCTGCAGTTCATCCAGAGTGATCATGGACCTCTTGGCTGCATCTCTGATCAGTCTTCTCCTTGTTCGTGATGAAAGTTTAGAGGGACGGCCGGTCTTGGTAGATTTGCAGTGGTCTGATACTCCTTCCATTTCAATAATTGATTGCACAGTGCTCCTTGGGATGTTTAAAGCTTGGGAAATCTTTTTGTACCCAAATCCGGCTTTAAACTTCTCCACAACTGTATCTCGGACCTGCCTGGTGTGTTCCTTGGTCTTCATGATGCTCTCTGCGCTTTGAACAGAACCCTGAGACTATCACAGAGCAGGTGCATTTATACAGAGACTTGATTACACACAGGTGGATTCTATTCATCATCATTAGTCATTTGGGACAACATTGGATCATTCATAGATCCTCACTGAACTTCTGGAGTGAGTTTGCTGCACTGAAAGTAAAGGGGATGAATAATATTGCACGCCCCAATTTTCAGTTTTTTATTTGTTAAAAAAGTTTGACACATCCAATAAATTTCATTCCACTTCACGATTGTGTCCCACTTGTTCATTCTTCACATAAAATTAAAAATTTTTATCTTTATGTTTGAAGCCTAAAATGTGGCAAAAGATTGAAAAGTTCAAGGGGCCCGAATATTTCGCAAGGCACTGTATCATTTTCAGTCCCCTTTTTGGCATCTGCATTTGGTGGCAGGCCAAATTGACGAAGACCATGCAGAGTAATGTAGTATTTTAATTCCACAGCAGAAATGTAGTCTCTGTAAACAAGTCTAGGGAAAAAATATCAGTATCGATATCGGTTATCGGCCAAATAAGTTTTAACTTATTGGCATATCGGTTATTGGCCAAAAATCCAATATCGTGCGTCCCTAGTCATGAGATCATGTGTGGACAGGAGAGACTTTGGACACAAGTGAAGCGTTATTTCCCCGCTCTTGGCCCTTTAGAGGGAGGGGTTTTGCTTAGTCCAGAGTTGATAAGAAAGAGAGAACACGGGGTATCCTTTGTCCTACACCTCCCCATAGTTTACTGGTGTTCACCAGAGACCGTCTGCTTCTCTGCCTGTGTGTTGGTGTGTATTAAGGCAGACATATGTTTACATGGATGCGTGTGTGTATGTGTGCACACGCCAAGTCTGGGTACACGTGCATAATATGTGTATGAAGACACAGACACAATCAGTCCCTAATTGGATCTACAAGATGCATCATTGAGGCATAAACACGTTTCCATGGCAACTTTAGGGCTTTGTTGCTGACCCCCTCTCTTTTCTCCACTCCTCCATCTATTCCCCCCTATTTCAGTCCCCTCTATTTCCACTCTGCAGTCTCATTTTCCCTCCTGCTTTATCCTTTGCTCTTATTCATCTCCTCGGCATTTCCCTCATTTAGGTGTTCTCTCATCCCCACTGGTCCACATCCTCCCCCCTCACTCCACCCACAAACACAAAAAACACCTACAGAAAACACAAGCATCACACCAGGAAGGGAAAAAATAAAGGCCTAGCATTTTGTAAAGTAGTGCATGTTGCCTGGCATCTTTCAAGCCAAAGTTTCAAACTGAGATCATCTTATTTGAAAATGACAGAGATGTAGCCGTTTAGGTCAAATCCGTTGCATGTAGCAACTAAGACTATCAATTTTCACTAAATAGCAGTAAAATTTAATGATTTAGAGCTGCTTTTGTGTGGCTTAATATCGATTAGCTGTGGCGATTATCTTGAATTGGGGGTGACGGATGGATGGTTATGATAAGGTTATACAAAGTTAATCAGTGATAGAGATATATCCACTTTCAAAAACTTTCATCCAGTAGTTCATTACCAGTAGATATATAGCCAATGCTGCAGACAAACAAACACACAGACATGAGCAAAAACAAAATTTCCACCTTTTGCAGCAGGCGATAACAAAAAGAGACAGACCAGAAAAACATCACAATCAGTTTTCATCACTGAACAAATCGTTGTTTGATATTTCCGCCGAAGATGCAGTAATAGTTCTTTGTTTCCTTCAAAATACTCATTAATTACCTCTGGAATAAAATAACAAACCTCACACACAGACAAATCAGTCTGTTATCAGAATGAGTAGCAACAATTTAGACAAATAATTAAGATGTTGAAAATCTAATATCTTAATATCCTTGAAGGATTTATCTCAAGCCGGCCCCCCTGTCATTGATTCAATTTTCCAAGCAGGCCTCAGAGTTGGCGGCTAGATAGCTATCCTAAGTGAATTCTCTGCTTCTGTTTCCCAGCCTTTGTTAACTGTCTGCTATAATGAGGCTCTGGCTGCTGTGGAGGTCTGGAAGCGCCATCACAGATGGGAAAGAAGCAGCATAAAAGAAATAGGGCAGCAATTAGTGTTTAGCCCAGTTTAAAAGCCCTCCACTTGGCAAGCTGCGGCCCAGCTCCAGTCCAGGATGTGAAACTAAACTGGTGGGCAGGGACTTTGTCTCCTGTTTGTCTCTCTGTGGGCTTAATCAGCACCACTCCGGTGCTACACACAGCCACGCAATGGAGAGGAGGAGACGAGTGACTGAAGATTATTGTACTTTTGAGAAGGTCGAAAGGGAAAAGAGAGGGGGGGGGGGGGGCGGTTGAATTGCATCTTTCATTTGTGCTGTCTGGAGACCTTATAAGACCTGCTGATGAAAGAAGTTTGAGTGCAACAAAGGAAGATCCATGCAAATAAAGAAACAAATAATGTTTCTGGGAAATGACCCCGAATGAGACGGAGCCTTTATTTCACTCCCCCCCCCCATGTCAAACGAGGTGGATCTGCCCGGACCAAACTAAATAAAGAGAATCATTTTCAAAACAGCCAAATGAGGTTGGTTTTGTTTCATCTGGATAGCTCCACCGTGCACTCAATCCTGTAAAGAGCTTACACAAACAGACCTGCGCTGTAGAACAGCGGAGAGAGAGAACAGAAAACAGTGGAAGGAGGAGAACCCCCTCCTCTCTCTTATTACATTCCATTGGTGAATATGAGCACATGATCTCACATATGCTACCCCCCCCTACACACACTCTCCCCCCAATCAGCCTGTCCTCACATACTCACTCATATATGCACACAAAAGCTCAGTGGGGTGCATCCTGGACCTTCCCAGCCCAACTTCCCAGCCACCCCCTATTCAAACCCCCTGCCCTCGCCGACTTTCATATAAAACACCGCCTACACAAGGCCCACTCAAAGCCCCAAACAGAGCCTCAAGCCTCCCCTTCCCCCCGTCTTCCACCCCCGGCCAGTCAAACTCGAGCCTTTGCCCCGGGTGGCGCTGGCAGGACTCCGCTGCTGAATGAATGGACCCGAGTCACCCAGAGAAAGAGGGAGAGAAAGAGGCAGAGTCGGCTCTTATCAACAAAATGGCCTCAAATTGATTTGTTCCTCCCAACCAACAGGAACACGCCATACATTTTAATTAAAATCTATTACATCATCTCCACAAGAGGAGCATGCCAACCTCTCAGATCTCCATTTAGTCTTGACAGCCTGTTTCTACAGCTGGACAGTCTTTCTGTCATTCTCTGTGAGGGTGACGTAAAACAAAACACCACCCTCACAATCACCAGCTCAACAGGTGCTTTTTATCCCCCCTGATACTGCTGTGGTAATTATCACACCAGGAGAGGTGTTCCCACACCAATTATTAGTTTTCTCCTACATTAAATTCAGAGTGGATGTTTCTCCCCTAATATTAGAGATGACACTTTCCATAAGGCAGAGATATGTCTGGACATTTCAATCAATATGTCACAAGCTAATGATGCAGATGGACATTAGTCTTCCTCGTGAAGCTCAGCACTAACTCACATGTGTCAGGGACCAGCACAAAGCTGTTGTATGCATCTGTATGTGATCTGTACTTGTTTAAACAATATGTTACCGTACGGCATAAATGCTTCTAGACCTAAATCAAATGAGTCACTATGGCACGACTGTCTCCTAAATGGATCTATTTGAGCTTTTGAGGGATAGTTCAGACGGTTTGAAGTTGGATTCTGTGAAAAATGTTATGGACAATAGGTCAAAAGAGGAAGTCCTTTGGATGAAGGACGAAACGTCTCAGAAAAAAAAAAAAAGAAACCGTCTAGATGACCTGACTGAACATTGTTGGATTATATATATGTGGATTACTGAGCATGAACTTTGGTGTTATGGACAATAATATGTTACCTGCTGTAGATAGCTCTCTGAACAGGCTCAGTTTGGAGAAATAGTTTGTTTTTGTATACACTCTACCTCCTGCTACAACAACGTTGGCCAGTGATGTTTGTTTTTATTTCCCCTTAGGAAGGATGAAAAAAAAGACAGAACGCTCACGAGTAACCATTAATATCTGTGTAAATCACCTCATAATGAATTACTGTGCAGGCGATGTAAACGTTTTTTAATCAGTTTGCATGAACTACTGAAATATTTGCGATTGTAGTTTTATTATGACAGCAATCCACTTTAGTCTTGGTCAGGCCTTAATCTGAGCCGGATCCTGCCGGAACAAGATCCGGGAACGCTCTTATTATGGCAGGGTGCATTCCGGCAACTGTTTGCTTGGATCTGGCAACTCTCAGGCTTACTAATAATAAAGTTATGAACAAATATGACTGTCTTGTCGTTTGGGGGGTAATGCTTGAACTGTGTCTTTCCCCTCTGCTGCTGAGACGATAAATAAATAACTCCTCAGTCCTCAGCTGCTGTTTTTATGACGCTCATGGACGCATGCAACAAAGAGTATAAACTCAAAGCACAAGTGATACAGGTCCTCGCTTTTCCTCTTTCACAATGACAAATATGTTTACTTTTATCGATGAGTTTGTCAAAGCACGATTTTGATGTTATTTTTTTTTTTGTAAATACAGATGTTTAATAAATATTAGGACTATTCTTTGCTAACAAAATATACTTTATGTCATTAAACAATGCTTAGCCCCCAGGACACCCCCCCCCCCCCCCCAGCAGCCAGCCCACCCGCTATTTATCATCCGTAATCGATCGGTTTACAAATTAAGACCTGGTCTTTGTATGTTCAAACTGGCCAATCTAACTAGGATTAATCTTTTTTTTTCGACCTGAGATAGAGAAATCTACAAATGGTGAAACATTATTTGAAGGAATTTTGTTTGAAGGGAGAGAGTTTAAAAATATAGAAATATATTTTTAAGTTGTTTTTCTTTTGGCCGCTCCCTTTTGTGGGGCTCACCACAGTGAGCAAACTTGCACAAAAGATTTGACGACTGTTTTGTGCCAGATGCCGTACGTGACTCCATCTGGTCTTAGACCTGCAGCCTCAGGTCTAAAAAACTGCACCACTGACCACTGAGCTACTGCGGCCATATTTCTTCAAAAAAAAGTACAATGTTTGAATGCTGATAAGTAGATTTTAGTGGAAAGTAAACTAACTTTTTAGGAACCTTACTCCCCTACAATGTGGATTTTCAAACAGCAGCTTCTGAAAGGGATCTATTTGTAATATGTGGTTAAGACACTGGAACAAGCTGTGATCATTTTAAACAAGTAAGAAACATATGTACTAAAACACAATAACTTCACCGCTCCAGGAAATTGTCCTTCATTCCTAATACTGCAGCGTACATGAGAACCATGACAACACAGCCTGAACTTTCTTCCTCTCACAAGAAGGTGAGCTGGTTACAGATTTGCGACCGTAGCCCGCGGCCAACCTAAATGCTTGTATACATAGCTGGCTTCTGTCAGGCCATTGTGGGGGCAGATGTTCTTAGGAAGGCCTGACTATAAACATACACACATAAACACACACCCCGCAGTGTACACACACTGATTTCCTCACATGTCAAACACGGTAAACAAGTCGCCTAAGTGCTAGCACAGGCCACACACACTAGAAAGGCACGGCAACAAATACAGGCATCCTGAAATTAAGCAAAACAAAATTCATCTGGCTCCTGAATTGTTTAGACAAACCAAAAAGGATTTGACCCTGATTACAGAAAAGGAGGACAAACGAGTAAACGGTTAATCTAAACTCAAGCTGCATGGCATTTTAGCTCACCAGACTGCAGCGGTGAATTGCTGAAAAGCAGAAAGATAGGAATTTTCCCTTCCAGGCTGCCCTCGTTTGAGTGACATAAATGATGCTGTCAGAGAAAAAAACAGACTGAATATCCTGAATTCCACCCAGTTGGGGACTGTTTGTTGCATGTGTGAACACAGACGCCCCCTCGCTCTCACAGACGCACTAGCATCGGATAGCTCCATCAACAGGCTGGCATGCAGAGCAGATCAGATTTGGCGTGACTCATAACGCTGTCACACCGGCGAGTTATAACACAGACGCACACCTCTCGTGCTCACTGAACAAGCTCTCTATGCTAACCCTCTATCACTGTCACATGAAGGGGGCTAGCATCTCACAATCAGCGACTGTAATGAGCTAACAAGATGACGTCCAGATGGCCTTGCCACAAGGAGGACAGAAGTGGACGTTGTTACAAGACCAAGAGGCTGAAGAGGTCTGTTGAGCAGGAGGAGCGCAAGAAGTCATTAGGGAGGAGAAAGAGCATAATCTGTTTCTTCTTATGGCCTCTGTGGTTTCTGTCAGTGCCGAGTTCGTCCTCCTTTAAGAGTAGGGGAGTTAAGCGAGCGAGGGTGTATGCGGTCGTGATTGAACGTCATCCACGATATCACTGACAGCGAGAGAAAGCCCAGACGGCTGCTCTCCGGGTCTCCACTTATTCATCCAGGAGCCCAGGGACTGAGCTGTTACAGCTGGGCTGTGAGGACGAGAGGAGAGGAAACAAGAGCAAGGAAAGGAAAGGACACGAAAAGAGGTCATTTGGCTCGGCTATAGACAAAACCATTTGGGTCAATTTCAGCCAGGGTTTAGCTCTCATTCTGGGATTGCTCTGTGACCCAAACACACACAAGCTTCTTTCTTCCCTCCCTCGGTTCCTTCTCTGGCCACGGCACAACACGACACAGCACACTCACACAAACACGAGTGCACCAACACACACAGCCAGCTGCCTCCTGTCACTACAGATGGGCTCTGCTTGCTCTATAAAGATCTCTCCACAGGCTGAGTCTACAGTCACAGCCAAACTCGCCTGGCTCAAAATCACTGCCTATGTGTGATGTGTGCAGTACATGCGTCGGTACGGGCCAGAGTGGATGAGTGTGAACGTGTGTGTTGTCTTGCCAGACACCCCAAACGAGCCAAATCTGTGATGTGGGGGTGCCGAACAGTCATAAAGAAAGGAATCCCCCCATGAGCAAAAACTACAAAACACGTTGAGCCTCGATTGCATCAACTCCCACCTGGAAAAGAAGAGGAAGTCAGTAAAAAGAAAAATAATCAAACTCATTATCAAACCAGCACAGTTTGCTCTGGTTGTTACTGGTTTCTGCTCTGTATCCCCCCCAACAACCTTTCAAAAGGCATTTAAAACCTCCACTTTTATATTGCTATTAAATCAGATGTTGTAATGAACACAGACGAGCACAAAGTGAAAAGACCCCCCCACACACACACATGCACATGCACAAAATATCCCCGTTTTTTTTACTGTAATTCTGTCTGACACAGATAGAGCCAGTCACAGTTAAAATAATTTTTAACAATTGGCCTCCCATCTCAGCGTTGCTAGAGGGATCAGACGACGAGACTGAACAATGAAACAAAGCTCAGTGAGATTGTACGGCAGGACACACTTGTAGCGAACGCTGGCAAACTCTTCAGCCTTTTCCTCTCAAGAATTCGACTCTCAGAGGAACCAGAGAGGAGGAGGTTCAGCTGACCTGCTCAGTGGCATATTTAGGCGCTGACACATCTGGGAATTAAATCAGCCGTGATCAGGCACAAAAAAATCTTTCAAACAAACCTGACACCCATCACTAATGAGGTTTTTCTTTCAGGAATTGGTTTGACATTTTAGGAAATATGTTTATTTACTTTATTCTCAGGAAAGAATATTGATTCGACTCACGTATTTGTGCAGTAAAAACCAGGCTGGAGCAAGTAGATTGATTAGTTTGATTAGTTCAGGCTAGTTTAACACAGGTTAGCATACCACATGGGGTGTACATATATATCTATATATATCTATATATAAATAATTTATTTAATTTTTTTCTTCTTTTTTAATAAAGTCTAAAAGTACTGGTAAGATGTTTAAGTACTTATAGCTAATGGATACATACGGGGCACAAATAGTCACAAATAATTTTCAGCACTAACTTCTTTTTGACGTTTGTATTAAATTATATGAACAATTTGAAAATTACTTTTGCACAGGCTTGTGCAATACATACGCATACATGTGAGTCTTGTTTAAAAAAAAGTTTTGAAAATAAATTTTACACACGTAGATTTTTACACAGGGGTGCACGGATTACAGTTTTCTGCCCGATCACAATCTCTAAAAAGCCTGACCTGCCAATTCCCATTTTGTTTTATAAGCGACACTGTCAGGTGTTATAAGGGCACAATGCACCTGCAATTTTCTAATATTGTTTTATTGAAAAACATACCCTTGAACAATATCCTAGAACAATACAAACTTGTTTTAACTGCTCATGAGGAAGTTCTCTGAAATATAAATGAAGTTTAGGCAATAGTTAAAACTACAGAAAAATGGGTAAAATCGGTTTCTCATGTAAGTATCGGACGATCTCTGATCTCCCAAAATTAAGGAAATCGAGGCCCGGCCGATTTATCGGTGCACCACCAACTTTAGAAGTATTTATATACATTTCAGAATGAAATTAATCAAGTAAATGAGTTTAAGTTAGCTTAAATACAACAGAGTATAGCTAAACTTAGTTAATATTTCAAAACGTTAAAATTATAAGTAAACGGATACATGTTTTACTTAGTTTACCTACATAAAGTCAGTTTTAACTCAACTTAACTTATTTTAGCATAGCATTGCAAATGGTAGCATATAAACAGCAAACCCAGTTCAGCCTGTCCCGATAACAAAATTTACTGGACGATTAATTGTCTCAGAAAAGATTGCAATAAACGATAATATTGTTTGAAATTTGACAATAGTAATAATTGTCAAATTTAAGAAGGAATGTTGGTAGATTGTGTGTAGTACCATTTTTTATCACTGGATGGCAGTATAAGACTGTCTGAACCGAAGGATGGATAGTGAGGGAGCGAGCAGCGTGTCTTTAAGAAAAATGGGAGGGAGGCTCCTTGACGTGACATGGGCTGTCTCTCTTCGGTTTTCAAAATGGCAGACGTTTGGTGTGGTTTGAGCTCTTTAGCATAGAATTTTTCACACAGATTTTTTTTTTTAATCAGTAAACAAGTTCTCGGCTTCTTTTTGCAGAGAAAAACAAGGTTTTAGACGAAGGCACGGGTTTCAACCATGAATTTTGGAGCTTCAACAAGACGGAGGTGGGCCTGTTAGTTTAGCTCGTAGCTTAGCTTCTCAGCTTAGCTGCTTTTAACGACCCAAAAACACGATTTTGGATCGTTAAAATTGATTTTAAAGAGAAAAGAACAAGTGAGGGGTCAGTGAAGAGCACCGGAGTTGAGCCTTTTTGTCATCTAGTGTCTTCAGTAGAGACATGAAGAAACGATAAAGCCGATAAATGAAAATGAGGTTGATAATTTTAATTTATCATGCGATTAACTGATTTATTGTTTATTGCAAAAGGCCTAAATCCAGTAAATGTTTTTATAAATGATAATAGGTATATTTTAGGTAACGTAAAATAAAACATATATAAGTTTGTGCCAACTTAGCTTAACTACACTTAGTAAGTTTTAGCTTAGCTAGTTTAGTTAATAATAATGAATACAAGGCAAACAGCTATCCAAGAATAACTTATCTTTATGTTTATGTGTGAACTGAAAGACAGTACTTTTGTTCTCTTTTCACACAGAGTAGCAGTTTTCATTTTTAGGGACAGCTGACTGTGTGATGCTGGGATTTTTTTTTATTAAACAACCAGCATACACGCATAAATTATAATTTCTAAAAAGTCAAGTATTGTATAAATAAAGCTATGATGGAGAAAAGTCTAGAGAATATGGCATATGCTTTACAATATCTAAATATCAGGGTATTTTTACTATAAGTTACCGCTTCTAGTTTGATTTTTATACGTTTACATTCACAACTGGGCTGAGTAAATAATTCATGACCTTGTATGTTGTTAACAGGTGTTAATATGACACGACCAGACGATCTGGAGGGACACGAAAGCCTTCGTGGAAGAACAAAGGGAAGATGTGGTGCACAAAAAGCAAATCAATCAATCTCTGCCAGAGCACGTCTGGCTCTGACAGCACAGCTCTGAGCCCAGACGTAAAAAGATAGTACACAGCAAAGTTCAAAATACTTTCATTGTTCATCTGTCAGTGTGAGAGACAATTGCATGGGAGAGGGAGGGAAAATACAAACACAATATTTATCTTGTGTCCCCTTCCCGCCTGACTCACTCTTTTTTTAATGTATTCCTGCTATTGTGAGGCGCACCAAGAGATGGATGGGTAGAGGAGTCCGGTGGGTGATATGTGTGTGCTCCAACAAGCACAGCGCAGTCACTCGCACACTTCCAGAGTCTCCAATCACAAACAACAGCAATAATTCAGTTACTTAAAAAACGAGCTCTAAGGATTTTTTTAATCTTCTGTGGCATTTCACTAGCCGGTGGTTGGTGGTTTTTCTTTTGCATTGTTCTCAAAAGAGCTTCCCTGGGAAACTAGGAGAGTCAAACTGCTGACAAGATTTCACCTCGTGAACTCTCTCCTTCATTCACACACTCGCAAGAATTGGCGATGTGACACACGCGCTCCCACTTACACATTCTCTCGTTTCTCCTCAAACACGACATTCTTCACATCTCTCGTCAAGCGCTCGTCAAGCTGAAAGGCACGCAGCGCTGTCTAAACAGGCCGCTAGCTTACACTGACTGTCGCCTTTCAAGGCCGATGACTCTTGATCACGTCAAATATGCGAGTCTTCTGATGGTCGCAGGCCGCCTCTTCGATCGCAAGTCACATTTAAAGCAATTGGTAAGTCGGGGGGATTTCTTCAGTGTGGACACATTCCTCATAACTTTCATTCAGCCTACAGCGGAGGGAGCTAAAAAAAAATAAAAGACCATGTGTGGCGCAATAAAAGTAAAGCTATAACAGTCATTTCCTTGTAGCAATACCTGCTCACTGCAGGCCTGGGCCTCACATGAGCCTGTTGTGACTGGTCATGCAGTGCAATATGAGGAGCCTGTATGACCGGAGGAATTATCAAGCCATCGAATAGGGACATATGCATGCGTGAGCACTTGCTAACCTACACACACCGCAGCGTTGCGTGCACGATACGTCAACACACACACGCATTCTTTAAAAGCCAACAGTAGCGAAACAAGAGAAGATGGGCCTCTCTGTGAGCAAGTGACAGAGTGAATTACACGCACAGCTAAAACACAGGCTTCCTGTCTAACGCAGCAGCGCGCGATGGCTTTCAGATGGATTTTGGCAAATCTTGTGCAAACAGTGAGTCAATATCGGGATAATGGCCGATCGTTGAGGAAGGACAATTCACAAGTGATTTGGGGAGAAGATGTGTGTTTAGAGCACTTCGTACCACAGGCTTGTCACCCAGCCATCAGCAGCTTGGCATGCAGCCAGCGTGCAGCCATTTACAGAGTCCGACAGCAAAACTGCATGCAGATATTTGAGTGTTCCCAAGCCCTTATTATGAGCAGCGGCCATGTCCATTATCAGACACTGTCAACGATGAAAGACTGACAGCAGCATCCGAGGCAGTCTGTGAAGCCACAAACACAACTAATTTGTGTCATGAGTAAATATACACAATCTCAAACTCTGCCTCTGATATTTTGTCTGCGTGGCAGCTCTTTCATTATCATAAAGTGTGTTTAATGTTTGTCAGCTGTGTGAGAGCACCATCGCACTACAGACGAGTGCACTAGATTTACTGTCTCTCCGTTTCCCTCGTCTCTTTTCTCAGCTGTGTTCAGATACTTCAGGATTTATGCACACACGACAGAGTGGTCCGAGAGCGAGGGCGACACAGAGGAGGAGGAGAAGGAAAGAAGGGAAGCAAATCTGCAAGCACTGAGAACGTGGTGCCAACTAGAGAGGCCCACCGTGCCTCTGTTCCATCCCTCCAGCTGAGGGCTTTGATTCGCCTGATTGTCTCCAATATTGAGACACACAATAAACACAACACTTGGCGTCCATTTGCAATTCTAATCAGCCCCTCTCAACCAGCCTGGACAACTCAGCCAGAGCCCCTCTGGGATATCACTCATCTTACTGCAAAATAATGACACAATCATCGCCATGGCTACGCTCCTACTACAGCTCACGAGCGACAGCACAGAGAGGATATTAAAACATAGGAGTGCTTGGAGGACTAAATGAATTAGCCCAGAGATTAGTTGGATACCAGGTTAATGAAGGCGCCACGCAGGCAACACCCCCTCCACCACCACCCCATAGCATTTGGGAGTGTCCACCCCCACCTCCTTTAAAAATTACAAGCAGCAAGTAGGCAATCTAGCATGTCTACACCCGTTTCTGTGGAGCATGCTGCAACAGGATTTCAATAAACCATCTTCTTTCAACATGCTAGTTTGACTATGTAAACTTAAGAGTGATGGCTTCATGATAGTGTGGCAAGTTGCAAAATTGAGAACTACCTGATATAACATATCATAAAGTGCTTCCAAACAGCAAGGAGGTCGCAATATCTTCATTATCGCCCGTAAATGTCTGTGTTCCTTGTGATGGTGCAATGCTTTGGCATCTTAAATGCAATTTAAGATGTTTAAGGCAAGTGAAGAGATAAATAGAAGCGTTGTTGAACAAACTGTCCCCAAATCACACACGTGTGAATCTGAAAAGCCCATCTGTTGGTTTCTCTCGTGCTGTTTTCACTCATTTGACAACACTGTAATAGATGCTTGCAGATAAATGAGAGCAAAGTGACACGCAATCATCCACGTTTTAGTGGCCTTGATGCATTTGCTTTAACAGTCACCTGGAAGATGAGCAACTCAAAAAAAAAACAGGCACGTCTTATAAAACTGGTTATTTGACTTGCAAATCACTCAAATGATTCACAACAGTGAGAGAGAGTGCTCGTCTGGTCTCGTTTTTAAGCTAGCATTCAAGTGTTGATATTTTGTGTGTGTGTGTGTGTTTGTGTGCATGTGAAAGCTGGTGAACGACAGCCTGTCAGTGAAAGAGATGTCATTATCTGGATGATGTGTGATCGGGGGCAGGGTCACATCACTGGCATGGATCCGACACTCACAGGACAGGAAACATCACTTTATGATTTCCCCCAGAAAGGAAACACTCTTGTCACAATCTGCAATGCCACTGCTCGACCTCATTTGGAGGTTAGACCAATACACACAACGGAGAAGTACAAAAGTGTGCAGCTCCTCCATGACAATAGCATGAGAGATGGCTATCTCTAATGCCTTATTTCTGTACGAAGGATATTTCTTTAGAATAACAAAGTGGGGATTTTTCTGCTTTGTTCGCAGGGCCTTGAAGTGAGGAGTTCTGGTAAACCTCTCCCCTCCCTGTCCTTACCCTTTGACTTTTTCTGTGTCACAACAATACATGGGGGTTTAGCTCAGTGTCCTGCAGTCGATCTGTTAGGGCGCTGATAAGAGAAGCTGATGGATAGGTTTAATCAGCCGAGCCCAAGGATCAAGACCACAGGACAGATCAATCAAATGTTGTGTGGCTTATAAAAGAAACAGCCTTTATCGGTGTCAAAAGGGGTCTCCTTCTGTTTTTTTTAGCAACAGAGGAAACATTAGTGAAAAATCCTAAGAAGGGATTCAAGCAGCCTCAGTTGCACAAACTGATGTGACAAGTAGTGGAAAAAAGCCAAATTAAGTGGCTAAAAACTGAAGAAGAAAAAGAAGACAAGGTAAATGTCATAGTTAAGCCTGTCACGATAACAAATTTTGCTGGGCTATCAATTGTCTCAGAAATTATTGCAATAAACGATAATGTGATTGGAAATTTGACAATTGGTAATTATTGTCAAATTTAAAAAGAAATGTTGATTAATTTTTGAGTGTGGTACCTTTTTTGACCACTAGATGGCAGTATAAAACAGTTTGAACCGAAGGATGGATAGTGAGGGAGCGAGCAGCGTGTCGCTTTAAGAAAAATGGGAGGGAGGCCCCTTGACGTGACATGAACTGTCTCCATTTCCTTTTTTTCGATGCTCAAAATGGCGGACGTTCGGTGTGGTTTGAGCTCTAGCATGGCATTTTTCACACAAAGCTTTTAATAAAAATCAATAATCAAGTTCTCAGCTTTTTTTTGCAGCGAAAAACAACTTTTTACACGAAGGCACGGGTTTCAACCATGAACGTTACAGCTTCAACAAGACGGAGGTCCCCCCCCCCCCCGAGGTCGACCTGTTAGCTTAGCTCTTAGCTTAGCTTCTCAGCTTAGCTGCTTTTAACGATCCAAAAACGCGATTTTGGATCGTTAAAACAGATTTTAAAGAAAAGAGAAAGGGTGGGGTCAGTGAAGTGCACCGGAGTTGAACCTTTTGTCATCCAGTGTCTTCAGTAGAGAGACATGAAGAAAGAATAAATCAATAAATGAAAATGAGGTTGATAATTTTCATTTATCATGCGATTAATTGATTTATTGATTATCGCGACAGGCCTAGTCCCAGTATCAAATCAGTTTCACATCTAGAAAAAATAGCTAATAAACTCTCATTTTTGAAACAAAACACCTAAACTAAAACATGCACTGAAAATGAAATCAACAAGGAAGACAAGAAAGTTACACACTATCAGTGCCATCCATACAAGACAATGCAAAGAACTTTCATAAATGCAGGAAGCGGCTGCCTTTTGTCTCTTAAAAGCAGTTTCTTATCAGAAAACCTGAGTGACAAGTCTATTCTCTGCTTACAATCCCAGCTCATGATCGTAAAAGACAGCTACACATGTCCCTTCAAATCTGAGACAAATTAGTTGCTTCTTTCTTTCCCCCCTTTTGAATGAAAGATCTTATCCAGGCAGACGTGCTTAAGTTGTCAGAGGGTTTCTAAAACCCATACTGAACAACATATTGACTGATGCAATCACAGAGACACACATCATTAGGCTCATTAACAGTGAACGTAAAAAGGAGGGAGAGAGGACGGCCTCACTGGTGCAGCGGGAGTCTGTGCCTGCTCTGATAACGCTCGCCTTTAACAAGCAATAAGAGCAGACGGGATGCAGGTTGTCTGTGCTAAAATGAAATGTGCATGAAGTGCGCGCTAATAAATAGCTCGTCTGACATGACGTGCAGTTTGCTCTGCGATAACCGGGCAGATTGTGGCCTCGTAAAGACGCTACATGTGTTGTTTTAGGAAGCCATTACAAACAGGGCCATCTCCATTACAAGGGCTATCTGATCATTATTACCGCCATCTGCAACGCACACTCACACCATAATCTGTACAAGCCAACCACAGCTGACTCCTGAGCTGTTGCACAACACACACCATAATAACTTCCGCTGTGATGTACGTTCTAACGTGACAGGGCACCTGTTGCCTTCGTCACATTGCTTGCTTTTGGTCCAACACATTTAAGTAAACGGACACACAGCAGTCCTGATTTGTGAGGCCCCTCTTTTTTCTTTTGCTGGGCTGAATCCTAACATCCGTGCAATGCAGTTGCAATCTCCCCGGCCGGAGCCACTCACACCCTTCAAAGGCTCATCACAGGACGCACGTCTAATGCGGAGAGATGGTGGGTTAAAGCCTCAGCTAGGCACGCCGCTTTGAAGCGACGGCCCCTGCCCCTCAAATAGGAGCCAAATCATTTCCCTTTTCCTTCTTCTCTTCCATTGTGGGAGAGGCGCAACCAGACGCTCCACTTGGCATCGGCATGTGGGGCGCTTTCAAGAATCACGCCACTCCATTCCAGAGCAGGGCCACCGCAGGAAATGAGTCTCCCTCCGGATGCACAGGGGGCTTCTTCTCCACAACAAATTTATTCATGCATTCATGTATATTTCAAATAAGGATTTGACTCAGCCCGCAGAACGCACACGCGAGGCTCAGGCTGAGATGATTTTGACAGGCACAAGGTGCTACAATCAGAAGTGTATAAATAAATCAGAAAAAAAATGCAACAAATAAAGCTAGGAAGAGCGGTGACGCGGGCCTGGGCGCCGTATGCAGAAGAAAGGACTCGCCGAGGTTTGTCTGCGAAGAAAAGAGCTTTCATCGTGGAGAACGGGAGAGGAGACGAGAGGAGCGATGGGTGGAGGTTCGGGCCTGTCATGTTTCACAGTGGGGAGACTTGAAAGACAGATGAGAATGGCTAAAAGTAGTCCAAGTTTCCAGAACCAGTGAAGATGAGACAGACGAATGTTGGAGGATGCATTCAGATTAGCAGGTTAAAACATCACAGCGTAATATATTTTACCACAGAGCCTTAAGAAGAAAAAAACTACCTCAGTAACTCATTAAACCAAGTCAACGCAGCGCCTTCTGTCTTATTCTCTGCATAGTTCATAAAGAGAGCTGAGAGCTTTTCGGATATTGTGTTTGCTTTAACAGACCTTCGCTGCTATTTCCAATTTTGGGGAGATGAGAGGCTTCCACGGTCGAGCACATCATGTGGGAGAATAAACACACCATCTAATGGGAAACATGTGTGAGGGAGATGAAACGGCCTCTATCGTATGAAAAGGATGAAATATAGACCCGTGTCCTGCCGAGCTCCAATCACAGCCACAGGAACTCAACGTGGAAGGGAAACGCCAGATCTCACCCCCACCACCACCTCCACCTCCACACACAGACACCCCGTTGCCCGACAGGAGCTCTCACTCAACACACACACAAGCTGCCAATATGGCCATTCTGGAGCGGACTCATGTGGAGACGAGTCTGACAGTGACATCTCCATTCAGTCTTGAATTGTTTTTTTTTTCTTCCAAACGTGCATGAACACGACACACACACAGAGCCAGAGGCCATGGGAGTAGGAGGAGGAGCAGTACTGGGGCATTAAAAAATACTCTCTGTCATGGTCTCCGTTGGGTTTAGCTCTGCATTATGGGAAGATTAGACTTAAGGGTGCTTTACCATCTGATGTCATTGTTGCTTTTTCGTTGTCTGGATGGCTTACGGAGCTCGGACCTGATGGCAGGCGCATTTCTCTCCAAACAAAATGCTCGGCGCTGCAAGTTGTGATTGATTGCAGGTTCCTATTGTATCTGTCTGGTATGTCTCTATTGGAAGACAAATTAGTGGAACACAAAAAAAACCCTGATGGAAAACGCTTCACATATGACTCCATCAATCAAGTCAGCAATCAAAATAATTAAATTAAGAGAACTAAATCCTGCTGGCTTATGAGTCTCTGCTCCAATAGCCCAGAAACAAACTCAATTTGCAGAGAATCCATAGATAACAGCATTAAATTCACTTTAAGGCTTAAATCTTTTTTCCAGCACTTACATTTTTTTGAAATATCGAGGGAAATTCAAAGGAAATAGCAAAGTTATATTGTTTACTTAGAAGGGGGACAGCAAGGACAAAATTAAATCAACAACAGCAACTTCAAATACATAATGGAATTCCAGACAGGCCGTCCAGACAACTAAACTAATTTGCAAGTTGTTCAAAACGCAAGAAACTTTGCAAATTTTTTTTTATAGCTGTGGTAAATGGCTATACATCAGAGATGCAGGACTGTGGACAGACTGGGAGAAGGAGGCTGCTGAATATGTGTGTAATTGTCTTTTCCCCCCGTTTCCGAGGTGTGAAAGGGAATGCGGGGTTGCACCGGGGTGTCCCAGGGAGAAGCGATTGAAGCGTCACTCACAGCTGCCACACAGAGCCCCGGCATGCACCAAATCCCAGGCCCAGCCCCGGCTCCTCCGCCCGCAAAGGCCAGGCCTGGGAGCAGCAGGAGTCCCACAGGCCTTTTCTTCCAGCTTCTCTCCCCAGCACAAGAGGGAGCGGGATCACGCTGGGAGTTTGCTTAGAAAAGGTTGAGTCGAAGTTTGGCAGAATGGGTTAATGGAAACACACACACGCACACAAATGCTTTTTGGGCTGTCCGTCTTGCCTTTGGAGATGGTGGGAAATAAATGAAGCAAAGAAAAGCTTAAGAGAAATTAAACTTCCAGTTAACTTGTGAAAATTTGGGGTGCACATTTGTAGAGACCGGCAGAAACAAACCAGATTTACTTGAGGTAAAAAACAAACTACTTCATAATATTACAGTAGGTGCTACACATACAGTTTTTTAATATTAAATGAGTAATTTTGTGGAACAAAGTTGTTGAGGGATATATCTTGTTCCACTTCCATGCTGCCTCTAATAGTCTCCATGTCCTGCCTCTCTGTGCCATAGATGGATTATGATGCTTTATAATTACCATGGGGGAGGGGGACGGCTGTTAGACCGCCCATCTGCCATGCTGACACACTTACTGGGGCATCCCTTGGGAAGCGCTGGCTGCTACCACACTATTCCATTACTTTATCATCCGATCATTCTATTATCCCACCACTCAATACAATTACCCCGTCACTCCATTAGTGTACTCATAACATTGAACAAAAAGCTCCATGATGGTCATTGATGATACGTTCGGACGTGGTTTGGTGGGGTCATGCTTCATCCAGTGGCTCATCTTGGAATAATAATATCCAATGTGCAACTGACGTTCGCCTTGATTGGTCTCAAATAACCAAAGCTACAGGTAATATATCAACTAGAGTTGAATTGATTTAATCAGGTGACCAATTTAATCGGACGATACTTCCACTTTTCAAAGAATTGGCTTTCACCCATATATATGCAGACTGTACCGATTACCAAGCAGGAAAATGAAGATAAAGCAACCAGCTTGTTGTAGCCCAAAGAGATATTTAAAATAAAAAATGTTTGTGTGGGTGCGTGTAAGTGTGTTTGTGTGTGTTTGTTTGATTTAGGTCTTCAAGTTGTTCTTAGTAGTAAAATACTGCAAATGTTTAAGTTAAGCAAGTGTTATATGAAAATTACACAATGGCCAAAAATTTACAAAAATTTGTGTTGTGCATTGTCTGCCCAAATGTTGATAAAATGGCTTCAGCAAAAACCCATATATTGATAGCCATATATATGAGATGGGATGCACGGCATTGGATTTTGGGCCGATATCCAATATGCCAATAAGTTCAAACTTATTTGACCGATAACCGATACCAGTACCAATATATTTTCCCTAGACCAACTTACAGAGACTACATAGCTTTCTCTGCTGTGGAATTAAAATGCTACATTATTCTGCCTGATCTTTGTCAGTTTGACCTGCTACCAAATGCAGATGCCAAAAAGGGAGCTGAAAATAATGTAACACTTCAACTTGGGTTATGTTTAATGTCAAATTTATTCATGACATTTACTCTCTTTAACAAAATGACAACACTCAAACAGTGCAAATTTGTACATTTTCACAAATTTAAACTTAACCTGTTCACAAGCAACAAGTGAAAAACGCAGAAGTCGTAGCACATTTTATTTTGGTGAGTTATTTTGATGAAATATCCAATGTCCGATATTTAACTTTATCGCTAATATCGGTCGATACCGATACCATGCCGATAATATCGTGCATATATTTTATGTTATTTTACATTTTCCAGTGCTGTGGAATGTTTAAAAAGACAAAATGTTAGTAAATTAAACTATATATTATTAGCTTTACAAGAATTAAAAAAACTACATTAGGTTAATAAAAAGTTCTAAAATTCAGATAAGTATGTTTCGGCTACTCCCTTCTTCAGGGGTCACCACAACGAGCGAACTCGCATGAAAGATTTGGCAACTGTTTTACACCAGATGCCCCTCCTGGCACAACTTGAGCTTGAATCCGCAATCTCAGGATTACAAGACCGCAGCACTGACCACCGAGCTACCACAGCCCCAAAACGTTCTAAAATACAATCCATTACTTTTTCAATTTACACCAGCAAATCAATGCAATAAACTTTTAGTAATCTACAAATAAGTTTCTGTCACAGATTTCAAACCACATTACAATCAAAACTATGTAAAGGTGTAAAAAAGTACAAGTAAAGATAAAACTACATTTCACTTAATAAGGTACTAGTAAAACAAAGCACTAATCAAACTAATGAGTGGACCTTAAAATAGTTATATGTATATTTGTTAAGGATGTAAAACATTAGAAAAACTTGCAATGTGCAATATTTTTGTTTAATATTGCACATGACGATGGCAATTACAATAAACCCACATTTAACCAGTTTACTTACCTCACTTTCTTTTCTGTTATCACTATCATCTTAATGATGACATCAAAGCCAGTGAGAGTTAGTTGAATTTACTAGATATATTATTAGCATAACATGAATTGATACTTGAAATAAATATATTGTGGTCATTTGAGATATTGAAATATTGATAAATAAGCAAAATAGTGTACATAGGCCCGTCACGATAACAAATTTTGCTGGATGATTATCTCAGAAATTATTGCGATAAACGATAAAATTGTTTGAAATTTGACAATACTTAGCAATTATTGTCAAATTTAAGAAGAAAGGTTGGTAATTTGTTTTGAGTTTAGTACCTTTTTTGACCACCGGATGGCAGTATAAGACGGTTTGAACTGAAGAATGGATAGTGAGGGAGTGAGCAGCATGTCCCTTTAAGAAAAATGGGAGGGAGGCCCCTTGACGTGACATGGGCTGTCTCTCCTTCCCGTTTTTCAGTTCTCAAAATGGCGGACGCTCGGTGTGGTTTGAGCTCTTTATCACAGCATTTGTCACACAAAGCTTTTAATTTAAAAAAAAAAATCAGTAAACAAGTTCTCAGCTTCTTTTTGCAGAGAAAAACAACTTTGTACACGAAGGCACGGGTTTCAACCGTGGATTTTGGAGCTTCAACAAGACGGAGGTTTTTTCCCCGAGATCGGCCTGTTAGCTTAGCTCGTAGCTTAGATTCTCAGCTTAGCTGCTTTTAATGATGCAAAAATGCGATTTTGAATGGTTAAAACGGATTTTAAAGAAAATAGAAAGAAAAGAAAGTGAGGGGTCAGTGAAGAACACTGGAGTTGAGCCTTTTGTCGTCCAGTGTCTTCAGTAGAAAGAGAGACACGAAGAAACGATAAAGCCGATAAATGAAAATGAGGTTGATCATTTTCATTTATCATGCGATTAATTGATTTATTGTTTATTGCGACAAGCCTAATTGGGCAAACAAACTTTTTGTAATTGTTTTAAATTTGCAAAAACATGGAGAAAATTGTCTTAAATTTCAAGTAAAAGCATTTTTATCCTATTACAATAATGCAACTACATTTTTTGGGACAGAACTTGTAAAACTTGTGAGAAGTCCTTAAGATAGCCTATTCACCTATTAATTAATTATTACATTAATCTATTTTGTGAAAATTATTTAAAAAAATACTAATATATAACAAGTAAATACAGCAGATGTACACATATTTGCAATTACATATCCATGAAATTAAAAAAAAACACAATAAAAGATATAAACTGAACAAAAATTCTTTAATGTTTTCTATAAAAATAGATTTCCCTTGTATTTTTTAAGGGAAACTCATATTTTTTTCAAATGCAGGCCTAAAAGCTCACATTTTGATTTATATGCCCACCTTAATGCTTTAACCTATTTTATTTGTCAATAAATATGCACTTCCTGCCCCGTCCCACATATTTTTGTCATTATTTGTTGGAATCTGTCATTCTTTCCACAAAGTCCTGGCACACCTAATTCAAACCTTCCCCTAAGAGTCTTTGGAGTGCCACAAACTGGAGAAAACAGATCCCAGGTTGCTTGTATACCGGTGACAACTCCTGACGTCTTGAAGTTGTAGGACTGCAGCTGCCTGTAAACGCTGCCTGCCCGCTGTCTGGGACTGGCATCTGATGAGGTCTGCCTCCCCAGCACAGAGGGGTTCTGTGAGAAAGAGTTAAGTCGATGAGGTCAGTCTGGAGGAGAAGGTTACGAGTTCTCCCAGTCGGAGCTGCGGGGGTAATGGTTTTAGAGATGGCTGTCACACAGATCCGTTCCACCGTCCAACACTACCGCTGATCTCCACCAATCCAAGTCTGCCTGCTTTTCAATCGCTCAACTTCTCCCTGCCTGTCCTCCTTTCTTCTTTTCTCCCTCTCCTGCCTTGCACTGACACATGGAAGTAATCTAGCAGCTCCATGCTGGACTGAAAGGATCTGTGGTTGAGCCCAAGGCTGAGTTTCAACGCTCAACATTAGCTTCCTTTCCTCCTCTGTTTAATCCCCTTATTTTCAACCGCTCTTATGCAAAAGACCTAAGACGGCAAACAAAAGGCAGACTTTGCCCATTCAACTTTTTTTTACTTCACTTCCTGTAACGCTCCTTGATTTTTATTTTATTTTATTTTTTTCTCTTATTCCCTTGATTAAGCTAATCGCTAAACGAGGTGAGTAAAAGAAATCCCAAGGGAAGTTTTCCAGCACCAGTTTGGCAGAGCCGGAGCTGATGTGAACTTCCTGGTTGCTGCCAGCCAGGCCTCTGCCTAATAAAGCTGGGCCGCTAGCTGCCTGTAAGGCAGCCACTGTTCAGCCACTCCACACTCAGCCACCACGCTGCCCCTCGACACTTTCACAGGGGCACACTGGCACACTCCGAGCACTTCCTTCATGCTCAACAGTGGCTGGACAAAGAACAATGGGACAGCTCTGGAGCCAACACATCCATAAACTTTAGACTTTACTTGAACCTTTAGCTGCAGAAACAACAACTAACAGAACGAAAACTAGAGAAACAGCATTTCCTGAAGAAATGCTTATTGCTGAAGAACTTGCTGAGAAACAGCTGAAATTAGCTAAAAACATGCTTAAATGGAACAACAAGTCTAAGAAGAAGAAGGCAGAAAGAACACATATTTGTTGAATTAGGTTTAAAGAAGCAGAAATTAGCACAAAAATTAGGAAATTAGCTAAAAAAGCTGGAATTAGCAAAAAAAAAAATTGCTGAAAAATAGCTGAAAATTACCAGAAGGAAGTGGAAGGAGCTGAAATAAACTCCAAAAATGTAGAATTAGCTGAAAAAGCTAAATTTAGCACAAAACGGCTAAATAGCTGCTGATCTGCTGCCTTTCATTTTATGTTTTGTATTTTACTCTCTTGTTTTGAAATTGTTATTGTGTTTTTAATTCGAAATGAATAAATAAATTTTAAAAAATAGTAGCTGAAATAGCAGAAAAAGCTGAAACTAGCTGAAAAAAGTTGAAAGGAGCATAACGAGCTGAAATTAGCAGAAAGACGTTAATTAGGCTGAAAGTAGAAGAAATTACCAAGAAAAACTGGAATTTATCTGAAAACAGATTAAATTAGCTAAAAATGCTAAAAACTGGCTGAAAAGATAGAACAAACTTCAATAAGCAGAAGAAAAAAACATGTTTGTCCAATTAGGTTGAAAGAAGCAGAAATGAGCACAAGAAAGTGGAAATTATTTGAAAAAAGCTGAAATTAGCAACAACAACAAAATTAACCCAGCCGAAAAGTAGCTAAAAAGACAGAAAGAAGCTTATCCAGTAGGAAGTGGAAAGAGCACATTTTTTTTGCTGAATTAGGCTGAAATAAGGTGAAATGAGTGCAAAAAATGTGGAATTAGCTGAAAAAGCTAAACTTGGCAATAAAACAGCTAAATAGTAGCTGAAATGTCAGTAAAAGCTGAAACTTGCAGAAATAAGCTGAAAGGAGCATAAGCTGAAATTTGCAGAAAGAAGTTGGAAGAAGCACAAAAATTTTGTAGTTAGCAGAAAGAACCTGAAAGGAGCACAAAACAGCTGGAAAAACAGCTGAAAGTAGCTGGATTTTAATGTTTTTACTTATTTATTTTTGCACAAGGCAGCTGAAAGAAGCTGAAGCAGAACAAAATGTGACAGGAGCAGTAAAAGGTTATAAACAGAACAGATATAAAGATTTGAAGGATGTCAAATGATCTCAATTCTTTTTTCTATGATAAAAAAAATTCTCAAAAAGCTAAAGTTGCACCAAGTCATAGCACCTTCTCCTAACGAGCCGAACGTTTTGATTTATGATTTGTTGAAATATCAGAAAAATTGTGAAACAAGAAAGATGCCAAAAAAAAAAAAACTATGGAAGAAAAATGTATCACCATGCTTCATAAACATTCACATTATTAACAACATGCGTGTTTATGTGCAAGTGATTTTTTATGAATTTAAACCTGAATGAAAAAACAGAGAAGTAGTAAAAACGACTAATAACCTGTGAGTGTTTTGGCCCACTTAAGTTTTAAATTAAAGGTATTTAGCCCTTGAAGATTCATTGTGCAATGCTTTGCTTTGGTTGTCATAGTTTTAGTGACTCACCACTGACACTAAGCTCGTGAACTGTCACACCTGTCCTGTCGAAAGAGTTCAGGGAGGTGAAGGTTCTCATAAAGTTTCAAAGAAACATAATACCTGTGCATTTTCTTTGGTTGTAAAATATGATCTAATCATAAAATATCCTGATTGCAGTTTCCCAGAACAGACTAGTTTAGTGTAACTTGTGCAGGCTGGAAACATACAGGGAGTTTTCTTGTTGTTATATTAATATAATTGTAGGAGTTGACAGGTTGATAATAAATTATACTTTAAGGTATTGATTTCACTCAAAAAGCTGCAAACTGAACTTAGAGAATAATTTTCCAGAGAAATGTTACGTCTTTTTGATGCCGTTTCCAAGCTGGAGTGCGGTTAGCATGCTCCATCAAATATTCTCTTAGCATATCGAGCATACTTTGTGTAAACTGGTGACAAATTATCAATTGTAGTTTATTTTTTATTCTTTTTGAAACATTGCAATTCAGGGCCAACCCAAATACTGGTCTTTAAAATTTGGCCAAAAGATAATCGAGTCTGAAATTTTTTGTTTTAGATGTGCAAAATGTTCAAATCTTTCAATTTTCATTACAGATTTATTAATAAACACTGACATTCAGTGAGCTGTTTTAAAAGTTTTAATGTATTTATTTTCATTTAAGGACAACAGGGAACAAAAGCCTATTACTGACCTTCACGACGTGCGCCACCCATAATAAAAATAAACAACTACGTCGTCAAACACATGTTTATGTGTGTGCGGCTTTTGTGTAACTGTATCCATTGTCGGTCTGGGCCTTGATGTCAAACAAAAACAAAATAAATTAACAGACATTAACATGAATTTAACAGTACACTTAAGCACAATTAAACACTGTGTATATGTTTAATTAAATCAGGCGTAAACTTTTCTTTGGCAGGTTTGTAACAAACTCAAAATGTAGTTGTAAACAGTGGGAGCAAACTTTATCTAACTGCTGCTTCTTTAAACAAAAGACGATGTCTAAAGTTGTAATTTCACGAGCAATATGATTATTAGGCTGAGCAGATGTTGCTGTATTTGACCAAAGTGTGACAACTACGAGCTTATCATCAATAGATGACAAATAAAGACACCGGTCTAAAAATGTGCACTGTGTTAGCTACAAGTTGCAACACAACAGCAAAGTCTTTCGCTCTGCAGACGATGTGATAATATATAAGACAGACGAATAGTGCACTTCATTTTTTTTATTAAATCCCTTTAACTAGTAATCTGGCTGGGCTGCAAGCGTCGGTGACAAATTGCACAGGGTGTTTCAAAATGTCTTGAAACATTTGTGGAGCGTCTCAGTTTCCAAGCTCAGTTCGCACGGCCTTCGTCTCGACTCGCTGTAACTTCGAACGCGTTTGATAAGTTTGCGTGAGAAATAATTTTCCCAAAATAGGGAAAGTTGTCGCGTATGTCTGGATCTACCTCAACCTCCACTTAGAGATGCGCCAATCCGATGTTAGTATCGATATCGACAAAATTCTTGATCGGGTATTGGTGACGATGTGACCGATCCATAAAGACGGGAGATGATTTCTGTTAATTTTCTAGAGAAGCTATTGCTTTTTGTCCTCTTATTTCAGCTCCTTTATCATTTATTTTATATTATATTAAGAATTCCTGAACCATTTGAAAGGTCAAGTTTATTTTTTCATGTTTGTCCAAAGTTGTGTTGTTTTTGTCAGTTTCAGTATCTTTACTATTATTTATTTTGCATTAAACTCATAACTGCACTGACTGAACAAACTGAAGTTGTGTTGTTTTACATGTTTGACCATGCTTGTGAAGCTATTGGTGTGTTTAATGGTGCAGAGTTTTCAATAAGTTTGTAATTCAGTACATTTATGTCTGTGTTTTTTTAAAAAAAAGTTTTAATTCAGTACCTTTTTCGGTATCGAATCGGTATCGAATCAATATGTAGGCTGGACCTGGTATCGGTATCGGAAGTGGAAAAAGTGGTTCGGTGCATCCCTTCCTCTCCTCTCGATTTAATTTCTGTCTAGAGTGCAAAAGCTGGTTGTCTTTTTAAAATTACCACCTGTTTTTTTTTATTTTTTTTATTTGTATTTATATGGATTTGTAACCTGACACAGTGAATCGTTTGAATTAGCCAAATAAAATATGCATCAAATATTTTGTGGTGAAAAAAAGTCAGATTTACACTTTTTTTAAAAAGCTTTTATAGTTTATTAAAGTAGAAACAAAAACATGTTACTTCATCAGCTCTAATTTCGTATGATCCCAAGTGAAAATTTGCACATTTTCTTCCAATTTTCTGCCTCCAACTAATCCCCAACGACCACAGCCCAGTCAAAAATAAAGCCCATCCCTGTTCTTCACAGATACTGTATTTAATTTGATCGTTTTAGTGGATTGTCATTGTGAAACCTACTGACTGCTCCTGACAGCCCTCGCCCATTTTTCCATGTGAATCATTACAACTGCTGTCCTGAAAGAATACCAACAACCGGAGACGCTGTGAGTCACAAGAACCGGTTGAAAACTCACACAGGCATGAAAAAGAAAAAGAAAATCCCCAAAATCAACTGTAAATGCCACTTGTCTGAATGCAGCTTTGCTTCACCACTAAATTAACGCATCGACTAACACACAAAATAAAAACTCAGAATGATCAGTTTTCTGAGACGAAGCAGCCAAAACCACCAGTTTATCAGCAGGTAAAAAAAAAAAACCACGATGAATGAAAATGCTTAATTTTCCCCCTGAAATAACCTGATTTTGCCCCGTCCACACACACACACACTGCCTTTCAGAGGCCAGGTGCTTCATGTAGATAACCAAATGAAGAATCTGTCATTGCACACCGCTGAAACAACAGTCATGTGGGCACAGAAGCACACACACATGAAGGCAGCTGTCCTCAGAGCCAGACACAGGCTGCTTTTACAGCCCAGGGCCAGTTGCTCTGCAGACGGACTTCTTATTGGTCAGGAGCGTCTCCGAGTGGGGCTCAGCCTCCAAGTCCTCTCTGTGTGTAATGAGATCTCTATCAGATGGAAACACGATCACAGTCTAAAGGGGGCAAAAGAGGGGGGGGGGGACACTGGAAGGTACTTGTAGCATTAAAGTGGGGCAAGCAGGAGAAGAGGGCTGCGTCCACCAAATCCAGTTTTTCATCTCGTCCCGTTTCATCCGGCTCTCGCTCAACAGGTTGAGTCGGTCTGGAGCTATGCAGCAGTTTGTTTTGTTGGTTTTACCCTAAACCTGCTGCTGAAAGCCTCGTTTGTTTGAATCTCACCGATTTGGGTCGCAAAGGTGTCAAAAATGACAAACAATTTAGAATAAAAGCTTTTTTTTTTTTTTTAAACAAACATAATCCAAAAATGCTCCATTCTCCAACTTGGTTGAACTTAAAGCAACGAGCCAAACTAAAGTTTGTCTAATGCAGCGACGTCGTCGCACAGCTGCGTTGAAAAAAACAAAAAAAACAAAAAAAACGACACCGCTTTTGTTTTTTTCCGGTCTGGTTAAAAAGAAAAGTAAATATGCTTGATAAATATCAGCGCACTCATCAAGTTCGGCTTAATCTCAAAGCCGCCGGAGCATGATATAAACTGGGAGCGAGCGAGGCAAACAGATGAGGTCAAAGAAGCAGAAAGCCACAGCAGAGGCTTTCAGCAGGCTGTAATCAACACCGAACGACTCCGTTTCGAAACGTATTTTGTGGGAATCATAAACCAACACAATGCAAAAAATATATATATAAAAGTGTGCAAACTGTTTCCAAGCCTGGGCAAAACGTGGGGGTCCACAGTGCAGCAGACCCGTGGCCCCTGCTGGGCTGTAACTTTGCAGGAAAACCTTGCAGAGGTGTGTGTTTTCCATCGCCGTGTTTGTCTTCCGACCTGCTGCAAACAGGCCGAGGCAGCAGCGGCTTCAGGAGGTCAATATTAGCCGAGGAGGGTTAGAGGACGCGCAGAAGCCTGCTCACGGGCCAAACCTTGTCAGATGATCATTAAACCGGCATGGCTGCGGCGTTCGAGGACACGGCGAGCACGTTTGCGTGCTGCTCCACGGGACGTGATTACTCATAAAGTCATTTTCACTCAGCTTCTTCTTCTTCTCCCGCCGCCATCACCTCGAACAGCCGCTCCTTCAGCGTGTCAAATTAAACATCAAAAATGTCTGACACACTCCACAGCCAGACGACACCTTAAGAACCATTCTTCCCATTATTATTTCTCTTTCACGTCGGCGCTAGTCTTGATGTATGTTGGCTGTTCAAGCACGCAGGGAGGAAATCAATTAAGTAAGCCAACGTCATTGATACTGCTGGTGCTGGAGTGATCGCATCCTCACGTGGAAATCCATAAATGGCTCCTGCCCGTTAAGAAAATAAAATATATATATATCATACGCACGCACCACAGTGGCCCAATCCTGCTGGTTTCCTATGCTTTGCCTCATAACTCAGGGTCTGCAGGGAGGAGCAGGTATTGTTAGATTTTGTGTGTGCATGCAGAGGGCCAGATTAATTTATTAGTAAGAGGCAGAAGAGCTCCCCAAAGCAGGAACAGGAAGTAAGACGTCGTAAATCTCGATAAGTCACCGAGATAGTGCGTTTCTGTAAGCGTCTCCTTTTCCGTTCATCTCCGTGGAACAATATGAGCCGCCCGGACCGAGAGCTTAAAACAGCAAACGGTGATGCTGATCAACTATCCCCCCTTTTTTATTTATTTTTTTATTATTACCGTTCACTTTCTGCTGTTGATTGATACATTTCAGTGGGGAAACAACAACAACAAAAAGCAAGTGTGCCACTTCTTTTTTTGTCGTAGCGGTTGTTCTAAAGTACTCCACACACTGCAAGATAATTGTCTTTTGTTTTCCGAGCGCAGAGCAGCAGGATAATTAGCTCGAGAGAACACTTTGCAGAGTGCATTATTGTTCCACGGTGAACTTTATGAAATATTCAGCCGGCTTGGGGGATTTTTACAAGGAGAGAGAGAGGGAGGGAAAAAGGGAGAAGTGGGGGAGAACAGATGGAGAAGTGATATTCAAATCCTCTTGAAACCACCTTCTGAGACATTCCCTCCAGGTGACATCATCAATCAATAAGCATCTCCTCTCCTTTTAGCCCTCGTTTTGAACGAATCAATGGTATTTTAGGAAAAAAATAATTATATATATATATTGTTGATGGTGCTGAACGTCCCAATACCTCTGTGGCCACAGTCAAATAAAAGCTGATGGGCCGTAGTCTTGCCATTATTAGAGCCAAGGCCCCCCCCACATACACACACATGCACACACTCCAATGAACATTGCAGCAATATTCACACTCGCTGACTGCACAACGAGCCCCTATGACATCTGACATTTGGGGGATAAATCACCAACTCACTTGAATGACTAAGTTATAGTTGGAAGCTGGTCTCGCTCCCTGTGCCGTCGCTGAAGGTCAGCTCCAGCCTGCTGAGCACTTTTCAGCACTGTATAAAAACGCAGGAGTCACGTGTTACATGTTCCCAGAGAATAATCTGTATGAGAATAATCTGTATGAGAATAATCTGTATGAGAATAATCTGCTATCAGACGTTCGTTTCAGTGGAAATGATACGAACGAATGATAAAACTTGTTCTCATGAGCAACAAAAAAAAGTTTAAGCTCTCAGAGCAGATTAGAAACAATTGTTTATTCAGGCATTTCAAGCATCTCGTCTTTTTAGTGGGCAAATCCAAACTTGATAAAAGGCCTAGCATTCCTGACAGGGATGCATATCGCCCGCCTCCCTTCACGCCAGAGTTTCCACCATCATCTCGTGCTCGGGCGCAGCGGTTGTGGTCAACTCTTGAAAATAACATCAGGCAGAATCATCACATGGTGTTGCAAGGTCTTGCTCGATCAGATGGCTCTCCGAGTATGTGCTGGAGATGAATCAGTTATCGCCACGCCAGATTTGAGCGCCACATCTGCACAGTCTTTCCCTTGGTCGTTACGGCCATCTTGAACAGGGTTAACTCTTAACAGTTTGAAGATGCCCATACAGAGAATATCCTGATGCATGCTTTGTTTTTTTTAACCCGTCCAGAGGACCAGACTTAACTTTTATAGGCCCATACGGAGAGTTTCACTAAAATCTACCTAGTGTTTCAAGATATTTGCCAACAGACAAGTAGGGGTGACGACCATCGTTACTGGCAACGTTGTAAGCAAAGATGTCACACCATGAGCAGCGCCTGCAGTACATATTGAGAATGACTCTCAGCGACTACTACAGCAGATTTTAGCTCAGTTAACTGAATTATAGACATAAAGGGCTGATAGCTACAATTGCAATTTTGAACTCCAATTAGAAATCAGCTGCAGATGTTCAAAAATCACTGTAATGCCACTTTGATTGGTGGTATGTGCTGCTGATTATCCATGCTGCTGATCTCCTGCTGCTGATTATTTCACGACGCTGTGTTCAGTGGTACTCATCTCCTCACACAGACTCATGTTCGTGCTGCTGTTGTTCGGCGTATCGGTTTGATGTCACTGTGCACACAATTTAGTTCCACCTGACGCGAACCATGATAAAGACACTACTTCTTCATCCAATGATGCATTACTTTAAGGTTCATTAAAATCAACCCTGCGCTTCGTGATATTTTGCTAACAGACAATGGGGGCAAACAGCTGAGGTGCAGCGGTGTGACCTTAATGGTACAACATATTTTAGTTAACTTCTAGCCTGCAGCCAGTAACACTAATTACACACTTGTGCAGGAAACACGGATAAACTCTCAGAAACTTGAAAACAACAAAAAAGGTGCGTGTAATAAATGACTATAATTAACCATTCATTATCATTACTGTGATTAAAGTGCGCTTTTTTTTAGGGAAAT
This sequence comes from Nematolebias whitei, assembly GCF_014905685.2. NCBI lineage: Eukaryota > Metazoa > Chordata > Actinopteri > Cyprinodontiformes > Rivulidae > Nematolebias > Nematolebias whitei. The sequence continues at coordinate 32,330,334 of NC_056501.1, read as the reverse complement.
CCTTTTTTTTTTTAGTTTTGAATGTTTGTTCAGTCACACTTACTTGGGGTTCTGCGAGCTCCAGATGATGGTCTCCAGAGACCTGGCTGAGAGCAGCGCAGACCTGCATATTAAAATACACATCCAGAGGTAATGCTTCCAACAGGACGGGCCCGCCATGATGAGAGAGAGTCCGGGGCTGGGGGGGAGAGGAGCGGGCTCTTTATCTGCACTTCGGCCGGTGGAAAGCTGAGCTCGGATCAGTCGGGAGCATGAGAGCTCGGTATAAGATACATCTGTCCCGCTTCTTCTTCTGTCCTTCAGCGGTCTGTGCGGGGGGGAAGTGACCTGCAGCTCCTGGTACCTGTCGCCTACAGATGACCACGTTCATCCATCAGTTCACTCCGCCGCGGAGCCCCGAGCTCTTCATTCCAGTCTTATTTTTCACTCCTCTTCTTCTTCTTGCTATTCTTCTTCTTCTTCTTCTTCTGAATAAAGGCACAGTTTCTGTTGTAAATATCCCTCCCGGCTCTCAGCGTGTTGCCTCTCTCTCTCTCTTGGCTAGTCCACCTCGCGCATGCCACAGCGTAAATTTCGTCCCACAAAATAAATAAAAAAAAAGTTAAAAACAAAATGTCGAAGCTCGAGCTTAGCGCTCATTCAGCTCTGCGACATTTTTCACGCCGGCTTTCTTTCTTTATAAAAAAACAAACAAAAAAACTGTTTTGTTTTTTTGTTTGTTTAATTTTTTTTTTTTTTAAAGCACAGTTAGCTGCTGCCGCTCCTCCTTGGCGAGTGTGCGCGCGTGTGTGCACCAGCTCGAGCTCGACTGTAACCCGAGACGAGGGAGGAGAGAGCGAGCTGGGGGAAGGGGCGGGGCGGGAAGAAGGTACGCCCACAGCGCGCGCGTCGCAGCCAATCACGGAGCTCGGCCTCTGTCCGAAGTTGGAAGCAGGAAGCCGAGGCATTTATGGGGACGTGGAGGAGAGGAAAAGGTGGGAGTGAGGGAGTAGTTATTGGATCCACGCCTTCAACCCCCCCACCATGTCGACCCGAGCCATCGAACCAAAGTGAAATGGACTTTGGAGTTATTCGTCATAATTAAAGTAACAAACGAAACTGATAGTTGTGCTGCAAGTAAAGTGCTTACAGTAGAAAAAACTTTGTCCCATTTAACCAAAACTGTAAACTAATTACCCCAGTCGTAAACATCCGGCAGTCACACACTTTTTATTTTATACCATAAAACTCCTTAAACCGTGATCATTATCGCTTGCTGCCGAAAGGCGAAGACAGAGCAGTTTTTGAGTCTGTCAGTGTGTTTGTTAGTAAAATATCTCATGAACCACGATGGATAATAATGAAAACTAAGACGAACAATGGGTGTACACCCACAACTGATTAACCTTTGAATTAAACTCAATCCAAGATGGCCGTCACAGCCAACTGAACCATGAAAATGCAAAGATGTCTCTAACTGGCAGCTTTTGCAGATTATCCGCACAAAATCTGGTGTGGTAGTAGCTGAGAGTGATCCTAAGCACTAATCTGAGCTCTATCAGATTGTGCATGACTTCTGTTTTAAATGTATTCATTTAGGGTAAATTGTGTCTGTTAGCAAAATATCCTGTTAACCATTGGACAGTTACTGATAAAATTCCCAGAAAGTTAATTTGTTGGACACAGTCCATTTCAAGATGGCTGCCAAAGCCATTCACTATCTTGACCCGCTTCTTCCTTTCTGGGTTGCAGGGTCACTGGTGCCCATGCAGTCACTGTGTGAGAGGCGGTGGACACCCTGGTCTTCAGTCCAACATTAGCAGACTAACAACACAGAGCGCTTGCAGACTTGATGTGGTTGTAGCTGAGAGTCACTATAAATAAAAAGATCTCCGTCTACACGTCTGCTATGAAAGGCAATGCCTTCAAGGAATGCACGGCCTTTATTTCCTCTCTTTACGTTGTGAAAGCGTGTGACAGATCTTTACTCCATGGGATTACAGTATCTGCTCTTCTGATTGCTCCTCTATCTCTGAAGGGAATGATGATTAATGGCCTCTTTGGATCTCTTTCTGTTTGCCCTCCTGCGGGATAATGAACTGCATGAGAACTCTGTCTCCAGTGTTGCTGGACAATGGGCGGTGGGTAGCCTGTAGTCACTGAGCCATTCACTCATTCACTCATTCATTCAGGACCAAATGCCTGACACATAATTGATCATGTCCATGTCTGTGCCCCCTTTGTGTGCATGTGCGCCTTACTTTGTTTCATTTATTCAGACAATGCTGCCCCCTATCGGTGGAAAATAAATCTCTTTTCAGAGAGGGGGAATGTTTCAATCATGTACAATTTGTTTCTCAAGCGTTGTAGTTCCTAAAATGACGCTTTTATTACATCCTGTTGTGATCTGACAGCCCATAAATCTTTGTGAAACAATAAGCTGAACACATGCTTGGCTCCCAGCGGCTGCGCTCTATAATTATCCGAGTGTATTTGTGTTTGGGTGTTTCATGTCTGGGTTGGAGACACGCAGATAACAGGGGCCAAACCCTCAGGTTGGCTATTTAAAGAGTATTACGTGAGCACTGCCCATTTTTGGCCAAAAAGACAAAGATGGGCAATGATGTAATGTTTATGTTAGCAAAATATCTTATGAATGAGTGCGGATTTGAGTGAAGTTTATAAAAAGTAATCATTGGATCCCAAACTGATTAACTTTTGGAGCCAGCCTGATACAAAATGACCTTTGTCAACACAAAAATGACTACGACCCAGGCAGTTTAATGTGAGAGAAGAATGTGGTGTGGTAGTAGCTGAGAGTGGTCCACAACTGATGCTTTGAACGCCAGATGATTGAGCTGGACCAGAGCTATTCAACTAAACTGCTCAGGGGGCCACAGTTTCTGAAAGCCAACAGCTCAGGGCCCGGGCATCCAGCGATTAAAGTCATTATGTAAATAAACCAATTACAATTTTAAATGTGCTTATTTTGTTGCATTGAATCATAAATGCAATAAACAGAGCCCAAACCCAGAACCCAAAATATATATATTTTTCTTTTGCTAATAATAAATGTGCCGCCAGTTGAATAGCCCTGAGCTAGATCTTTGTTTAAAACTTGTGAATCCTTTATAATGTTCTATATTTCTGCATTAATACGACCTAAAACATCATCAAATTTTCACTCAAGTCTTAAAAGTAGATACAGAGAACCCAGCTAAATAAACGAGACAAAAAAAATATTATACTTGGTCATTTATTTATTGTGGAAAATGATCCAATATTACATATTTGTGGGTGGTAAAAGTATGTGAACCTCTAGGATTAATTTGAATTTGAAGGTGAAATTAGAGTCAGGTGTTTTCAATCAATGGATGATGATCAGGTGTGAGTGGACACCCTGTTTGATTTAAACAACAGGATCTATCAAAGTCTGCCAGATACTAAAAGCAAAAGTTCACATACTTTTACCACTCACAAATATGTAATATTGGATCATTTTCCTCAACAAATACATGACCAAGTATAATATTTTTGTCCCATCTGTTGAACTGGGTTCTCTTTATCTACTTTTACGACTTGTGTGAAAACCTGATGATGTTTTAGGTCATATTTATGTAGAAATATAGAACATTCTATGGTTTATAAACTTTCAAGCACCACTGTATCTCATGAACCAAAGAGTGTATTTTGATGAAATTGTCAAAACTTAATCATTGATGTGTCTACAACTTATTAACATATGGAGTTAATCCATTGTAAGAGGGCCGCCACAGATATTAAAATCCTTTGAACAAAATAAATATTGTCACACTTTAATAAACACAAAATAACTCAGTCAATCTTACAGACATTGAGCTTAAACCTCTTGTTGTAGTAGCTGAGAGTGATCCCCAACCCTTACTGTAAGCACGTGTTGTTCAACAGCTCCGCTTATGACCTTATTGGTATAGACAACCCTTTTTGTCTATTAGCAAAACATCTTGTGCTTTGGTTAACATTTTTTAAATAAACAGAGAATAATCTATCATTGTATATCTATAACTTATTAACAATTGGAGTTACTCTAATTAAGGATGGCTTCTAATGAGCCTGAGCCAATGCAACATTAACATAAACTCAGTTTGACATATTTTTATCTAAGTTTCATGTTGTAGTAGCTGAGATTCACTCTCAGTATAAACTTTAAGTGCTAACTGATTGTGCAATATTATTTGAAGTGGTATAATGTGGAGTTGTTTTCTGTAAGCAGTATCTTACCTTCAGCAGATGTTGCTCTGAGGGGACAGATGTTCCAAACTGATAACACTGAGTGATTTACCCTTCAGGTAAAATATCAACGATTAATTCAATTCTATTCAATTCAGTTTATTTATATAGCACCAAGTCACAATAGAAGTTGTCTCAGGGCACTAAACAGAAACATTCATATATGTGTATATGTATATGTATGTATATATATATATATATATATATATACACACAAACCGGATTCCAAAAAAGTTGGGACACTGTGAATAAAAACTGAATGCAATGATGTAGAGATGGCAAATGTCAATATTTTATTTGTAATATAACATAGATGACAGATCAAAAGTTTAATCTGAGTAAATGTAACATTTTAAAGGAAAAATATGTTGATTCAAAATTTCACAGTGTCAACAAATCCAAAAAAAGTTGGGACAAGTAGCAATAAGTGGCTGGAAAAAGGAAATTGAGCATATAATGAACAGCTGGAAGACCAATTAACACTAATTAGGTCAATTGACAACATGATTGGATATAAAAAGAGCTTCTCAGAGTGTCAGTGTCTCTCAGAAGCCAAGATGGTAAGAGGATCACCAATTCCACCATTGTTGCGCAGAAAGATAGTGCAGCAATACCAGAATGGTGTTACCCAGCATAAAATAGCAAAGACTTTTAAGTTATCGTCATCAACCGTGCATAACATCATCAAAAGATTCAGAGAATCTGGAACAATCGCTGTGCGTAAGGGTCAAGGCTGTAAAACTCTACTGGATGCTCGTGATCTCCGGGCCCTTAAATGTCACTGCACCTCAAACAGGAATGCCACTGTCAAGGAAATAACAGAATGGGCTCAGGAATACTTCCAGAAAGCATTGTCAGTGAACACAATCCACCGTGCCATCTGCTGTTGCCAGCTGAAACTCTACAGTGCAAAGAGGAAGCCATTTCTAAGCAAGCTCCACAAGCTCAGACGTTTGCACTGGGCCAGGGGTCATTTAAAATGGAGTGTGGCAAAATGGAAGACTGTTCTGTGGTCAGATGAGTCACGATTTGAAGTTCTTTATGGAACACTGGGACGCCATGTCATCCAGACCAGAGAGGACAAGGATAGCCCAAGTTGTTATCAACGCTCCATTCAGAAGCCTGCATCACTGATGGTATGGGGTTGCATGAGTGCTTGTGGCATGGGCAGCTTGCATGTCTGGAAAGGCACCATTAATGCAGAGAACTATGTTCAGGTTCTAGAACAACATATGCTCCCATCTAGACGTCATCTCTTTCAAGGAAGACCCTGCATTTTTCAACACGATAATGCCAGACCACATTCTGCAGCAATCACAACATCATGGCTACGTAGGAGAAGGATCCGGGTACTGAAATGGCCAGCCTGCAGTCCAGATCTTTCACCTATAGAGAACATTTGGCGCATCATAAAGAGGAAGGTGCGACAAAGAAGGCCCAAGACGATTGAACAGTTAGAGGCCTGTATTAGACATGAATGGGAGAGCATTCCTATTTCTAAACTTGAGAAACTGGTCTCCTCTGTCCCCAGACGTCTATAGGATTTATCAAAAAGGAAAGTCTTCAGCCCAGTCCTAAAACTGGACAATGTGTCAGCCTCACAGACAGAAACTGGGAGTTGGTTCCACAAGAGAGGAGCCTGATAACTGAAAGATCTTCCTCCCATTCTGCTTTTGGAAACTTTAGGAATCGCAAGTAAACCTGCAGTCTGAGAGTGAAGTGCTCTGTTAGGAAAATATGGAACAATAAGGTCTGTAATATAAGATGGAGCTAGGTTGTTGAGAGCTTTGTAGGTTAGAAGTAAGATTTTGAATTAATCCAAAAAAGTTCAATCTGGTCCTCTGGACATTCAAAAAAACAAAAAACAAAACAAAGCAAAAAAATATAGAAACGTTTCGTCTCTCATCCAAGAGACTTCCTCAGTCTGAGGTGCTGTTTTCAGCTCAGTCTCTTAAATAGCACCTTCTCAGAGTGGATCAACCAGTTTGCTGCTGACAACCAAAACCAGCTGATCACATGCTCAAGAAGGACCATCAGCCTAACAAAGGATCATTAGCACACTGATGGCTGAGCATGCATCAGGATATTTTGAATTAAATTCTGGATTTGACAGGGAGCCAATGGAGAGAAACTAAAACTGGAGAGAGATGATCTCTCCCACTAACTCCAGTTAAGACTCTGGCAGCAGCATTTTGGATCAACTGAAGACGTTTTAAAGAAGTTTTTGCACACCCAGATAACAAACCATTACAATAGTCCAGTCTAGACATGACAAATGCATGAACCAGTTTTTCTGCATCATTTTTAGATAAGATGTTTCTAATTACAACAGAACATCTTAGTGTTATATTCGAAAAGGAGTAAGAAGGCGTAAAAACTTTCAGTGTCTTTATGTCAACACTCCTTGTTTCATCATGTTGGTCTATCCATGTTCAGAGATTATACTCTATTTTTCGGACTATAAGGTGCATTAAGTGAAACAAAACACTCAGATAAGTCTAACTTTATTCATCTCATTCACAATAACTACATAAAATCAGTTCGAGGTCAGTGAGCACAACCAGAGTTAATACATAAGGTGCACCTGATTATAAGTCACTGTCCATTTTTGAGAAAATTAAAGGATTTTAAGTACGCCTTATAGTCCGAAAAATACGGTATATTACAAGCCCCAATCAATAAAATAACATAGGTCAACATGTTATTATATATATGTATATGTAAACATAGATACATACAACAGGTATACATATGCATGGCCTATAAGTTATTTAGTTACTCCTCAACTAAATAAAGTTTGAGTATAAAATGTTCATTCTGCATATGGAATAAACATTTGGACCTCTAAAATGTTCACACTGACTAAAATATACATTATAGTTATCTGTTTTGACGATCCTGTCAACCTATTATATGATAAGTTGTGGTGTCGTACCAGTTTGCATGTTCCAGCTGATGACCAGGACTTCGGGGATACCTGATAACTCGACGGCCAATCAGTTGGTCACACTGAGATACCTGATCAGCTGCGAGCCAATGAGATGCCCCTGGTTTCCAGCTTTGATGGATGCCACAGCTGCAGCAGAAGAGGAGCAGCCAATCAGGACACGGCTCCAGCAGGACGATGGTGTGCAAAGCTGCAGTTGTAAGAGCGTTATCAAACTGCAGCCTGAGCTCAGCAGAGAGGCCACGAAACACGCCATCTTCACGAAGAGATTTGTTCTGGGAACCACTGAAACTAATCTTTGACAGCAGTGTGTAGCACAACACAAGCACAAGAACAAAATACCATTGCATCCAGTACAAGAGGATTATGGGTGTGACAGATGGACTGTCCACATTAGTCTGCAGAGCTTTTTCCACATGGTTTATTCAGAGAAGAAACACGGCAGAGCTCCTAAGGACCTGACTGAGCATCAAATGTGGCACTGTGAGGTTATTCCTCCTCAGTCACCTACAACAGTGACATTTTTGAGGAATGACATCATTATGTTAATACTAGACGTAGCCTTCCTTCACCAAATTCATTTTGCACCTCCCTTTTTCATACCAAAATTTTAAACCGAGACAGTTATCTGCTGAGAAGGGAAGGCGTTCAGCCGTTTTGGTCAAAGCTTGAAAATGGTGTCATGCGTGGTCTTACTTGAAACGCATTATCTCTTAGGGTGTGATTTGCAGATCACCCTCAGCTACCACCAAAACAAATTTTAGCTCAATATTTGTAAAAAAAAAAAATACTGAAATGTGATTGCTTAAGTAAAGTAGTTGTGGTAGCCATCTTGTAATGGGTTCCCTCCAAAACGTAACTAGTTCTAAATGTCCAATGTTTGTTTCCTGAGAGTTTCATTAAAATCTGTCAAGCGGTTCATGAGATATTTTGCTAACAGACAGAGAATGTTGACTCTAAAAGTTGGCGGCCCAGTTGTGTTATGTGAAGCAGTCAAAGTATGTTTTGTAAATGACTCTCAGTTACTACCACACCAAATGTTATGTGTTTCTATAAGTCATATAGTTGTGGTGGTAACATTAAATTGGACTGACTCCAAAAGTTCATCTGCTGCAGATGTAGATGCATTGATTACGTTCGGGAAGTTTCATCAAAATCCAGCCAGTGGTTCATGAGGTATTTTGCTAACAGACGGACAGGTATTGAAATATATGTCAATATTAAATGGCAAAGTTTTAAATATTGCGCAATCAGTGAGCCCTTGAACTACAAGTTGGGAATAATTCTTACCTACTACCACACCAAGTTTTAGTTCAATGGCCATAAAACAGACCGAGCCATTGTCAAGTATGTGGTTTCTAAGCTTGCTTAGCAGTGGCAGCCATCTTGAATGAGTTGGATTTTTTAAAGATAATTAGCTCTAGATGCACATCTAATGATTACTTTCTGATAGTTTCATTAAAACCCATCCAATGGTTTATTGGCCATTTTGTTAAAATAACTGACAAATGAACACAAAAAAAACTTTTTTGCTCTTTCATCTTCAGCAAAGCTGGTTCTAAGTAGCTAGTATACGTTTTATTAGTGAAACTAAAGTTCAGATAAAGTTATCTCTATAAAGTACATGCCTTTTTTTTATTAAACAGTGTAGTTGTGCCAAGGGTCTGGAGACTGAGCTAAAAGTCTGCTAACGTGCTAGCACGGTCTCAGCGCTGTCAGAGATGTTGAGCAGGTTTCATGTTCACTGTGCTCTGATCTGAACATGACGACATGCAGGACTGTAATGGGTTTATTATTAGCACCGTGGAACACATCACATTGACGGGGACATAAATGGACACGTATCTTGGCCACGGTCTCACACACGTCAACATTATGGGAGCGTTAACTGGAGTCAGGCAAGTGATGAAAAGTTCAAGTTCAAGTAATGGTCATTTGCATCACATGTGATACATGAGGTAGAACGAAATTGTGCACTCGGCATCCCAGTTACATTCAACAACAGCAAAAATATAAAGTGTAAAAAGAAACAGTAAATAAGGATTTAAGATATAAACTAAGAGATGCGCTAAACGCTAATAGTACATGACAATACGCCAAACAACAACAGCACGGACATGAGTGTGACTATGAGGTAGAAGGAGGTGAGAACTGAGCTTCCCAGTCCAGCTCGTCTCAGCCGCCTGAGGAAGCAGAGAAAGTAGAAAACTGGCTTTTATGGCATTTGGTTTAATAGCTGATAAGTTATTCCCCCTATAAAACAAGAGAAATGAATTTGGGTGGCACCATTCAGATTTATCTGAAAAAAAAGCTAAATTTTATCACGCCTTTCAGTATTCACTTGTTTTATCTTGTGAATAAAATTAATTTTAAAATGATATTTTAAAGGGATAATTGAGAATGTTTGAAGTGTGGTTCTGTGGAATGGTTGTGAGCAACTAATATCTTACATGTTGCAGATAGCTATATAAACTACCTCAATTTGTAAAAAAAAATAAAAAATATTAGTTTTGACCAAATTGACATGATAACAATAAGAATCAGAGTGGACTATGCCAGACAATTCCAGTCACAAAAATTTCACCAGGATTCATGCAAAAATGTTATTTGTTGAACTTTTTCTCACTTTCAATTTTGCATGCAACAAATGTTTATATGGAATTCTGTGGGTTTTACAAACACAAATTGTGTCAGAGTCAGCGTACTGTAGCACTGGCACTTCCAGCAGGAATCTTGTAATATTTCTGAGAGATAAACTGTGTCTATTGGTAAGCTATTGGTAAGATGTTGGTAAGATGATGGTAAGATGTTGGTAAGATGTTGGTAAGATGATGGTAAGCTATTGGTAAGATGTTGGTAAGATGATGGCAAGATGTTGGTAAGACAATGGTAAGATGATAGTAAGCTATTGGTAAGATGTTGGCAAGATGTTGGTAAGATTTTGGTAAGATGTCGGTAAGATGATGGTAAGATGTTGTTAAGATGTTGGCAAGATGTTGGTAAGATTTTGGTAAGATGTTGGTAAGATGATGGTAAGATGTTGTTAAGATGTTGGCAAGATGTTGGTAAGATTTTGGTAAGATGTTGGTAAGATGATGGTAAGATGATAGTAAGCTATTG
>NC_056501.1:32305139-32319919 GCF_014905685.2 Nematolebias whitei | reverse complement strand
TGGTAAGATGTTGGTAAGATGATGGCAAGATGTTGGTAAGATGATGGTAAGATGATGGTAAGATGTTGGTAAGATTTTGGTAAGATGTTGGTAAGATGATGGTAAGATGTTGGTAAGATGTTGGTAAGATGTTGGCAAGATTTTGGTAAGATTTTGGTAAGATGTTGGTAAGATGATGGTAAGCTATTGGTAAGATGTTGGTAAGATGATGGTAAGATGTTGGTAAGATGTTGGCAAGATTTTGGTAAGATTTTGGTAAGATGTTGGTAAGATGATGGTAAGCTATTGGTAAGATGTTGGTAAGATGATGGCAAGATTATAGTAAGCTATTGGTAAGATGTTGGCAAGATGTTGGTAAGATTTTGGTAAGATGATGGTAAGATGATGGTAAGAAGATAGTAAGATGTTGGTAAGATGTTGGTAAGATGATGCTAAGATGATGGTAAGATGTTGGTAAGATTTTGGTAAGATGTTGGTTTTATGATGGTAAGATGATGGTAAGATGCTCCCTGTTAAATTCAGAATAGAATTTAAATTTTTGCTTCTAACCTACAAAGCTCTCAACAATCTAGCTCCATCTTATTTACAGATCTTATTGTTCCATATTTTCCTAACAGAGTACTTTGCTCTCAGACTGCAGGTTTAATTGTGGTTCCTAGATTTTCCAAAAGCAGAATGGGAGGAAGATCTTTCAGTTATCAGGCTCCTCTCTTTTCGAACCAACTACCAGTTTCTGTCCGTAAGGCTGACACATTTTCCAGTTTTAAGACTCGGCTTAAGTCTTTCCTTTTTGATAAATCCTATAGTTAAGGCCCCCCACATACTCGAGCGTACTTTGCATACTCTCTGAGCCACGTGAACTCAGCGCGTACTCTCCGCAGACAGTTGAGGCTTCATACTCGAGTGTGCAGATTGGCTAAAATTCTCTCGTGACAAATTCCTTCATTTCTCACAATTTCCGTCATGGCGTCAACGGACAAGGAAAAAGAGATCTCTTGCCTCTTAGCTTTACAAAAACAAAAGAAGAGAAGGTGATGCATAAGGCCATTAAACCAGACCAGGGATGAAGGGGAATTTAATACACTGGTGAAGGACATGAAGACAATGGACAGCAAGAAACATTTTGAATATTTTCAAATGGATTCTAGCAAGTTCGATGAGCTAGTTGGGTGGTTTCCCGCCAGTGCAGCCACCGAACACATGTCAGCGCTGCACAGAGAGCGGCAGTCGCGTTGCATATCTGCGCTGTGGTTGGTGTCACATACAAAACAGTTTGATGTGAACACCATTTCTATCCCGGCAGTTATTGTGTGACACCAGGTATGCGTACGCATTCATAAAAATTGATCTTTGCGCAGACATGGCCAGCGGACGTCCGCTTCAAGTCAGCGTTGTGTCTGCCTCAAGTACGCGTGGACCTTCGCAGAGTGAAGTACGCCCGAGGATGTGGGGGCCTTTAGGGTTGGCTTGGTTTCCTGAGCTTTCCCTTAGTTATGCTGCTATAGGCTTAGACTACTGGAGGACAAATTGGCCACATTTCCTCAAATGAATAGTTATTGGAGCTTCAATGTAACATCCATGTAAGCCTGTGTACAGTGGTGGACAAAGTACTCAACTCTAGTACTTAAGTAAAAGTATTTATACCCATGGTCAAATCCTACTCAACTACAAGTAAAAGTCGCTCAGTCAAAAGTGTACTCAAGTTAAAGTAGTAAAGTGCTTACTTTTGAAAATACTTAGGTATTCAAAAGTACACGCATTTAAAAAAGGCAAATTAGATTTTCCAATTTCAGTACAGTGCTGTATCGTTTTGAGTAATTTTACAGAACATTGTAATTCTGAAACCATCCGATGAAGTATTGACACCTAGAACCACTCTAACACCACATGCCTTAATAAAACCACAAATATCTTCCCTGCATTTTACGTCTGTGGAAAGTCGTGGAAATCCCTAAAAGATGATGCACATTTAGTCTTTTTCTTCAGCTCATACACCACATTGTGTTTGTGTGTAAAAGTGCATATACTGACAGCAACAACTTAACACAGGAGAAGAAACAGTAACACTGATAACTGAAAGTACTGCCATACTTAACAAAGAAGCTTTCAAAACAATGAATGTACTGCACAGATGAATCTAGCATAGTACCTGAATGCTATAGCACTGTTATATGTTTCCTCTTGTCTCTAATAAAACCTCCTCCCCTAAACTCCCACTTGGCTTTAATTTGTTACCTGATTAGTTAAAAATTTGCAGAGTGCAGGCAGCTGCTAAGTCTTTGTTTGTGTTGTGTTAAACTAGCTGAGTGGGGATTATGGCCAAGTGTTTCTTGATCTGACGTTTCAGCTTCTTTACAGAAGAACTGATGCGATGTGGACTTTGACACTCTGTAGACCTTTAACAACAGCTATATACCAACGAAGGAAAGAGAAACAAAAAGACTCTGAGCTGCTTTCATCAATTTAACTCCTTAAATCTATAAATGAATTATAGCCAAGTTGTGTTAGCTAAGGTGGATTAGCTGTGGCAGCCATCTTGAAGTAGATAGTTTCATCCAATTGTTACTTTCTGAGTTTAATTAAAATCTGTACTGTGATTTATCAAATATTTTGCTAACAGACGAGGGTGTTTCTTACAGTTAACGTCAAAGGTTTAAGCAAAAGTCTTGCACAATAAATAGTAGAGTGTGTGTCAGAGTCACCAAAAGTCCATGCTGAATAATGTTGGCGTGACTCTCAGCTACGGTATTAACACACCAAATTTAATTTACCGTATTTTTCAGACTATAAGGCGCATTAATCGAAACAAAACAGACAGATAAATCAAACTTTATTCAACTCATTCACAATAACCACATAAAATCGTTTCGAAGTCAGTAAGCACAACCAGAATTAACAAGGCACACCTGATTATAAGGCTCACTGTTGAGTTTTGAAAAAAATTAAATGATTTTAGTGTGCCTTATAGTCCGAAAAATACAGTAATTTTTGTCAGATTAACTGAGTTGTGGACATTTATGTGTTTTCTATTGTCATTTGGCTCTGGCGGCCATCTTGTTTCAGGCTGACTCCAAAGTTGAATGAGTTATGAATGTGCATCCACCGATACTTTTTACATGTTTCATCAAAATCTGCCCGTGGTTCTTGAGATATTTTGCTAACAGATAAATAAACACACACAGGCAAGGAAACTATCCCCCTGCCTTTCATCTTTTGGTAGTGGGTAATGAACAATGCATAAAACAAAATATTAGCTAGTTGTAATATTTAGTGATTTATTTAAATATTTTAGTAAATAAAACTCAAAGTACAACTGAATGTGTCCTCTGTAAGTCCAGCCTTACAAAAACTACCAAACCCAGCATGGACACTAAAAATACTTTTCCTCCAAGTTTGAGAACAGCAGATTTTTTTTTTTTTTTTGCACTTCTGCTATAGATCAATGACCAAAAATATTATAATTTTCATTCATTCAGTTTTCGTTTGTCACAAACGGCAAATAAGACAACCCTGTCTCGTTGACTTTCTTTCCTCAGATCTCACATGAACCCTGCTGCTGAGGACACACTCCCCTCCCTGGCTGATATTTCCACTTAGCAAACACTGAAACCATGACATCACTGTTAGGGTGAGGCAGAGGCCGGGGTAAAGTTTGTCCAACAGCCTCACAGTGAAAATAAATCACAGTTAAAGTGCTTTCCTCCTGTATTTAACGAAGCCTGGCACATGTCCCTTTGGTTGCGGCTCCACGGCTCGGCTGCTAACCGAAGGGCCGCGGCCCTCGGATGAGTCGCGGGTGCTGCGGCCTTCAGCTGCTCTGTGGATCCAGGTATGAGCGGGTCCACTTTGGCATGCACCAAGTCTAGTGGTTAACATTCGTTCTCTGAAGAGGAAGAGGAGCATGTGACGCAGACTTATCCAGCTGTGATCAATACCCAACAGCCATTAACCACTGAGACAACACATCCTCCGAGACACAAACAGACACGAGCACTCAGCAGCAGCGTATGCTTTCTGTCCGTCTCACGCACAGTGAAATAGCAGCTGAAGGAAACATCACGGGGGATAAATGCAAACAAAACAGAGTCTTTCCAAACAGTCAAGCCTGCTAAAGCAGTGGGAAAACTCCGGCTAATGTAAACGGACTATTTTCAGAGTCTGACACTTGAAAGTTGTTGCATTCATGCAGACGTACATTTCCTGTTTGTGGTGGCACTTGATTGCTGTCCAGAAGTCTTCCTCCACCTCCCACTCCTCTCTCTGCTCCTTCTGTTGCTTCACTCTCCACTCGTGTCTTGAACTCGTCTCCGTCCATCACAACAGGAAAGCTCTGATTACAGACAAACAACAATCTGTCCTCGATTTAACATCCCAGAACTCGTCTTTCTTTTCACAAAGCCAAAAATAGAGACGGCAGCAAGCCTCGTCAATATATAAACAACGTGGAATGCTGGTAACAACCCAGTTTAGCAGCTGAATACATGATTTTTATTTTAAAGGGATACTTCAGATCTTTTGAAGTGAGGTTCTGACTGGACTCATGAGCTAAAGGCTAGTCTGATCAGGGCAAAGATCAAAATAGTAGATTAATGCAATCTTAGAACAATTCACTCTCAAAGTTTGAATACAGAGTCATGGTAGGAGTGTAATGGTACATTTATTTGAGCTGAACAAACACGTAGGAAGGATGCATCAAGGGAACGAAGAATATGTCACTCACAGCTGATTACCGCTCCTATTGAAAAGAAAGTGCACATTTTATTAAACTGATTTTTGCTAATAGCTACAATAGAAAATGAACGGCCAATGTATTATCTACAGCAATCTATGTCAAAGCAAGGCAAGAATGGCTTAGATGGCACACAGAAGCTTGAAGAGCTGCCTGTTTGATTCTAATCTGCTGTGTGGAAAAGCTTCTTGGTCAAACTTTGATGTTTTGAACAACTTTGGCCGTGGCTGCCTCAGAGGAGTCGACGGGGTAGAGGGCGGACTCCAGAAACCATCGTATCACCATCAAACTTGTTGGCTCACTATGTGAGTGTGCTGCTTAAGGGACTGAGTTTGTTGTGGCTCCTCGGACTGATGAAGTCCTTTGGATGAAGGACGAAACGTTTCAACAACAACAACAACAAAACGTCCATGGGAAATGACTTAACTTTGTTGGGATTTTTGGTCATGGTGATCCCAAACAAAAGCAGCCAAAAGAGACAGGAGGTGCCTGTATGGCAAGCCAAATAGGTCAAGAATTGTGTGCATTGAAACATTCAAGCCATTTGTGTATTTACTCAATATCCCTGACATGAAGTGAGACTTTTCCACACCTGCCACCAGCTCGCTAAGCTAAATGTGAGTATTTACGTTTTGATTTATAGTATTCAGTTTTGCACACACCCCACACCAAAACACACCCACATACACACTTTTTATTTTTTCATTTTTTACAGTTTTTAGACCATGGATGGCAGACTGACACTAACAGCTTGAGTAAAAGTTTTTGTTTTTTTTATTCCCTAAACTTTATTCACAAAAGCAAAAGGCTGATACGGCAACAACAAGAAAAACAAAATAGTATAACCCGAGGAGACATGCATGAGAGCCAGACGAGACATAAAGCCCACACACAATGCCAGACTGGACGTGGTATGAAGACTGGGAGACTAAATGAACTGGGGCTAACGAGAAGATTAGAGACAACATGGAGCAGCTGAAGGTGGGCGTGGCAGGACGGAGGAGCAGAAACTGAGAAACCGTACGAGAAAAATGAACTGTTGTCACAGGGAAACAAAGAGGAACAAAACTAAACACCAACATAAAAAAAACATGAATGAAAAAAACAAAACTAAAACTTAAGAAACACACATCCTGACATCACCAAGTACAGTATAAGCCCTAATATCTGACCTATAGATTTGACTTTTGTTTTGTTTTCAGTACTTTACTAAAGACAGATGCATTTCTGTTTGGAGTTTATCAAACTTTCTGTTTGACTCACAGTCTGTAGGACTCTGTTTACAGCTCAAATAATATGAAAAAGACTAAATAATATGATGCTTTGCTTTTTAATTTTATAGTGAAGATACCTGTTCTACATGACCTGCTACCTTAAAATCTACTAGCTAGCATGCAATGTTGCTAACTTAGCGACCAGTGACAAATCAAGTGACATGTTCTGGTTATTACAGACCTGAAAGCACTTATCAGTCTTACTCTTCTCTACGAGCAGCAGGTGCTGCCGTGGCTCTTTTCTCCATCTCAAAGCACTCACCGGCAAGCTGCCACGGCTATTTTCACTTTTTAAATAACCACAGAATTTGATCTAAATAACTGTGTGTAATGAAACCAACAGAGATGTCAACTATTATAAAATGGTGTTTGCATGAACTGCTTTAAAATCTGCGAGATTTCAAATTCAATTCAATTCAGAAATACTTTATTAATCCCAAAGGGAAATTAAGTGTTGTCGTAGCTCATCCTGGTTTCATTCAAGTGTTGTTAGATGTTGATAGCTGTTGGCAGGAAGGATCTCCTGTAGTGAATCCAAAGAATCTGGCCACAGATAAAGATCCGTCCACCTGGATCCAGCTTGCTGTCAGATCTAGCGGGCCTCTCAGTCCTCCTGGGCAGCAGGACTGCCTGAATGCTGGGCAGACTTCCTCCCTGAGCGATGGTCACTCCTCCTAGCAGCCTGCCGAGCTCCTCGTCGCCACAGACAGTCAGTCAGCTGAAGGTGCTGGGGGATGATTCCAGTCCTCCCGTTGTCACGAGCCAAGTTTCTCACCAGGTCCAGGATCTCGGTGGTCAGGTACTCGAGTATTGCTGCCAGGTTGATGGGTATTCGTCCACGGTGCCTCCTTTTCAACTCATTTGGGATTTGGGGCTGTAGTGAAAGCAGTGTTAGTCAGCTGCTCCTGGTTGTTAAAAAAAAAAACCTTGTTGCCATGGTTACGCATCATAACAAATGCCCCAAAGTAAAAAGGTTTCAGTAAAATTCCTTCCAGCTGCAAAGCATCTGATACCAGAAGAAGTAATTATCCAAAAAAAAGCGAATTACATCCAGAAAAAAGAGGAATTAAAGTTTTCAAACACAATAACTCAGAATGATGTCACTGAGCTACTTCAACATGCAGCCACCCCGAGCGGCGCAATTCTAGAACAGTGAGTGGTTATAATATGTCAAAGATTCAAATTGGTCTCATCCCACTCTGACGGACAGCTAGCTCGTCACTTTCATCAGAATTAAACTTTTCTCCCATCATCTGAGCCCATTCAAAGAATTTTCTACAACAGATTATAATAATCATAAATCCACAGTATTCCACTTCAAAAGATGTGAAGTACAGTACCACATTTAGTTGCTACATTATACCTTCTTAGCTTATCAGATGAGATTTGAGTTTAAGTAGAAACTGCAGAGACAATTTACTGTGGAAATTACTATAAGGACAGTCAGTCAAACACAAAGATACATGTTGCACCAACTCCCTGACTATTTGTTAGCATTTAGTCATCCCGTGGCCCCCGAAGGATTTAAAGACGAGCTAAACTGATGGAGAGAATATGCCAAATGCTG
Source organism: Nematolebias whitei (assembly GCF_014905685.2). Classification (NCBI taxonomy): domain Eukaryota; kingdom Metazoa; phylum Chordata; class Actinopteri; order Cyprinodontiformes; family Rivulidae; genus Nematolebias; species Nematolebias whitei. The sequence continues at coordinate 32,312,349 of NC_056501.1, read as the reverse complement.
GCCTCGGGGCTGATGGGGGGGGATGTTATGTCCATTCTAATAGAATTACAAGCCTCTGATAGATGAGTCCTTTCTCTGGGGCTACTTGTCTGTCAAACATTAGGTCACACTCAGTTTCCAAACTCAAGGTGGTGGGGGTTGGATAGAAAGGGAGGGGACTCATGGCATATAGAAGAAAAACGTCTGGAGAGGTGCCCCACTCCCTGCCAAGAAAAGGAGGGCAACAAAAGTGTGAAGAAAAGGGGGTTTAGGAGGAGAGAGAGCAGCGAATGGGAGCTGGTGAAAGAGGGCCAAATGAGTGAGGGAGGGTGGTTAAAGAAAGTGAAGAGAGTGAGAAGGGTACAAAAGGGCGCATTTGAATCCACTCTAATTGAAGCCCGCGTGATGGACAGGACCTGCGGACGTGCTTGCTTTTCTTTTTAAACGTGTGTGTATGTGCATGTGCGTGTGTGTGAGAGTGGAGACGGTGTAATGATGGGAGGGGCACAGCGTCCAAGTAGAGATGTCTACTGCCAGCAGCCTGAATGGGACAAAGACCTGAATAGAAACTTCAAAGCGACCTCTTTGAGCTCACCCCCGCCCTCTACACCCCCCGGTCTCTCTCTGGTGCACGGTTCCCTGGTCGTACGATGGTCAACAAGCTCCAGTTTGAGTGGGATTCTGTTTGCCAGACGGTTATTTTCTAACTGATACATGCAGCTCTTGGCAGCTCTGCGAGCAGTGTGGATTTCAAAGTGTGTGTCTTCAGTGAGGATGTGTGAGTGCTCACTGTAAAGAGCAAACTGCAGGATGCAGATATAATTGGAGCCGAGGATCTGACTCATTGCTCTCCCTTTCTGAACTGAGCGCCCGGCTCTTTCAGGCAGGGTTGGAGCTGGAACAAGTAGCCCACAGCTCTGACACGCTGGAGAAAATTATTGTTGCTAAAATGATACAGAGGGGTTTAGCGTCTAATTTGATCCCTGTGTCCTACGTTATGATCTTGTGGCGTGCGTCATCTAATTTGGCTCCTGCTCAGGGACTCAAAGTGATCTTCCACTTATCACCTTGCCCTCTTTACTGTATGATGATCCTTAAAGTATCTAAAGAGCCTTGTGCAAATCCAGGAGCTGGAATCTTTCAGGGCCCCTGAGACAAACACACACAGAACAAAAAAACAAAACAGGAAAAAGCTGAGGTGATGGGGCAGGGCAAGATAAGATTCGTGCGTGTTTGCTTCACAAAAATATTTGTCCTGTCTGAACCCTCTTGCAGCAGTCAAGCGGCGGGTCAGCCTCCAAAGCCCCCTGGGATCAACATGTCATTGTTGCCGCCTGGTTTCCCTGACATGTCCTCGGTGACATCATCACCGTGGGACACTGAACAGATCGCTCGCCTCTCCTTTAATGCTCCGGCTGAAGCAGCATCCAGCTCTAATCAGAGCACAGCCTGAACCTCATCAGGGCCTTTTATCCCCCCTGGCAGGCGCTGGGTAAATTGTGCAGGCTGCTGCAACTTTGATCATTATATTTATATTCCAAGACATGCAAGGCTCATAATCCAGGCATAAAAAACACAACATCTGATTGTGCTTTTTACAGTACTCCACATGAAGTCATTATTTTCAAAGAAAATGTGCTTATATTTGAGCTGTAGAGAAATGGTGATAAGATACCTTTATCGGTCATTCCGATTATGTCATGGTATTTTCTGTGTAGCTATAAATAAATAAGTCATAAAAGTCCAAGTGGTGCCCCAACATAGGGTAAGATATGCAGTTGTAGTCACAAGTTTGCATACATTCATCATAGACATTATTTATTTTTATTTTATTTGGGGCTTTAATGACTTTTAGAGCTGTACTTTTCTCCAAGGTGGAATGACTGTACACATATAACTTCAATGGTTATTAAAAACAAGAAATGTGTGAAAGAGTCTGAATTTATGGTGGATTTTCTCTAATCCACAGTCAAAATTATATCTACAGACTCAAATATATGCATAAACCACCACTAACATGTGGTTAAATGTTCTTCACAAAGTTGCCACATAGATTTTTTTCCATTCAACCTTTATTTATACAGGTTAGTCTCATTGAACCTCGAGGACTTATTTACAAGAGAGACCTGTTTTAAACAAAGAACATATTGTATTCATTCATTTCACACAAACTGACACATTCCAAATGTCCACCTCCTCCAATGCTGATGACCACAACCCACAACCAATGAAAACACCAAATTCAGCATCTCAGAAAACCAGAATATTAATTAAGACCAATCAAAAAAGATTTTAAAAAATGTTGGCCAACTGAAAAGTATGAACATGACAAGTATGAGCATGTACATGTCTCTATACTTAGTTGTTGCTCCTTTTGCCTGGATTACTGCATCAATGCGGCGTGGCATGGAGTCGATCAGTCTGTGTCACTGCTCAGGTGTTCTGAGAGCCCAGGTTGCTCTGATAGTGGCCTTCAGCTCTTCTGAATTGTTGAGTCTGTTGTATCACATCTTCCTATTCACAATACTCCATAGATTTTCTATGGGGTTAAGGTCAGGCAAGTTTGCTGGCCAATTAAGAACAGGGATACCACGGTCCTTAAACCAGGTACTGGTAGCTTTGTCACCGTGTGCAGGTGCCAATTCCTGTTGGAAAATAAAATCTGCATCTCCATAAAGTTGGTCAGCAGCAGGAAGCAGGAAGTGATCTAAAACTTCCTGGTAGACGGCTGCGTTGATCTTGGACCTCAAAAAACACAGTGGACCAACACCAGCAGATGACATGGCAAACCAAACCATCACTGACTGTGGAAACTAGACACTGGACCTCAAGCAACGTGGATCCTGTGCCTCTCCTCTCTTCCTCCAGACTCTGGGACCTTGATTTCCAAAGGAAATGTAAAATTTACTTTAATCACAAAACATAACTTTGGACCACTCAGCAGCAGTCCAGTCCTTTTTGTCTTTAGCCCAGGCAAGACGCTTCTGATGCTGTCTCTTGTTCAAGAGTGGCTTGACACAAGGAACGCAGCAGCTGAAACCCATGTCTTGCATCCGTCTGTGCATGGTGGTATCCATTAACAAGCCTCACCCTTACCTCTTGCTGGATGTTTGCTCTTCTCAGCAGAATTTATTCATATCAGTTGGTTTCCTGGTACAGACAAGGATTTTAAGCATAGTCCACAAATTTTCAGGTAGGAACTTTGATCCTAAGCTTAATGTCAGTCTGCGTTATTTAATCAGAAACTAGGCAGATTTTATATGTTGGAACATCCAAAAGTGTCCAAGCTTCAACTGTCTAGGTCAAGGGTCTGCAACGTTTATGATCAAAAAAGTAATTTCTGCCCCTTTGCACACTAAATAAAATGTCTATGGAGCCGCAAAACCTGCTAAAACTGTGATTATCACCTGGTGGCCCATGGCCCACTTGAAGCTTGGAGGGGGGCTTTTCTGACCAGTGTGATATTATTAAACTAAAATATCAAATTATTATTAATATTTTTATATTTTAAGGCAAAGAAAAAAATGGACTTATGTAAAGAAGAAACTTTTTTTTTTTTTTTTTACCAAGTTTATAAAAATTCACACACAAGTACGCAGGCTGATGCGAGTTTTCTTTTTAATTGTGGAAACTTCATAACGTATCCTATTATGGAGGAATACAGCATAAAGTTAAAAAACAAGGCCAGTTGGTTGAATACGTAACTGAATTTTAAAATGAAAATAAATAATTCAATTTACGTTGACTTTGCTTTTTTTAATTATCAAGTTGACTCACCATATTTTTTCTCAGCAACTTGCCTTAAAGGTATCCACCCCCCCCCCCCCCCCCACCCCCCCACCCCAAAAAAAAAGATATTGAAATAAAAAGTAAAACAAAAAATTGGTGGATTTGAGAAAAGGATCACACTGTAAGACTGGAAGTGAGCTAAAAGGAGTGGCTATCAAACTGCTAGCATGATGTAAACAAGTTTTACTCCTTGTGTTAGAACTATCAATCACATGTTGGCAAAAGAAATGACAGGAAAACTGCTAAAACTAGCCATTTCTTCTTGTTGGTACAACAGTCAACCAATAAACTTCAGTTTTATGTTAGTTTTGGTCAAAACTTAGGGCCACTACAGAGGGACCAAAGAGCTGCATGGCTCCAGAGCCACAGGTTGCAAACCCCTGGTCTAGGTGTCGATTCAAGGTGAAGTTTGGAGATAAACCTCCTCCTTCGTCATTTTATGTGTTGAGGTTAAAACTTTCAAATGAAACTGGTGTGATTGATTGTTTGTGTTTTGGTCTCAGAGGAAACTGTTTGGAGTCAGAAAGTCTATCGCTGTTCTGAAAAGCATGTTCTGTGAAGATAATCTCTGTTCCTGAGTGTAATCTTATGTCTTGCATTTGTCTCAGAGATAACTAGAGAGATTATGTTATTTTCTCTGAGAGATCCAGATTGTGAGAAAGTCCAAACCATGTGAAACCATAAGATTTTCCAAGTAAAGTTTCTTCAGCTTTTAATTTTTGAGTCCTTAATTATGAAGTTAAAAACTCACAACACGTCCACATTGTGCAGTGCAACATTACCACATCATGATTATTCCACCACCATGCTTGACAAGAGGTATAGTGGGTTTGGAAAACACACCTCAACTCCTCCAACATTATTATAGCCAAAAAGCTTTATTCTTATCTTGTGACCATAAAACATTTCTCCAGTGTCGTGTCCATTGATGTTACATGTGTCACTTTTGGAGATGGAGCTTCTTTCTTGGTCATCACCCTCTCAGTCCAGTGGGACTCGTGTTCCAGCAGTTTCCAGTTCATTATAGGCTAGGACATGGATGATTTTGATGTCTCTGAACATCTCAACCAACTTCCTTTCTTCTTCCAGGCCTTGAAAGCAGCTACACATCTGAATACCTTGTACATTTTGTTGTACTTTTGTTAGATCTGATGATCTCGGGGCTCTGTGATAGACTTGCTACCTGTCTAGGGTGTAACCCACTTCTTCCATGATGTCCACTGGAGGAAAACCCCAGCTAAAAACTATAGTCAATCATGATCTCTAAAAAATGTAAAAGGTCTTGTTTTTGCATAGTTTAAAGACATCCAAGAACTTCAGTATCACTTACTGAAAGATTTAGGAAAATATATGTCTATGTTTGACCCTAGGTACTGTAGATTAGAGAAACTCATGCACCCAAGTGTTGTTTTTAAACTCATTGAAGTTGTATGTTGTATAATCATTCCACTCTGGAAAAAGAACGAGTCTAATAAATGATTAAAAGCCTCCAAATTAATGTGACATTCCAGACAGCAGGATGCAAACTTCTGGCTGCAACTGTACCACCAAGACCGTGACATGCCTTAGAAACAGAGACAAGAATCATCACAGTGTATGTACACATGCCCCGCTTTCACGCTTCTGAACATCAGCCCTCGGCATGCACTGTTGCACAAACACTCACATTTCGGTAAACAAGCATATACGCCAAAAAGCATCCTCCATACCCAGTGAGATGAACTCCTAAATCTGAGGGGTGTCCTTGTTAGTAAGCAGCCGAGGGTACGCGAGTGCTCTCAGCCGCATCATCAAAGCTTTACCAATTACTCCCATGCTCCCTAACTCAGGCATAAATCTGCTCTTATCTCTACTGGCTGCAAGATCAGGGAATATCAGCTCCAGCATCTGCTCCATCTGCAAACCAAGCCACTAAAAGCACAACAAAGCAGCTCTGCAGGCGTAAACATAAAGAGGGGGGACAGAAGACATGAGGGGGAGATACATAGAGGAACAGGGAATGAAAGATAGGCAGAAGGAGGTACAGGTGTGTGTGTGTGTGTGTGTGTGTTGCCGCTAGTCTTATATGCTTCAGCATTTGGGTTCAATCATACTGGAATCTGTCCATCAGTCAGTCACAAAAACAGCTTCATTCAGATGGATTTCCAAGCAGCTCAGCAGAAAGTCTTCAAGGGAAATGAAGACATACGGAGAAAAGGAAAGTCAACAGCACGGGTCACGGTAAAAGGTCAAAGTTGAGCTTCAGCAAGCGGGGGCAGATATGAAGTTAAGACAGGCATGTCATATTTATTTGAGGGGTTAAGATATTCCCCGAGTGTTTGTCCGGAGAGCTTCGGATCAAAGGCCCGGGACACGTTTTTCACATTACGAGCCCAGTTTGCTTGGAAAAAGTCAGCAGATCTGTTACGGCGGGGCAGAGAAGGCTGCTACAACACCTGGCTGAAGCAAGGAGACGTGAACTGGACGTTCCAACTATTTTTAGGGAGGATGTTTATTTTCCTCGTCGTCCGACTTGAAGCCACATCTTTCATTCTGACCTCTTTATCGCAGCTGTGACCCTGACCTCCCTCCCCCACCTCCTCCAACTGTTCTGTCTCCTGTACCTCCTTGTCCTCTGTGGATTTCCGGCTTTCTCTCTCTGTGTGTTGTTGGCTCCCAACTGCCCTGTCTCCACCACTAAAAATAGTGTAGCTTTTTAAAACCACAAAATAATCGTGTTTTTGTCTGTATCTGCACTCATTTGTCAGATGTTTTAACAAAATAATTCATAAAACTAAGAAAATAATCCCTGGACTTTTGGAGTCAACCCCATTCAAGATGGCCACCACAGCTATTCAACCTTAGAAATCATAAAAATGGCTCTAACTCAGTAAGTTTCACAGATATTGAGCCATAATTGGGTGTGGTGGTGGCTGAGAGTCAACCCTATGACATACTTTGAGAGCTAATCAATTGCACAAGATTTTTCTTTAAAACTTTGGCTTTACCTGTTAGAGTCAATTCTGTATGTGTGTTAGCAAAATATACCATCATCCACTGTCCAAATTATAATCAAATTCTCAGAATATAATCATTGAATGGCTGCACATTTACAGCAGCACTTAGGTTGGCTTTGTTGCTGTTTAAAGTGCTTTATAAATAAAGTGGTATGGTATGGTATGGTATGGTATGGTATGGTATGGGATGGTATGGGATGGTATGGGATGGGATAGTACGGTATGGTGTGGTATGATATGGTATGGGATAGGGTGGGATAGGGTGGGATGGGATGGTATGGTATGGTATGGTATGGTATGGTATGAGATGGTATGGTATGGTGTGGTATGGTATGGTATGGTATGGTATGGTATGGTATGGTATGGTATGGTATGGTATGGTATGGTAAGGTATGAGATGGTATGGTATGGTATGGTATGGTATGGGATGAGATGGTATGGTATGG
>NC_056501.1:32300790-32305129 GCF_014905685.2 Nematolebias whitei | reverse complement strand
GGTATGGTATGGTATGGTATGGTATGGTATGGTATGGTATGGTATGGGATGGGATGGTATGGGATGGTATGGTGTGGTATGGTATGAGATGGTATGAGATGGTATGGTATGGTATGGTATGGTATGGTATGGTATGGTATGGGATGGTAACTGATTCATAGTTACAGGTCACAAGCGAGCTTAGAAAATGCAAAAAGGGCTATAATTGAATCAGTTTTACAGACAAAGAATTAAAATTTGGTGTTGTAGTAGTTGAGAGTCTTCCCGAACACATACTTTGAGCACAAACTTCATATTTGACATTTGACCAAAATGGCTACAGTCTCATTCACTATTCAAATCCATGACCAGCGAGGAATGCACACTTTAGGTCCTGAGACCACTGACTGTGAATCAGCAATAAAGACACAATGTTACAAGTAAATGTTGTGAGGAAATACCTCAACTCCAGGTGCTGGTTAGAGGTCAGAGGTGAGAGGTGACTGGTCACCCTCCGAGCCTCGGGGCTCCCTGAACCCTGACCCCACAAGACTGATGAATAGCGTGCTAACAAGTACCAGCTCTCCTTTACTGTGTCTGCACTCTCTCCTCTTGTCTTTGACCACCTCTAATTCACCCGCCTCCTGTTCTTTTTTCTGGGGCCTGAACTGAAGGCAGCAGAAATGTATTACTGATACCTGCTGAACCTTTTAGAGTACTCCACCAACTGCCGTCATCCTCGGAGTAATAATTATCATCATAACATATTCTAACCAGGCACTGCTACACCCTTACATAACCTAACCCCTATCTATGAGTGCCATACTTAAGAATAGATTGAATAAATTATGATTCGGGAAGGTGTTAAATCACGGCCGGCAACAGAAGTGCTTTCTTACTAATGATGCTCCTCATCTTCATCATTCCTGGCTGCTCGGCGAGGGGAAGTGAGAAATCTAAAAACAGACACATGCTTTCCGCCCGCATGAGCGCATCAAGTACCACCTACATGCAAAAAAGAATGGCTGCGGTTCAGACTGGGACACATACGCACCCTTGGCCATTTGCACAGTCGTAGCATAAAGCCAATTAAGAAGATGAGTCTTATTAGCAGAGGTGTCCCAGGCCTCGTACATCATAGGGGTTTCCTGGCAGGGGCCAGAGACACGCCAGGGGGGCCTCTCCATCATCTTTATTAGTCTTGTCTCATCACGCTCATATAAGACGTTCATCCAAACTTTTACGGAGACTCGTGATTTAGCTGGGCTCGGCATGGCCCAGGGATCTGTTCAGTCATCAGGCAGGTCACCTCTGAATGAGATCCAAGGGATTTTTGACAGTGGAAGAGCAGAAACACCCGTCTTCTGTTGAGCGCGAGCTGCCTAGTGGCAGCCGAAGCATAAAATATCCCGTAGACTTTAAAATCTCTTCAATTCAGCACACACTTTTTGCCCCGCTCCCCACAGGCCGGAGGTTGATGAGCATTAAGTGTAGAACCACTAGACTGAGGAAGACTGTTAGACTCATGAATCTCTAACCAGGATAATCACTGTGAAAAAAAAAAAAATCTCTGTAATGCCACTTGATTTTTGATATGTGCTGCTGACTGTCCATGCTGCTGATCTCATGCTGCTGATCATTTCACGCTGCTGTGTTCATTCGTACTCATCTGCTCACACAGACTCATGTTCGTGCTGCTGTTGTTCGGCGTAATGTTTTTGTACTAGAATTCAGTGTATTCTTAGTTCATATCTTAGATCTTATTACTGTTTTTCTTTACAGTTTATACTTTTGTTGGAACTGGGACCCTGAGTACACAATTTCGTTCCACCACATGTACCACATATGATGCGAATGACAATAAAGAAACCTTGACGTTGAATTCCTTCAAAAACATTGTTCTCTTTGAAACCTGCTTCAGCCTACTGGCTCCATTTTTGATTTCTTCTTTAGCTGATACTTTAAGCTATAGCAACAAAGTCCATGCTCAATAATCCAGGTATACAATCCAACGTTTTTCAGTCAGGTCATCTGGACAGTTTCGTGTTTTGTGCTGAAACGTTTCGCCTTCGATCCGGAAGGCTTCATCAGTCAAGGAAACACACAACAACGTTTCAGCACAAAAAAGAAACTGTCCAGATGACCTGACTGAAAAATGTTGGATTTAAGCTATAGCCTTTTACAACTTTCAGCTTTTTGCTAGAGTTTTGCTGCCTTTTGCTGCCGTTCTGCCTCTTCTAGTTTGTGTTGAGCTGCAGGACGAAGTTGCTGACCAACAGCACTCAGTTAATTGTTGGTTTATATAATTTGTGTATTTCACGTGCATAGACAAACATCCTGAATTCATGACGTTAAGTCCAAAAGTACACTTATCCTAGGACAATAAACCTTACCCCCCTGCAGGAAGCTCATGTCCCATTTTGCTACTAATTTTTTTTTCTTTTTTCCAAAAAAGCTACCCGCAGACACTTGCGTGTTTTTTCCGAGTCTCTACCTAATTGAAAAACCCATAATGGTGTTTCCTCTTCCTGCAGGGAAACACCATTATTACACTGTGCACAGCTCGGGCCCGCTGAGATGAGGGAAAGTGTCTGCACAACAATGGAGCGAGGCCTTGGAATGGAGGTGTAGAGAATCAGATTCCAGCAGGGTGAACATCATCCTGCTCCCAGCTGAAAACTCGTCTTGTTTTCTTGCTTCGCGGGGTCGAATGCTCCCCGTCCCCTCCCCCCACCCTATCAGCCTTGGACCTCTGGACCACCTGCAGCTCCACTGATGACAGATTCCCTCCTCACTGAGGACCATCAGTGCCAAAGAGAGACTAATCCTCCTGCTTCTGCCCCCGAAGTACAATAGGCCTGTCACTCGTTCGCTCATTCAGCATACCTTTAGCTGCTCGGCCCCCGTGTGTCAATACGAAGCGAACCGACAGGAGGCAGACAGTGGGGTTCCCACGGCGCTCTATTCATAGACTTAGTGGAATCTGCGGCCTGTTCAGGCCTGCCTCATGAAACCTGCTCCCCATAATGAAGGGCATTGATGCTCCTTCTAGTTTCACATTTACCTTGACGTCTCTGTTACAAACGCATGCGGCAGCTCCTCTTTTGTCTTTATTTGGTTACAGGATGCATTGCTCAGAAATGTGAAAAAACAAAGTCAACTGTAGGGCACTGCCAGCGTGAATTCTGGTTGTTTGAGAGTTATTAGCCTGGAGGATGGTGTACCTGTGTGCTCGACTCCCTGAGCTCAATCTAGGTAAGGTCCTGGTCAATGATATACCAGGGTCAGCTGCATTTTTCTTGCCTTTACAAGCTGAGGAGATTACAACCAATCCTCTCATTAATGATTTATTCATGACAAAAACACTCTGCTGCTTTATCTTCTAGCAGAAGAAAGATTTCATCTTCCACTTAAAAAAAGAGAACTTTATGTAATTAATACCAAAGTGGAATAATTACAATTTAAAAAAATCTAAGATATCTTTCCTTTTGGATAGGCTTTTCCTCGCTGCATCGACACGAGTGTGTGAAACCGAGCTCCTGGTCCTCCTTGACCCTCTGAAGTTTCAACACAAGCCGAGCTGATAGCACATGTGGAGGCCTCCGGGTTATCAGAGGTAAACACAAGCTGGAGCTGAGTCTGAGGCTCTGATTTAAAAGCAGCAGTCCTGACCTCCAGCTCCACACGTTCACCCGTCTGCCAAACAGATGCACTGCTGTGGAAGCGAGCGACAGACTCGAGCCTTGGAAGAAACAAGGTTATAAAAAACACAGAGAACACAGCTACTTTTAGCTAGTTTAGCTTTTTATTTCATTACACTTTTTAACTTTAGCTTATATATAATATATATATATATATATATATATATATATATATATATATATATATATATATAATATATATACCATACGTATACCATACCATTTTATTTATAGAGCACTTAAAACAGCTACAAGGCCAACCAAAGTGCTGTACAGACAGAACAACAGAGAACACACGAAGCAAAATTCAAAAGTAAGTAAATTAGAATATAGACATAAAAACGATGCAGATAATAAATATGACGACAAAACAGTGTGGAGCGCACAGGTTTAGAACACAGATCATCTGGTGTTGAAAGCTACTGAATAGTAGTGAGTTTGTAAACGGGATTTGTAAACCGAGAGGGAGGGGGCCTGTCTGACAAGCAGAGGTAACTCGTTCCAAAGTCTTGGTCCTGTTACAGAGAAGGCCCTGTCACCTCTGTGCTTAAGATGAGTTCCTGGAACTGTGAAGAGCAATTGGTCCACTGACCTCAGGGAATGTGGTGGGACATACGGTTGTAGCAGATCAGAGATTTGGGGGGGGGGGGGGGGGGGGG
>NC_056501.1:32289022-32300390 GCF_014905685.2 Nematolebias whitei | reverse complement strand
AATACATACATACATACATACATACATACATACATACATACATACATACATACATACATACATACATACATACATACATACATACATACATACATACATACATACATACATACATACATACATACATACATACATACATACATACATACATACATATATATATATATATATATATATATATATATATATGTATGTATGGGTGTGTGTGTGGAGGGGGTGGTGGTGGTGTGTGTGTTTATTTAGCTAAATGTTTATCTAAATATACATTTCTTTTAGTTCTCATCTACTATTTTTGCTTTATTTAGCTTTTAGCTAGTTGCTGGCTCCTTTTAGTAATTATCTAGTGAGTTGCTACGTTTAGCTTTTAGCTAGTGTTTTGCTCTTTTTATTTGCAACAGCTTAATACCAGTTTCTTCAGCTAATTTTAACAAAGACATTCACAGTTTCTCTAGTTTGGACCTGACTTTAAGAGTAATCTAACGTCACAAAATGCTGTTTTTCTGTGCAAATCGTATAAGAAGAGTAAAGAGAAGCAAGATCAAAAGAAATGTTAAAGCTGCTGCCAGAGGCTCGTTAGGGTCTCCATGGTAACCACATGTCATTCACAGAGTAGAAATTAAATAAGATTCTTTTTACAGATACAGTAAAAGCTACATGTCGTGTTATAAACATGTCTGGTGGCGGAAGCCTCTGACCGTCACCACATTAATGTTTTTACGTGTCTACAAGGATTCGTGCAGGAGATAAGACAAGTTAAACAGACAGAGAAAGTTCTGAGCTCAAATAAAATGGGTTGATGAGAGTTTGAACGTGCACCCTGAGGGACTTTGAGAGAATAGTCCTGTAGCATTAAGTAAACATGTTGGGTGAAAGAAAACATGTCTACAGTTTCACGAATGAACTAGAAAGTTCCTGGAGAAACTTTGACAGGGACTGCCACGCTGCTGCCAATTTAAACATTTTATTTGATAGTACTTTGTGTTGGAGTTCGCCTTCAGCTACCACTATACAAAACTCCAGCTCAGTATGGTAAAAAAAAAAAAATCGCGTTATAATCAGTTTTTCTTTTAAGCTGTGGTGGCCATCTTGTATTTTTTATTTGGATTCAGTATGTGATAGGGAACATTCTCAGCTATAACCTCACCAAACTTCAGCTCTATATGTGTAAAAAATAGTCGAGTTAAAGCCATTTAAATGTATTGGCAGCCATCTTGAATTTTTGACGGGTTCTGACGGCGTTTTGAATGAGAAAAATGGCTTCTTTGTTCACAAATTACATCACCACTGTAACTCGAAACGCCAATAAAAGTAATCGCACACGTCACGACGCTGAGCTGGTCGTTTTGACATAACATTTGTGTTGCGGTTTGGGCCACATTAAAGTTGACGTAAGTGTAAGATATAAAGTTAAGAAACCCTTTGTCAGGTGGATAACAATAGGTGCTGCCTCTTATAGGCAGTCCCAGTGTAAAGTATGTGAAACGAAGTCTTTCTTTTTTTGTTTAAAGGACATATTAGAAACTAAGCTGAATATTGTATGGTAAAAATCTTCAAAAATCACAAAACCCAAACTGTGGTGGTGTAAAACCTGTTGAACATTTCAAAAGTGTTTCTGTTGACCCACTTCATCCCTGAAACTTGTTCCTACAGTCTGAGCTGTAGAGCTTTTATACTCCCTTCACCAAAATCCCGAAAAACAAATCCTGAAATGTAAACTCTACCAATGTGATGAAAAGAGCTGAGATAGCTGCAGCAGGGGGTGTCTGAGCCCTGGTCCTCTGAAGGCCGTCACGTGGGGAGCAGACTGACGTGGTGACAGACGAGCCTCTTCACGTGTTAGCTGGACATGAAGGGATCTCTCTCCCAGCTCCTGCACTGATCTGAGGACCTCTTTAATAATCATGCACTTTAATAAAATAAGTCTGTGCAGCTTTCATCCTTTCTTCTGCTGCCTCGTGTGCTTACTTTTATCATGTAGCCGTGGAGCTCTGCGCCTCCACACAACAAAGCACCGCTGTCGCTAAAAGGCCCTTTGATACACACGATAAATGCATGGAGGTGCCACAGCATCTTCACACACAGGAAAAACATGCTCATTTTACACAGTGACACCAGAACCAGCTGTGTTCAAGATGGCTGACTAGGACTGCACTGCCCCCGTGTGGCAAGAGAGGGACTTTCATGACAGCCCATCACCTGTAGGGTCTTTTTTTCCAGGTGCATCACTTCAGACATGTTTTCAAATTTCAGGATCATCCGATAATTTGACAAATTTAGAAAGAATCCAGCTTCAGATGTGGCCCTGCCTGAGAAACACAACTAAGGTTTCCAACAAAGTGAAGTCAGCTCCTCTGGATAGTTTCTTTGTGCTGAAACGTTTCATCCAAAGGACTTCATCAGCAAGCCCCTTAACCTCCATCTGCTCCCCCGGCGCCCTACATAGCCGCTCTCTGCTCCACACAGAGGGCTGTGGTAGCTCAGTGGTCTGTGCTTGTGTCAGGAAGGACATCCGGCGTTAAAACAATCGCCAAGTATTTCTGTGATGACCCGAGGAAGAGAGCAGCCAAAAAAAAAATAAAAAATTTAGTTTTAAGCTCTCATATTGCTGAGACGTTTTGTCCTTCATCCGAAGGACTTCTTCAGTCCGAAGAGCCACAAACAACCCGAGTCCCACAAATACCCCCCATAGTGGAATAAGTTTGCTGGTAGTAATGGTTTCTGGGGCCCACCCTCTCCAGTTAACTCCTCTGAGGCAGCCATGCCAAATAGCTTTTAGGGACTTGTTTGTTTGTGGCTCCTCGGACTGAAGAAGTCCTTTGGATTAAGGACAAAACATCTCAGCCGAAAAGAAACAGTCCAGATGACCTGACTGAACACTGATGGATTAGGACCTGGATTATTGAGCACGAACTGTTGCGTCTCCTGTTTTCAGGTGGCATTTTGACACTTTTAGCTTCAGTTGTAACTTTTCGCTACCATTTACTGCACCCAGTGGCTCATGTTATTTTGCTAACTGGGCGGTAATATAACCATTCCTTTGACGCTCGGAGAGAACCATTTCATTTACAGCAACTTTCACAGTTCTGAAAATCTCATCTTTAAAACAAACTGTAGATAATCTGGTAGATATTTTACCATTTTAACTGACACAGAAAACTAATCTCACTACAGGATCTGATCAGCAAAGCAGATCAATACGTGCAGCGTATTGGAAGTCGCCTGGTTTTTGGAGTACAATTTGGTCACACCAACAGGACTGAACCCTACACCAAACTGTGTACATGTACGCTTGAATACCCTGCTTTACTGTTGAGCTCAGAGTAAGAAGTACCACAGAAGAAATGTGTTGATTTTTATTCAAAAGTTACTGTCTCCAGACAAGTACAAATCAGAAAACAGAGTGACTGAAAGATGGTGGGATAATAGACAACTCAGTGTAGGAGAAAATGAAAAACAGAAATTAAATTTTGTATATATACACATGATCTAATAAGAATTTATACCCATGTAGTGGTAAGTAACAAACAATAAACAGTACGCTTTTTTATCCTTAGAAGAGTTGGTTTTTTTTGTACTTACATAAAATAATTAGGCAAACACGTATAGGCTGTTTATCTACTTTATCACATTACATCTGACCACCTCGTATTCATGTTCTAAGAGCCAATTATTCACCTCGGACATGGAAGATTACTGTGAGAAAAGGTGACCTCCACAAGCAGGTTTTAAGGCTTAAGCATGGAATGACTACAAAATAAAAGACCTCAGTAGACAAAACATTTCATTAAAACTTGTATGTCAAAAAAAAAAACAAAAAAAAAAAAACCTTTGTCTAGCTGCCACGGCGCTGCTGAATAACGTTTGGGTTCAGTTCTGTCTGAGCTCACAGGTTGAACATTTGAATGGTTTTTTTTGTGACAGGACTTATTTTTCCGCGCTGAAAAAACTTTTAAAGCTGAATTTCACGAGTCTTTTCATCAGTTTTTATCCAAACTAATTTACACGTAGGAAAAAAGGTAGAAAGACATCATCAAGACAAAAAAGGAGGAAAATTTTTTTGAACGTAAAAAATACAATTAAAAAAAAAAAAATCTTCCTTGATGCATGATTTCACATGCTTCCATTTTTTTTTTTTTTTAAAGTTTTACATTTTTCCAACTTTCGTCCTTAAGATTGAAAATAAGAAAAACCAAAAGCACGCATATAAAATCAGCACCGATTCATATATAACTTTTATTTAAAATGTAGAGATCTTAACATTATGCTGTGGGATTTTAGGAGCAAAAAGGTGACAATTTTATTAAACTTTTGTTTTTCCCCATCAAGGTGTTTTTATTGAGCCCACACAGTGGTACTACAGGAACAAAACTTTGCAGCTTCTTCTAGCAGACAGTTTAGGAGTGAACCAAATCTTGGAGTTGGACTGAGAGTTAAAGTGAACTCTGGGTAATCTTCACAGCATAAAAAGGATCTAGACTGATTCTACGTGACATCTCAACATCTTAACCACCAGTGGTTTTCAGGACCTCGACTCAGACCCGACAACAGGGAGGAGAAAGAAAAAAAACAACTGAAGAGATTGAAGTAAACAAAGAAAAACAATAAGGAAACAAACAGAAAGACCTCCATCCACTTGGCTAACACGGTACAAGCAAGCTACTACAGTTTGTTTATAAATTACTACATCACACCTGGTAACTTACTACAATTGTAAAAAGGGTTAGACATAAAAAAAAACATTTCTTAAGTTAAAACACACTGATTCATCCCCTTTAAAAAAAAAAAAAAAAAAAGAACGAAAGGAAGGAAGAAAAAAAAAAAGCTATAATTTTTCTTCAGACCTTTCTAATAGGTATTTGGAAGTGGCCTGTTGCACTGGTTTCAAACAGGAAGAGCTCACCCAACATTAGAAAAGTTAAATTCTTGAAACAAAGTCCTCTCTGAGCAAGCAACACTGAGTATGGGTTGTCATTGGTCCACGTGGAGTACAAGCCAGAATCTATTTTTTTTTGTTTTATTTTTTGCTTTTTCTTACAGAAAACACTCGTTTTCGCATCTAAAATTCTCTTTAAATACAAAGCGCCTCTTCTGTTCTCCCATCGTCAAAATCATCTGGATGTTAGCTTAAAACATGGACACCCCAAGGACCTAGGAGACAGAAACACAAGTTATTCAAGTTATTAATTAAACATTTAAACTAGTGCGTTGCGAAATAAAACCTAAAATTCAACCTACACCTACTCCCTCAAAATAAACCATCATCATGTAGTTTCAAGCTAACACCTCTCATTATGCTGACAACCTCACAGTGAAGCTGGTTTGTTGTACAATAGTCCCTCGCTACTTCGCAGTTCGACTTTCGAGACTCACTCTTTCGCGGTTTTTCAAATTAAGACTGTAAACGACACGACTTTAATATTACTCACGTGATTGGAACGGTACGGGATAAAAGGGTAACAAAAAAAATACTTCAAACAGGCGCCGCCATTTTGTAGTTTTCTTTCAATGAGCCTATAATGTAATGCAAGTCAAAAGAACTACACTACCCAGAAGCCAACAGTGCTTCCGGCTGCTGCTTTCTGCCGAAATGGAGGGAAAGTTTTGCAACGCAAAGTCAGAAGTAACGATCTTTTCTATGAAGCTCACAGAACGGGCAGGAAAGTCAAATATTCCTGAAGTTAAATTATCCGTGCGTTCATCAACCTGGATGGGGCGGTGGGCTTCGTCGCTGCAGGGCAGGTCTACAGAACCCAAACAGAGCTGCTGGTCTGCAGAGCTGGTGAGTACCCATATAAAACTTTGCAGTACTGTACAGTACATATACGTATGTTGTTAAAATGACGTTGGTTTAAGAGTTTAGAACATTGAAAGAGTGTGGGAAGGGTTTATAAAACCTTAAAGTATTTATAAATACTAAAATAAATATAGCGTTCCTACTTCACAGTTTTCCACCTTTTGCGGTGGTGTCTGGAACGTGACCCCCGCGATCATCGAGGGACTACTGTCTTCTTTTGTTAGATCAGCTGGAAAATTGGTCGAAGTTAAAGGAAGTATGGAGCCAAATTTAGAGAAATTCTTGAGGGAAACCTGTTTTTCAGAGATTTAATAATTATGAATTTTATTTGTAGGTGCCTTTCTTGGTACTCAAGGTCACCTTACATAGTCTAGCATAAAAAGTTTGGTTGGCCAAAAAAAAAGAGAATTATAATAATCTTAACGAGAGGTGACCAGACTGTGGATCAGAGCAGCAGTGGAGTGAGGAGTGAGGGATGGATGGAGACGATGAATATTTCAAAGATGGAAGTAGGCTGAACGAGTGATATTGTTGACATGGGAGGAAAAAGAGAGGGTGCTATCAAGGATGACACCTAGATTCTTAACCTGATGGGAGGGAAAGATGGAGGAGTTATCAACCGGAATGGAAAAGCTATGAAGTTTATTTAGTATTGATTTAGTTCCAATTAAAAGAAGTTCTGTTTTATTGCAATTTAATTTAAGAAAGTTTAAAGTGAACCAGTGTTTTATTTCAAGGAGACAATCAGTGAGGGACGAGGGTGGAAGTGTAAAGTTAGGTTTGGTTGAGAGATAGACCTGGGTGTCATCCGCGTAACAGTGAAGGTGAATATGATGTTTGCAAAAAATGTAACCAAGGGGAGAAGATAAATGATAGAAAAACAAGGGTCCCAGACAGAGCCCTGGGGAACACCTGAGGTAACAGAAACAGGTTGAGGCATGGATGATTTTAACTGAACAAACTGAGTGCGGCCTGAAAGGTATGAATGGAACGATTTGAGAGGTGTATTTACAATGCCAAGAGAGGAAAGTCTGTCCAGAAGAATTGAGATGGAGCTTAACTTTCCAGCAGGACGTTGAGCCTGAACACTCAGGGTGGGTGTTAACTGATTTATCAATGCGGACAAGAACGAGCCACGAGAGGATATGACCCTCCTTTGTGAAAGATACCAACACAACCATTCACACCACTACACTATAACGGGACCAAAAACAGTCAAGGAAGCACTAAAAAAGTGGGTTAGGTAGCTCTAACCTCTGACACATGGGCACCCACTGACACTGCGCTCAGATTTACTCCCTTTATTTAGTTTCAGATTCTGTGAATGAAAACTATTGCATACTGCAATGCAGACCAAAATATTTTGTTTCTTTTAGGTCAGAGATTCAAGGCAAAGGATTTTTCTGAAGCGTTATTAAAGATGCATGGATCAATGTTTGCTAATCTCATCGCAGCCCTTTCATTCATAACTGAAATGAATCATGAGGTTCTTAAAGATCCCGTCCCTCCTAAACACTCTGCTAAAGCACCACTCCAGAAGACCCGGTCAGAGCCCAGACTTCAGTCCAACTGAGAATCTCTGCTATGATTTAAAGATGGTTGGACAAAAGCAGCCCTTATCCAACTGGAAGGATGCCATCGGAGAAGGCCAAGGGGGTGGATACTTTTGCAACTCACAGTACATATTTGACAATTTATCATGTTGACAACAATTCATAGGCACTTAATGAAACTGTGACCTGGGAGCTCCGTGTTAATTAGCTTTCCAATATATGGCTCCACGCATCACCCAACATGAAACAATGAGAGACAGTTGAACTGTTTAGATTAAACACTTCAAAACAGCTTGTTTTGGACTAAAAGTGTACAGAATTGAAACAACACCATGCTATTCTGAAAACTACTTGCTGCTCTGAAAAGAGCTGATTAGTAGCTGTTGGATGTTTACTACTTATCTAAAGACAAACTAAACTGAATGAATGAGTGACAAGTTTTGTTTTACAATCCCATCTCGTCACTTTCTTGAGAAAACTACACTGCTTCTGGAGGACTGAGTTCCTGGCAAAATTTTAAGGTAAATATTCTTTGTTTAGAAGGAGCACATCAGAACATAACTTCCAGCGGAGACTTGGTTTTGATTTTTGAAGTAGTTTTACTTCCCCGTGAACTTTCCCAGGTATGACTGAAATCACAGCACTTGACCCGACAAAAAAAAAATCTCTGCTTTGGTTTGGAGCAGTTTTTGTGATCCAACGTTATTTAAAGTTTCCCCAAAAATCCACAGTGTTTTACTGCTTTGTACAGTTCACCGTCAGACCAAACCATGCAGCAAACCTCCAGGTTGCTTATGGCTGTGACAAGCTGAAACAAGAATTCAAGTCTGGCCGTGCAGACTGAAGTTTGTTTACAGCGGCATCAATCATTGCTCCATAATCTCAGAGAAATGTAGCACTTGGCAACGAGCTGGGCTGCTCAACATTTATGAAAGTTTTACAAAACCTCATTCAGTAAAAATGGAGCCTAAATGTGAAGAGACTTGTTCTAAGCCAAGTCTTTAAAGCTAAACCTGCTCCATCCAGTGCATTCTGATTAACTGCATGTTTAACAAGGAACATAATCGTGATCGTCTAACTTCACATGTTGAAAACACAGAAATGTAACAGTGGCTCAATAAAAACCTGTCAGGATGAAAACAAAGTTAATTCTCCAGCCTAAGATCAAGAGAAGAGAAGCGTGTTCTTACCGATTCATCCATGATTGAAGCAGGATCGAAGTAGTCGGGCTTGAGCTCAGATCTCTCACGGCGGTTTTTAGATGGTGGCTGAAAGGGAACAAAAAGATAAATAAAATGTAAACAAAAGTTCCTGATAGATGGTTATATTTTAGCATATACATTTTCTTGATTCTAAAAAAAAAAAAAATCCTTTTCTGAAAAAAGAAAGAAAGAAATTAAAGAAATCATAAAAAAAATATATAATTTTATTCTATATTTGGATGATTAGTTAAAGTGAATTTAGAGAAAACCAAATATTTATATGGGCTTCTGGTGAATACAACTCCAGTAAAACATTTGTCCTGGATAATACACCGTTCTGTGATTTTAGTGAGAACAGTAATAAACAATGCCATTTACTGTTTCTAAAGAACATAATATATATTTTGTAATAAAATACTCCACAAACTGATAGTAATTCTTCTGAATTTTTCTTTGTTTCAAACTAAACATAAGTTTTATAATGTGGACTTTACTAACAGCCAACAATTAAAAAACATCACTGCATATTTTTTGGCCACAACTATGATATTTTGCAATTTAAGTTATAAATAAAAGCAAAAGCTGACTATGGACACAATTACATCATTATACAAAAAGACGGCAGCTATATTTCCTCAAAAAAGGCCAAAACGTTTTTCTTCAGTAATGTTCAGTAACGAAACATTTAAAAGATGTTTTCTGTATAAAACTTGCATCAAATCAAGTGATTTCTCTGCCTAAGCTCCATAATTTGAACTTCGTTTTGTAAAAGCCTAAAAAGGAGTTTAGTTTAATTTGATCTGTGTTTTACGACTAGATGTTACAAGGACAGAAATAAAGCATAGCTGCTTTTTATTTCAGGCTTGTCATTCAGTATTAATCTGTAAAGGGACAGTAAGGATAAAATATGAACAACAAGCAGAGAAATGTTAAAGAAATACAATACGATGACAAAAATTTACTTGAAACACTTTCATTTTTAGAGGCTCCCGTGACAATTTTAGTAAGTAAAGTTGTTTATGAGTGAAAGAATAAACATCTCTGGGTGTGTTTCTCACCAGATCAATGTCCATGGTGTCAAAGTCCATGCCTTCATTGAGGTCATCCATGCGACCCTCGGATGACATCATAACATCCTCTACAATAGGCTCTTCGTCTTCCTCCATCAGCCCGGTGCCGCGACGACTGCTGACGACACGTTCATATAATCAATGGCCTGAGAGTCTCTGGTCAGCTGTGTGCACGTGTGTTTGGGTCTTACATGGCATGCTGCAGATTGGACCTGAGCTTGGCGTAGTTCATGGCTCTTTCTTGGTGCTGGCGCGCCTCCTCTTGCTGTCTCTGCGCCAGCATCCACGTCACCTGGGAACTACACACACAGCATGTTGATCAGTCAGCATGTTGTCCGTCCACATGTGTCCAGTGTTTTAACTGGAGTCAACACAGAATACGAGAGATATGGCTACAATTTCCCACTGGCCTGGTGCCTGTGAAAAGTACGGGTGAATAAATAAACGAGTCCGTCGGTGTCCCAGCAGAGCCAACACTTGGCAAGCTGTTAAACACAAACATTCTGCAACCATTTGCCCTCTAAATTAAAAGCCTGAAAATGGGAAATTACACTGAACTCAGTCCTAAATGCATTTTGGCTCAGTTCTGTTGGGCCCGAGCTGGGGGAGAAAAATGAATCGTGGTCCTGGATATAAGCCTGGATATATTAATAAAACCTTGCGGTGTCAGGCGTTAGGTTGCTCCAAAATGGATTTGGAAAATTCTCGGTCAGCAAAGCAAACAGAACCAATGTTGAAACCTGACGTCTGAGTACGGTGAGGGACTTTCATACCGTGAACTTTGGAGACCGAGGCTGCTGGCACGTTTTGGATTCTGCAGCCGGACTTGGAAGCAGCAAGTGCGCAGTGCTCCCACGGCTCCAGGTCTGCTTCCACAACTACGAGCCTTTACACTGCAGACTGCTATTCACCATCAATCTTGTATTATTACATTATACAAAGATAAACACCAAGTAACAGCTTCACACTGAAGCGAGTGGTGCCACTACAACAGCAGCTAAACCAAGTAATCATTTGAACCGTTTCAAAGCTTTGAGCGCTGTGGAGAACATGGGTGGACGTTCCCAGTAAAAAAGGAAACCAACTAATTATCCTGTCTGATCCAGAGGGAGAGAGGGCTGGGTAGTAATTAGTCCGTCCGAGTGAAGGGGGAGAGAGGTGACGATAGGTCTGTGAGGAAGAAGAAAGTCCCAACAGATGTTGGGCAAAAACTCTCTGCTCAAATCAGTGCTATTCTTCTTCGCTACAGCTGATGTTTCTGTTTGTCGTTGGTTTTTAGAAAGCATTCAGAGCTTGTAGTACGTTTGTGATTTATGTCATATGTAAAAATTAAAGGGGGGGGGGGGGACAAGGGTTTTGTTGTGGTCTTTTTCAAGTCATCCAATATAATGATACAGGGATTAATCAGACGCTGCTTTCAATTCAGATCAGTTTATTTATATGGCGTCAAGTCTCAGGGCACTGAACAGATTCACATGCATAAAAAACCCAATTAGTAAAAGTTATCTAAGGAAGCCAGCAGATTGTGTTGAACCTTCACTTAGTCGCGGTCTCCTCTCTTTCAACAAATAGAGATCCAGAGCTACACTTTGATCCAATCACAGCAGGACGGGTTGTGCTGTCTAGGGGTTGAACGACTACATATTTTTTAAAGTCGACATTAACATGATAATGTCATGATAATATACACATGATAATATAATGTAATGATAATAGTCGACATCATAGGAACTCAAGATGCTAAAACCC
>NC_056501.1:32271960-32288922 GCF_014905685.2 Nematolebias whitei | reverse complement strand
TAGGTTGGCGAACTTAAACGACGCTCTTCCGAACAGCTTCCAACCCCCCCCCCCCCCCCCCCCCGGTCATTTATTATTTACAAAAAAAAAAAGAAAATAAACTATTAAGCTTCAAAAGTTAGTTTTATTTTATTTAATCCACCAAATTAAATAAACCACTGCTGCGGTTGTGACGCGTGGTGGATCCCCTCCCCCCTCCCCCAATTCTTATACCTTTCTGGGGAATAGACCAAGAAATATAAATTATTAAGCGTTCACATATTAAATGTTTATGTTCACGTGACCAATCCACTGCATACGGGGGAGAGACCAGAAATGATGCACGGTTACCTCCAACCGCTCCTCCTGTATGTACCGTGCCACGACCTCCCGGGACAGTTGTATCTAAAATCTAACTTTGTATTAAACGTTGACGTGTTTGGAGCGTCATCATCGTACGGACGTGCAAGTTGTGCATGAGACCAAACTCCTGGTCTTCAAGGAGAAGTCCCTCCATGGGAGTATGCTCGGTCGGTGTCTGTACCGATACAAAAGGCAGCGTCTGCTGCTTTAGTCCTTATAATTAGTATTAACACTAAAAGATAAATATTTATAGCAAAGATCTGTGCGTCTGTTGAAGTTCTTTTTTAACCTCAAACTCACAAAGTTCTCTGTGAGAGCCAGTTTCAGGTATTTATCAGAAATGTCGGTGCTGCGGCTGTTTGGATGAGCTACACTTCATTATATTTAGAATCACAATGAGAGGTAACTGTGCTGTGATAAATGTAATTTAATAAATGATTAAATATGAAAAACAAATATTAAAATACTACGCGAGCTGAAATCTTGTAAATATAAGCCCACAACCAGATTACGTCAAGAGGCTGTCCATTGGACAACCTGGAAATGTTCCTTATGTCGACCTCTGTGTACCAATGACCTTCACTTATTTGTAGCAATAATTTGTAAGTACATCTACCGTCTACGTTTTTTGTGTTCTAGTTTACTTCACTGTTTACGAAAAAAGTTTTGCATTGTATGTTCAAGCAAGCGTTCTTAATTTGTCTAAAGATGCTTTTATATAAACTTGCATGCACTGCACTTTGACCTACTTGTAATCCATGGGTGTCTGGTGGTGCTGTGGCGTCTGTTGATGGTGCTGCGGGTGTTGGTGGGGCTGAGGCTGCTCGTGAGGAAGAGCGTAGACCCCCATGTAGCTGTCATCACGACCTCTTTTGGGGTCTCGCATGGCTGTAGAGGTGAGATGGGGGGAGGGCAACATGACAGGGGTCTGGATGCTTTGCTGCCAAGCCTCGACGGCACTGCTGCTCTCCTCTGGAAAACACGAGCCACAGTTATTATTACAGCACAGACCACCGTTGTCATTTGTTAGTCAAATCATTAGGATAAATTAGCAAACATCAGCGAGTGTCGCACCCTCTGGCAGTTTCCTCTTTGCTGCCGACGTTCCGGCTGTAGCCACAGGTGGTTTGGCCTTCTTGGAGCGAACGGAGGAGCCTCGGCTGGAGTAGCCGCTCATGACAGACATGGTGTCGTCATCACCCCCAGCCTGCAGCGAGTTTCTGTAGGAGATCAGTGGAAGCCAGCAGTCCTCTCGTTGCAGCGCCATCTGGAACGTCATGAAGCGCTCCAGGTACATGTGGCTGATGAGAAGAGGGAAGTCACACAGATGAGATGGAATCAGTTTTAATTGTACAAGGACTTCTAGGTCCAACTGGGGCATTAAAATTCAAATAACAAAAACACCAGCTGAGAAACTAAGGGCTCCAACTCAAACCTCAGCACTTACACAGTCCTCTTATCTTGTCTCATGAGTTTGGAGGAGAACTCGCTCAGGATGTCTAAGAACGCCAAGTTGAGAGGAGGACCTCCCTCTCCTTGAGGACTGGGCTCCTTAAATGCAAACTCAATACCATCCCTTAAAAAACACAGAAAAGAGAGAAGGAACAAGACACTGTGAAAAATAATTCTACAATTTGACTCACATTAAGAAAAAACTGTCCTAAACCACGTAGTACGCCTCGAACAGTGTACAGACTGAGGTTTTACCCATTACAGTTCCATGCAAGGCATTTGTTTAATTACAAAAAAATATATATATTTATTTTACCTTATTAGTAATAGAAAAGATAATCTTATGAAAGAAATGCGCTTGCTTCTCTAAAGCCTACCTCATGCTACAGGAGAACAAGGAGCACTTTGTGTAGTTTGATTAATAGCAAGGTAACTTGATTACATAACCAGTAATAACAGGATACGTTTTTGTTTTCACAGCACTGGTTTTTTGTCTGTGTTTGACAAGATCTATATAGTTTTTATATATATATAGTCAGAAGAAGGGAACTGGATATAATAAATATTTTATCCCTTAAGCCTCTCAAAAATTAAAGTGAAAATAGCACGTCTAAAAGAAAAATCAGTGTTGAAGGACTAATTTGTCAAAACGACGGCTTCTAGATGCAGAGCCAAACAAGTAAAGCCAGCGATGAAAACTTCCAACAACAGAACGAAGCCTTACTTGTGCAACATAGCAATGGCATCTCTGGTTTTGACTTGGTCGAGCCCAAAGGTTAGAGAAAACCGACGGGCCAACTCTTTGATTCCACAGAACGCAGAGGAGGATCGATCAAATCCATGACCCAGTTCCGACAGCATTTCATTAAACAGCTAACACGACATGAAATAAATTAGTTTTAATGAGGTTTGGAATCACTCGATACAATAATGAGTTTTTAAAAAAGATGTGTCCACCAACCTGCTGCAGACTAAGAATGAGCGTCTTCGCACATTGAATCTTGTCAATTTGCCGAGTTTTACTCATAGTTTCCTTGATGATGTCACCATAATCATTATAATACTGCAAAGAGAGCACAACATAAATAAGCATTTATTTTCAGAACAGCTGAACACAGGTTTACAAGTCTGATCGTTATTTACAGATATCATTTTCATCAAAAGTCAGGCGTATCTTCTGAAAATCCATCCTGATCTGCCTCATTTAAAGAAAAACGTACCCTCATGTACTGTTTGAAGATGTCGGCCCCAGTTTTCATTTCTACAACACAGTAGATGATGAGCTTACAGTAGGCAGCCAGGAGGTTTCTCCTCTTGTGCAAAGCTTCAATTTTTACTGCCTCGTCGTCTTGCTGCCCATCTGAAATAAGTAAAACATGAAAAGATCAAGAATACTTTACTTGGACCCCATGGCAAATTCAATTGTACAACAAACATACATTTGCAATCGTTTCGTACCTGTGCTATTTGTGTCATCGTCCTGGTCTATGAAGACGTGGTTGAGGACGAAGGAGAGCAGTTCAGACTGTAAAGAGTCCTCTGGGGAATAGACCAAGGGCTCCAAGTGTTCCCTGCCCCCAGACACCATCTGGTGGCTAAAGATGAGCAGGAGATCACACAGGATGGTGAAAGCCTGCGAGGGGAAATAATAATAAAAGGAAAGACAGGGAAAATGATAAATATGCGGCGTACAAAACTAGTCGTCCTATATCTGGATTTCAAATGTTTAACTGAATTGAAATAAAGTTTGTAATGTTTAATAACTTTGTCACCTGCTCTTTGACGGCCGTGTTAACGTTTGTGAGGTAGCGCTGACACATCAAACAGAACGCCCTCATCTGTTTCCTCAGGGTCACCATGTCATCCTTAAAACAAAACACCACCACACAAGTGAACAAAATCCTTCCCTTCGTTGTTTAAGTGAGTTGAGCAGTTGGACAATGTCTTCACCTTTCTGGAGCTGCCCTCAGACAGTTTGGCCAGCTGCCACAGAATAACATAGTGGGTGCACTGCAGTGAATGAATGACTATCTGCTCAGGACAGGAACGAAGAGAGCGAGAGAAAAAAAGAGACTTTAAATTGATCTGCATTTACAAAAAGCATTTCTCAGTTTAATCAGATGTTTATTTACCTGTTCAGGCATATCTCCATTTTCTATACCCGTGTTGAGAAGTTTGAAGTTGCTGGTAAAGAGGTCCCACCCCGACAGGTCATGTGCACTAGAAGAGTTTACAAACTCACAAGTTTCAAACACATGAACACAGTCACGATTGCTTTAAATTACAGATGAGAAGAAAAGATTAAGAAAAAAAAATATTTGAAGCTTCAAATCCTCCAAAACAAACCCACATAGGGGAGTGGAGAATACAGGAACTCTTAAATATGATTTTAGGACACACCTTGAAGGTACAAAAGCATTTGTAAGATTGCTTCTTATTGACTTTTCATCTGCTTTTAACTGTATTCAGCCCCACATTTTAGTAGAGACATTACAATATCTGTATGGTCTCGACTCTGGCCTCATCTGTTGGTTTGTGGACTGTTTAACTGTTCGGTCTCAGCAGGTGAGGGTCAACGGGGTTCTCTCTCATGTCCTTCTGTCTAATCGTTCCCCTCAGGGCTGCGTTTTTTCACCCCTTTCATTTATTTTATATATAAACAAAAGTCGCAGCCATTTCCCACAGTCACATTTTAAAGTTTGCTGATGACTCTGTCATCCTGTCCCTTCTGAGCAGTGATGACCCAGACCCTGGGTCTGTGGTCGGGGACTTCAAAGAATGGTGCAAGTCTTCTTTTTTAAAGCTAAATGTTTCTAAGACAAAGGAGATGGTCACTGATTTTAAAAGACTCTTCAGTTGTCACTCCTGTGGTCATTACCGGTGAAGCTGTTGAGGTGGTACAACAATATAAATATCTGGGAACTGTTCTTGATGACAAATTGAACTTTGACCCCCATGTGAACTCACTTTGTAAAACCACCAGAGGATGTATTTTTATCTGAAGGTCTGTGGTTTTAATGTTGATTCTACTTTTATGAGAATGTTTTATTCATGTTTTATTGAGTCTCTTAACTTTCAGCTTCATCTGTTGGTTTGGACGTTTGACATG
This sequence comes from Nematolebias whitei, assembly GCF_014905685.2. Classification (NCBI taxonomy): domain Eukaryota; kingdom Metazoa; phylum Chordata; class Actinopteri; order Cyprinodontiformes; family Rivulidae; genus Nematolebias; species Nematolebias whitei. The sequence continues at coordinate 32,284,019 of NC_056501.1, read as the reverse complement.
TAAAAACAGAAACAAACTCTCGGGATTGTCAGGATGTGCAGCAAAACTGCTGACATAGTCCTACAGAACCTCACTGACCTACACAAGGTGAGGTCAGTGAACAAGACCAGGCTGATTCTGGCAGATCCTGATCATCCACTCCATGGTGAGTTGTTTGCTTTCATCTGGACACAGGTATCTGCTGCCCAGATGTAGAACAAACAGACTGAAAAACTCATTCACCCCTGTACACAGGCTTCTCAACAAAAAAATGTTGATTTCTGTTATTTTAATGTCTCAATGTTTTGTCTAGTATGGTTGTTTTATGTGCCTACTGACTGTGAAACAAACTGCCCCCTGGGGATAATAAAGACTCTTGAACCTGAACAAACAGTGTCATCTGGTGGTCAGCTGCTAATATAGCAGCTACAAACTCTGGATAAAGAAAGAAATGACGCCAAAGATTCAAATCAGCCACCACTTGTGGTGTTTTGTTTTGACTGGTCACATGACCACAGTGATTTAATTCATACAAGCCTTGACACAGTGCGTTTCGATTAAGTCCGGTTCAACAAAGTGAAACAGGCTTTGGAGGCTTCGTGTCAAACAACCCATCTCTACCATAAATGTTGCTGATTGACAAACTGCAAACAGGACAGGAAATGGACAAGACAGCATGTACTTCATTGGAAACAGGCTCTTACTTATGAAATGCTGTGATCCTCTTCAAAGTCGACAAAACCTGATAAACATCATCTTCATCAGCATCTTCACCCTGAAAAAATAAAATTCAAATCCATCAAGATAATTAATCAACTGATGCCTCCTTGATCACTAATTCAAACTCTTGACCCTCTCCAACAGTGACCCAAAATAATCTAAAGAAACATTGATTCTTCACTACCGTCTGTGTTGTTAGCCATAATGGCAATGCTCTATTTACATGCAGGTGTTCCTCTGTCATTACCTCATGTTGCTGCACATGCCACTATCTCAACAAATGTTCATCGCAGCAGTTTTTTGTTTTTTTTTTGCAATACATTATCTTTCCAATAATGTATATGCAGTAATTGCATTTATCACAAAAATTTGATGCAACAGGCACTATAATCTAGTTTTAAAATGTCCCACAGATCTAAATGTAAAAATCTATATTTAAAAAAGGACATGATGCGTTTCTGGAAAACTTTGACATGACTCAGCCATGGTTTCAGAAACACCATAGCCATGTGGCAAATATATAAATGGTAAACTGTTAAAGTATTAAATATATATTTGATGATAATCAATGCAATTTTTCATTTTTGTGACAGTGGGCGTAAACAAAACAAGGAGAAGACCTATTTACTGCTTTTTACAGTCTGTGAAACATCAATATAAGCATATATTGTACAATAGGGCTGGATGGGGGTACTTTTAAATGAATTGTAATATGGATATGAAACATTTTGAAATAGTTTTCAAATGTAAAAAAAAGTGATTTCACTAAGATTACTCTGTGATGCCAATAAGATAGATCAGCAGAGTAGTTGCTGTTCTGGGCCGTTTGTCCTCGTAGAGTTACAGCAACTTTCTGTATAAACATGCTGCAGTAAAGCTGTATGTTTTCACCTCTTCAACCTAACCTCTGCACCACCACTCCTCTTCAATCTTTTATTTACGAAACTCTGAAAATCATGCTTGTAAGTAAGAGCTGAAGTTATATAAACATGACTGTTTTAGTTATGACTTTGAAACCTTTTGCCTATGAATTTCTGTGATAAAAAAAAAAGGATGCTAATCGCATTAATTTTTCTTTATCATTTTCACCATTAAGTTAGCAGCCTGTGATAATAAGGTTTCCAAACATTTATAATTGTGCCTTCTTTATTAGGCAGAAAATAAAAGTGTCAATTTATGTTAAATAAACCATAGTAATTTAAGTTTTAAGATAATCGAAATTCATCCATTATTGTTTTATAGTCACATCACTAGGATGGGTAGGTCAAGGAAAGAAACCAGGAAGGACAGATGGTGGTGGATGTTGCCAAAAGAATGGAAGTGTAATAAACACTTGTTTCCCAAAGAGGAAGGAACATAGAGTGACCTATAAGAGGTAAAAGACACAGGTCGACTACATTCAAAGTAGAAGAGGAAATCTGAGGGAGATTGGGGACTGTAAGTTTGTGGCAGGGGAGAGCGTGGCCAGACAGCACCGGAGGGTTGTGTGCAGAATGACTGTTGTTGTGAAGAAGAGAAAAAGAGTAAAATCAGAGAAGAAGACCAAATAGTGGAAGATGAAGAAGATAGAATGTGAGAAATTCAGAGTGGAGCTGTTAAAGGCTCTGGGTGGTAAGAAAGAGCTTCCAGATGACTGGACTACTACAGCAACAGTAATTAGAGACCGGTAGGAAGGTGCTTGGTGTGTCATCTGGACAGAGAATGGATGATAAGGAAACCTGGTGGTGGAAAAGTGACGTGCAGGAAGCTGTTCAGAGAAAGGTTAGCAAAGAAGAAATAGGACAGAGAGGACTGAACAGAGGAGACAGGAACACTGTTTCCCCTCATTAGCCAAGGAGGGCACCCAGCCCTGTCAACAGAACTGAGCACCCCGCCTACAAAACCCCCTCCCCCCATCAGCAGACTGCTCTGTGATATCTGGATGGGGAACGGATATAGCAGCAGCTTAGACCTAGCATTAATACCGTAACGCCTCACTCCCAGCAATACTGACGTTATATTCTGCTCAGCCCCAGTGGGTATATTGATAGAAGGATGTTAGAAATGCAGCTGCCAGGAAAAAGACAAAAGAGGAGACAGATGGATGCTGTTAGAGAGGACATGGAGGTAGTTGGAGTGAGGACAGAGTGAGATGGAGGATGATGACTCGCTATGGCAACCCCAGAAGAGGGAAAAGCTAAAAGAAGTTGCATCATAAACCATCTGATTTGTAATAAAATCAAAGTGAAGAGCCAAAACATTCCCACTCAACAGGCTCTGTCACAGTGACGTACAGCATCAGCCTGTGCCAAGTACGGAAAACAAGTCAAACACACTGGTATAAGCTGCATTTGTAGGTGAAAGTTTTGAAGTTACCACCACACCAATATACGATGGCACAAGTTGTCGTACACGAGGCCAGTCAGAAATATTGAGCATGCACAAAATTTTAGAAGTACGCCTATGTGTTGCTGATAAGTTAAGACGCAAACTACAGGTATGTGACAGATACGTTATTCATGAGTTCACACACGCTACATGAAAGTTGCTCATTAGTTGACAAACGTAGGAAACCACCTGCGCAATTGTGTAGCAAAGGGCAGCTTATTTATTTCCCACGTGCAACTTACTCATAATAGATCTGTGATGTAGATTGACGTTTACACACTGTAATGTAATTTGTCTTAATGGGTTAATGCTCCGGGTTCAAAAGGGAGAGGAAGCTAGGTGTGTGGAAGGCATGAATGTGGGAGAGACAGATGAAGAGAGCCAAAGAAATGCTGTCATATGCTTGTGTAAGTTATGCTAAGGACAAGTTATGGATAAATTACTCGTATGTTAAAACACGGGTTATATACAGTGAGGAAAATAAGTATTTGAACACCCTGTGACTTTGCAAGTTCTCCCACTTAGAAATCATGGAGGGGTCTGAAGTTTTCATCTTAGGTGCATGTCCACTGTGAGAGACATAATCTAAAAAAAAAATCTGGAAATCACAATGTATGATTGTTTAATAATTTGTGTGTTACTGCTGCAAATAAGTATTTGAACACCTGTGAAAATTAATGTTAATATTTGGTACAGTAGCCTTTGCTTGCAGTTACAGAGGTCCAAGGTTTCCTTTATTTTTTCACCAGGTCTGCACACACTGCAGCAGAGATTTTGGTCCATTCCTCCACACAGATCTTCTCTAGATCAACCAGGTTTCTGGACTGTCGCTGAGTAACACGGAGTTTGAGCTCCTTCCAAAGATTTTCTATAGGGTTTAGGTCTGGAGACTGGTTAGGCCACTCCAGAACCTTGATATGCTTCTTACGGAGCCACTCCTTGGTTCTCCTGGCTGTGTGCTTCAGGTCACTGTCATGTTGGAAGAACCAGCCACGACCCATCTTCAATGCTCTAACTGAGGCGAGTGGAATTAAGACCAAAAAGTTCTACTTTGGTCTCATCTGACCACATAACTTTCTCCCGTGACTCCTCTGGATCATCCAAATGGTCATGGTCAAACTTAAGACGGGCCTGGACGTGTGCTGATTTAAGCAGGAGAACCTTCCGTGCCATGCATGATTTTAAACTATGACGTCTTAGTGTATTACCCACAGTAACCTTGGAAACAGTGGTGCCAGCTCTCTTCAGGTCATTGACCAGCTCCTCCCGTGTAGTTCTGGGCTGATTCCTCATCTTTCTTAGGATCATTGATACGCCACGAGGTGAGATCTTGCATGGAGCCCCAGTCCGAGGGAGATTGACAGCCATGTTTAGCTTCTTCCATTTTCTAATAATGGCTCCAACAGTTGATCTTTTTTCACCAAGCTGCTTGGCAATTGCCCCATAACTCTTTCCAGTCTTGTGGAGGTCTACAATTTTGTCTCTGGTGTCTTTGGACAGCTCTTTGGTCTTAGCCATGTTAGTAGTTGGAGTCTTACTGATTGTGTGGGGTGGACCGGTGTCTTTATGCAGCCAACGACCTAAAACAGGTGCTTCTAATTTAGAATAATAAGTGAAGTGGAGGTGGACATTTTAGAAGCGGACTAACAGGTCTTTGAAGGCCAGAATTGTTGCTGATTGGCAGGTGTTCAAATACTTATTTTCCTCACTGTATTGGTTCATTTAACTAGCAATACGACATGTATATGTCTAAAAGATGCTTCCACTTCATTTTTTCATCTTCAGCGTATGCCAGTGCTTTGAACAAATTTTTATATGTTGGCACAAGTTGTCTGAAACATCATATAGTGTGAAAGGGCCTTGATGTGCAGCAGGTCACTCTTACCTCTTGTAGGAAATCCTCCAGCAGCCTTGTGAACTTGTCCACCAGCTCATCCAGGAGCTGGGAGCGGGATATATCTACCCTGTTAAAGATTGTGAACTCCTCGTTGCAGAGAGCATGGTAGGTCTTTGAGCAGGACTCCAGAACTTCTGTGTCCGTGTGTTTCTCCACAATTTCTTTAATCTGACGCAGCAGGGCGTCCAGATGCTGGAGGAGAGAAGCATTTTTTTTAAACATTTTTTTACTCGCCCTAAAAATCTAAAATGATTTTTGTTTGGCATTATGAATTATAGAAGTCAGAAACATTTAATCAGATAGAAGTTCATTTATTTAATGATTTCATTTAATATGTGTTCCATGTGTTGTAGTGCAAAAAAGCACAGGCAGGTTGAACCTGACAAAATAAGATGCCACTTTGTGTATAAATGTACACATATTAGGCAAGCAGTTATTAAAAACTGCTTAAAGATCAATTGTTACATCTACGTGAGCAGAACAAAAGTGGGTTGTACAGATCTCTGATCAGATTTGGGTTCTACAACAGGCACATCTCTCTTACCTTCTCTAGACGTCCAGTGGTGTAAATTTCCAGATCAAAGTACTGAGGCAACTGTAACAAGTTCGTCACCTTCTCTGCATCAACAGCATACTGTCAAACAATAACCAACATATTTAATGTTCCCAAAAGCTCAACAAAACTTTTGGTAAAATCAGATGGATGGATGCAATGTACCTTGGCCAGTAGAGGCGGCAAAGCCACAGCAAACAGCTCCGTTAATCTTGTTCGATCATCCAGCTGAGTCTTCTTCTCTTTAGCTGTCATTACCTGATCATGTGATCAATGCAAGTTAGAAGAGTGACCACACAGCTCGTTTAACACGGCAACACAGTACAAATGTCGTCCCAAGAATTTGAAAAGCCCTACAGTAATAGTGGCCACACAACGTGAAGTACCGCTCCAATACGTTTGTGGTATGGAAGTATTTTAAAATACAAAATGAACAAACTTTGGAAGCTACTTGCAATGTCTGAAAGTTAAGTATTTCATGTGTCAGTAGTGATAAACATTCAATGTTGCCAATTTAAATAGAAATTTAAAATCAAAACATTTGGCTCCAAGTACTGGATTGAGAATCTGTTTCAGCCAATATTTAATCTTAATTCGATCTGGGACAAAAAACCTGATCCAAGTCATTAACAGACACAAGTGCTATCGAGTTACACAAGTTTAAAACCACAGGTATCAATCGGTTCTTAACAAGAATATTAATATATAATAATAAAAAGCATACACAGAAATATAAAACAGAATTTTCTACTTGCCTTTCTGGGTAATTCTCATTTAAAGTCAAGTTTGTTTCGTGCAACATTGTGTGTTCAGCTAATACTAAATCCAATTAGTAATCCTAGTGCAGCCTGGAAGTTAAAGGGAAAACTATTCATAATGTGTCGGTCACTCTTACCCTCTTGCCTGTTCCTCTTCCAACAGGTGGGTGGCATTCAGCAGCCTGACGTACAGTGCACAGCATGATTTCAATCAAAGCTGTTTCTTGTCTGTCAGTAAGAGCTACACAAACATAAAACAATGAGCACCGCTTATATTTATTTAACAAACTGCATACACGTGACATGGACCTGAATAAATGCAATCGTACCTTCCTCTCCTGGTAATGGGTCATCTATCAATAAGCTGATCATACACTCCCAGTCTTTCAGTAGCTCTGCACCACATTCCCAGAGGGAATCCACCAAGTATGCTGCATGTTCATGGAGCTACAAGGAAACGGTCATCCAAACGAAAAGAGAAATGACTGACTTTGTTTACATGAAGGAATCTGAATGACAAAAATCAAGCTGGAAGAAGAAGCAGAGTTTGAGTACCTCGCTCTCAAGGAAGAAAAAGACGGTGGTCTTAATGAGGTTGGCGTTCAGACTTTGTCTTCCTCTTCTTTTAGGGGCTCCTTCCTCCTCTGGTTCTCGCTGGCTGAACAATCTGTAAAAACATTTATCGTTACACAAACCGTGCTACACAGTACTCTTTAAAACCAATTTACGAAACAGAGTGGCCTAACAACACGACAACAAAATCAACCGTTTGAATAAAGTCTGACATACTTCTTATATAAGAACTCTCCAGCTGCAACAGCGACCGGCCTGTGTGCAGAGTAGACCAAGTGGTAGACGCTCTCACAGTCCTCAGGGGTCAACACCTCATCTGTACTACTGCAGAGACAAACAAGGTTACCAACACTAATGTTACGTAATCTAGAACGCTCCGGATGAAAACACTACATTTCAACCATACGTGGTCAAACATGTCTGATGTTTACTTACTTTAAGACTAGAGTGAGAAGTTTAATAGCTTGTACTGCAACATCATACTCCTTATCAAGAGTCATAGAGACAATACGGTCCTGAAAAAAGATATGGACGCCATATTGAATATTTTGGTCTGATAAAAAGTGTTTTCATCACAATGACAATGTTGCAACATGTTATATCATATTGTAACATATTGTAAACTCTGTTGTTTATCGAGCTCTCAAGAAATATAAATTGTAACTTATGTTGAAGTTGTCCAGTAGGTGGTGCTGACCTTAAAGCGACTGGTGAAGAGCTCCAGTCTTGCATTGAGCTCTCTGTTGTAGTAAAGGCCCTGCAGAGCCGTCAGACACTTCAGACGTACCTCTCCTTGCTGCAACCAAAGCAGAAGACAAAATAATGCTGATTACAGTCATCAGCTGCATCCGAGCTCTCAATCCGTGTAAGCTACAGAGTTAATAGACAAATGACAAAATTTACTAAATAAAAATTTTTAATGCATATAGTTTAAAAAGTGTGTATTTTATTGACTAAAATGTTTATCAAAATTATCTATAAATAAATACAGATGATAAAAATTAAATATAAATATTTTCCTATAGGGCATATTGATATTTAAGTAGCACCCAGAACAATATCTGAATTCTTCTCAGTGATATTTTCACAATGCTATTTTTGAGTTTACCTTTTATAAGCAACGTCTGAGATTTTATTTTATTACAAAGGAAAATGTCAAATAGAAGCCACAATTTTCAAGGATGAAAACAGTAAGCTAAACAGTTTTTCTCTTTAAATACAAAGGCCATTCCCATTTGTTTTGTTGTTTTTTTTATCCTTAAAAAGTAACGCAGTAGTTTGTAATTTTGTAGGCTGATTGTCCATCAACCCACTCATCAGTAATGCAGTTCAGGTGTAATTAATTTAGGGTGTTTGTTGTGACAAATTTAATAGACAAAAATGTCTCCTTTACTCAGCTGCATACAAATGTGTCAGACGTTAAAAACTGAACTTGTTTATGGAAAATAAATGCGAGCTCTAAATAAAGTGAACAGCAGCTCCTCCTTAATAATGTTTAAATACTCGTTTTTGAAATCATGTCCCAGTGTTTATATTTTGACAACCTTAGATTACAAACCACACGCAGGATATTGTGATATAAATACATTTAAAAAAGTACAAGAAACCTTAATATACAATACCTTATCATGCATTGTCCATCCCACATACTTCAAATAACTGTCGTTGAGGAAGGCATCACTGTAGAGTTTCATCCATACTCCAATCTCCTCTATACAGATTGCCCTGATTTCTGCTATTGAATCCCTGTCAAAACAAAAATATCTGTTAAACTAAAAGCAATATTTATTAGCAGCGTAAACAACCGAGACGAGGTGTTTTTCACCCTCTAACAAAAGTTAGTTATGTGAAGTCATACCGATATCGATGGACGAACACTCCTTTGAAAATTGCATTCATCATGTTTTCAATTTCATCCTGATTTTCTTGAAGCTGAAAAAGAAAAAGCAGAACACGGATCGAAATGGTCAAACACAATCTAAACTTACCAGAGGGAGTTGGTAACAAATGCTATAGCAAAATCATGTGACAGCCAACTATGTGACCATGCAGTGATGCATCTGTAACTAAACAAAGGCCCAGTTCTAGCTGCTGTTACAGAATCACCACAAAATACTAGCTGAATAGAAGAGGTGCAGCTGTAACACCTGCAGAGGTGTTACAGCTGTTATTTTTAATATGGACAAAATATTACTAACAAATCTATGGTCACATGCTGGACTAAGGGTTACAGGTGGGGGTGCAGGAAAAAAAAAGATTTATTAAAGAATCTAGATTCTAAAAGCCCCAAAATTTACTTTAAAATGTGTTTAAGTTTAATTGTTTTCCGCTCCTACTCCCAAGCGTACTGCATATCGCATAATGTGTCCACCCGTCACCATAGAATTTGGCCTTGTAGGCCACCGTACAGCAAGCTAGTTAGCTAGCTCCCTTTATCTGAATGTAGTTTGTTAGCATGGAGTGGAGGACAGCAGGATTCAATCCGCTCCTTTGTCTTTAAAAGTCGGTGTAAAATCATTTCGGATTCTACAATGTTCCACGGGAAGACAGACCTTGAAAAGAGCACGGTTGTTTGCAAGAAGTGTACAATAAAACTGCGGTACAAAATTTTGGAAATATGACAAATGCGAGGAAGATGAAAAGCGAAGCAGACCAGCGAACTCTGGAGCAACAAACTTCCAGCTAATTCCCCAAGGGCTGCAAAGATTTCCCACTACATCGCTTACTAGGTCAATTCACCTCACAAGACCCTCAGAGCATGTGGAGTGGCATTAAGTGCATAACAGATTATAAAGGAAGGAGCGAACAATGCCCTAGATACCCATCACTGCCTGATGCCCTCACCAAGTTCTATGCACGCTTTGAAGACCCGAACAAACCACCCAGCACGACTCACCTCACCACCGGACGAAGAGCTTCTCAGCGTGACCTCAGCAGAAGTAAGGAATACCTTCAGGAGGATTAAACCGCACAAGGCAACCGGCCCAGACAACATCCCCGGGAAGGTGCTGAAAGAATGTGCCGATCAGCTCTGCGAGGTGCTGGCTGACATCTTTTAACACCTCACTTACCCTGGCAACAGTTCCCACCTGCCTAAAGACTGCCACCATCATCCCAGTCCCAAAGAACTCTACAGTGACTGGTCTGAATGACTACTGGCCCTCACCCTGATAGTTGCTAAATGCCTCAAAAAACTGGTCACGGCCCACATCAAAACAACCATCAACATCAATGAGGACCCTCACCAGTATGCAAACCGCAAGAATCGATCAAGAGAGGACACCATCTCCTCTGTGGTCCACACTGCTCTCATCCACCTGGTGCAGAAGGACTCCTACGTCCGTATGCTCTTTGTGGACTTCACATCTACCTTCAATACCACGATCCCCAAAACCCTGATGGACAAACTACTCACACTAGGACTAAGCCCCTCCATTTGCAACTGGGTACTAGACTTCTTAACAAACAGACCACAGTCTGTGAAGATCCACAACTTCTCCTACTCCATCATAACCCTCAGTACTGGCTCTGCTCAGAGATGTGTGTTGAGCCCCCTCCTGTTCACTCTGCTCACATATGACTGTGCAACTACCCATCCAGGCTGTCACACGGTAAAGTTTGCAGATGATACAGTGGTGGTGGGATGCATCACAAACAACGAGTCCAGCTACAGGCAGGAGGTGGAACACCTGGAAAACTGGTGCAAAGAGAATAACCTTCACATCAATGCGAAGAAAACAAAGGAGATGATTGTGGACTTCAGAAGGAACAAACACACCTATCCTCCCCAAACATAAGAGGAACTGCAGTGGAAGTGGTCTCAAGCTACAAGTACTTGGGTGTACACATGAATGACAACCTCAGCTGGAGCAACAACAACACCAGCCTGATCAAGAAAGCTCATCAGAGACTCTACTTCCTCAGACAGCTGAGACGAGCTGGTCTGGGAAGCTCAGTCCTCACCTCCTTCTACAGGTGTGCAGTGGAGAGCATCCTGTGCTCCAGCATCAACGTGTGGCATGGAGGCTGCACAGCTGTAGGAATGTGCGATATGGCATAAAATTCATATCACGATATGTATTGTGAAAGGTGGCAATAACGATATATATCGCGATATGTTTTTGATATAAAACTTGCTAAAAAAAAAAAGTATAGGGTGTCCTTTTGCTATCATATATTTTGAATTAAGAAAATTCCACTACTAGGTCCAGCGAGTTTTAAAATAAACAAATCAAGTATTAGGCTTCTTTCTTGTAGTGCAAAACGGTGCAAAAGATATCAAATGTAGTTTTAGCCATACGTTTTAAACAAAAAAATATGTTGTTAACTTCACAGTTTCCAGTCTTCTCACTTAAGAAATGAACAGCAACAGAGCAGCAACTGAAAACACTTCACCTTCCAACCCTCTAGTGGGCGCCTCCTTCCGCTTTAATGGAGAGCTGACACAAAATGAGTCTGTGGCTCTGACCAGAGGGTCTCGCAGTAAAATCACACAACACAGCGTTCTTTTCACAGATCAGAGAGCAGGTTTCTCTAAAGCTGACCAACACTTACTTTAACTTTCGATGGGAAAAAAAACAAAAACTTTTGATGGAACACAGCGTTTTGCGCATGCGTCAGAGTACGGCAACACTACGGCAAGCCGGGCGTAGACACAGCATTACTGCGGTTAGCCAGTAGAAGACAGATCTCTATCGTAGGCTAAATTTCTATTGTTTCTACCGTATACCGTTTATATTGCGCATTCCTACACAGCTGCAGAAAGAAAAGCTTTGCAGAGAGTGGTGAAGGCTGCACAGAAGACTGTTGGAGTCAGACTCCCCACCATCACAGACATCTACACCTCTAGATGTAGGAAGAGGGCCACCTGCATCATGAAGGACCCCACTCACCCAGCACACACACTTTTTGTTATGTGAAGGGCCTTGCTCAAGGGCTCAGAGTGGGGCAAATGAGGGTGGAGGCAGGTGTGGGTGCTAGGCCATTCCCACCCACATTTTGATGTTGTTGGTCCAGGGAGTAAACTGGCAACCTTCTGAGCACAGGCTCACCTTCTCTTTATTTACACTTATGTTCACATAAGGAATTTAATATTTTGAATCAAGTCTGGCAATAAAAACCACAAACATCTCTGCCAATGAACCACTTGGAGCAGCCCATAAAACCACATAGAAACAAACTAATATATATATATATATATATATATATATAT
>NC_056501.1:32247678-32271860 GCF_014905685.2 Nematolebias whitei | reverse complement strand
ATAAAATTTAATCCACGTTTTCCAAAAATTGTAAAATAATCAGATGAAATGGAATTGGAAACCTGGTTAAATCTATCTCCACTTAAAAGCTTGTGTGCTGGTGTTACTGCTTAGCGCTTTAATGATGATAGGTTTTCTCCAATAAACCTACTTAACACAACACAGTAGGTCAGGCCATGTTTAGAAAACTCTTATTGAAAAGCTCAGACATATGAACAAAACTCATGCCACATGCTGAGTTACAAACAAAGCGCAACAGGTAAAAATCTGACATGGTGCCTTAATAGCTAGAAGCCAGATAATTAATTCATTGTTATTGGCAGTTTATACCTTTCTGTCCTTTGATAAAAACCATTAATCAACAACAAATTAAATTAAATCAATTCTCCACACGTTAAAATGCATATTAAATGCATAGTACTAGTCAAAGTAACTGTGGGTGTTTTGGGAACACTAAAAACACAATGAAGCATTACTTTTACTCATAAATGTCTCAAGACACTCATGTTTTATATAAGAATAGGATTCTAGCAAATTTGATGTCACAAACTTGTAACATTGCTAAAAGGATCCTTTCTCAACTCTGAGAAGAAGTAGTGAAGTTGCCAACTGCTCATCAAGGGAACAAAAATATTTCTGGTCAGACTCCAAAATAGTAGCACTTAAATTGCTGTAGCAACAAAAAATAGTCAAAACTCTCCCGTTATTGTTACTTCACTGAGCACACAAACACATACATGTATCATGAGGGGAAGTCATCAAAATCTAGCCATTGTTGCCATACATCATTTCTATATAAAAACACAATGCAAAGCAACATTTTTTTAAATCCTATAAGGCTAGTAAAGACTGTCATATTCATACAGACTGTAGACTCACACATGTCATCAGCAGCTCACAAACACCTTGTTCTTGGTATCAACCAATCATGGTAAATGGACTGTACTTGTATAGCACCTCTATCTTATCGAGATACTCAAAAAGTGCTTCACGCTACAATCTGTGTCCTCATTTTCCCATTCATACAACACTCTACTATGTCTGTACAAAGAATAATCAGAGCTTTATCACATTCATACACTGATGGGACACGCATCAGAGGCAATAGGGGATTCAGTGTCTTGCTCAAGAACACATCAGCATTTGACTGCTGGTGGAATCGAATCCCCAACTCCTGCAGTGGAGGACAACTGCTCTAACCACTGATCCACAGCCGCCCCAACCAATCAGTTCACAATAATTCAAATAGAATTTTTTTTCCTGTAAACATATGTCCTTTTATTCAAATAACAAGAAGCTTCCTCTTACTTTAATGTACATTTACGATACAATAAAATAAAACCAAAGGAAAACTGTTTAGATGAACCATAAAATTGTAAAGGTTCAAATGCTAAATACAAGCTCGGGCAAAACGCGTTTCAAATAAAAAAATAAAAAATCAACAACAAAAGTTTAGCCTTGCTTACCTCTTTGCGTTTTTGCAGGAGCAGCTCCAGCCTGTCATTTGCCCTTTTAGCAACAATCTTATTCCTCTCTGCCTCATACTGGCGCTGGGTGTTATCCATGTTAATGCTCAGGTTTAGAGCTACATTCACCAGGGCTGTCATCAGCTTCATGGCTAGTCGGGAAACAACCAGTAACATTAAGACAAAAAACTCAACACATTCTTATTCTTAAAGGCAGAACTTGTGTTTAGATTTATTCATACAAAAATGACCACATTTTGAATGAATGTTAACTTTAACTGCTTTATGTGAACATTTTAAGAGTGGAGATTAATTTAATCTTAAATAAATGTTAAACCACTTTAACCCACTAAACAACAAAACATGAGAATATCAAAAACATTGGAGTTGAACACAAGTACTGTAACACCACACACCAGTTCAGCTACAAAACTTTTATTAAATGTACAATGTCAAAACAGATCTGCATTCTTTTAACTTGAAGTCAATGAACAAATGATCTGCATCAAGCAGGTGTCTGGCATTTTGTTTTAATGAGTGCATCCACCTTCATATTTCACATGAACCTTGAATACTTTATGTACAGGCAGTATTAAAGAATCATCAGCTATCTGATAAAACAAAAATATTAGGATCCATACAGAGAAAACAAATGTAAAGGTCAATGCAAGTACTTCTGTTTTAAGTTACGTTTTTGATAGCTGCTTTTATTCTACAACTTCCATAGTCTCAATTAGAGCCCGAGCGATATATCGGTAGGGCCAATATAGGTGTTTGGGGATCTATCAGTAATAACTGTCCCATTATGTGCCAATATAAACACTTCTAATTTTCACTCCTAAAATCCTGGTAACAATGTATCCAGCAGAGAGCGCATGCAGACTCCTTTCAAGTCATGGCCGTTCACTTTTAAGTTTCACTTTCAGCGAAGTTCAAGCAGGGAGCAACTACATACTGCGTAGCTTATTTTGCTGAACAGAGCATGGTAAGTTTATTTTAACTGATCTGTAAAATAACAACAAATAAATACATAAATTCTCTTCAATCCTCCAAACCACTTGTCATTAGCTACGTGCCTTTCAAGTTAGCAAGCTAACATTTAGATAGCCTAGCATAGACCTTGTAAAACTTTAGCGGTAAGAGGTAAATAAATCTGTGTTGGTAACATTCTTGTTGTCGTCCTCAATGAAATGCATTGTTTGTCTGAAATCTTTATTTCTTTGCAAAAAAAAAATTAAAACCTGCGGCTGTGGTCAATACTAATTAGACCTTCACCATATGTGACTGAATATTTAAACAATGAACATGGAAGGGCATTTCTTTGTTTAATTTATATTTTTGTAACACACTTGATAACTTTATGGTGAATAGTGGAGGATAGAAAATGTGAATGCACGTTAGGAAGACTGGTTTTATGACCAGTGCACCACTTGTAAACCTTATGTGGGACTACGTATAGCGTGGATCTGATTAGCTTAGCTTCATGGTTGCTAACAGCTGTGATAAATAAACAAGCCCCGCTCCACTCGCTGTTTTCGTAAGATTCTTGGGGATGGACAAAGAAAAAAATTTTCAGCCATTATACTGGTTGTCGGCAGTCGCCTCATCCTTCCAATATCGGTACTGGTGATAGCCAAAATTTCCATATTGATCAGGCTCTAATCTCAGCAACATAGCCATCATAAAAATGCTCACAGTAACTGCTTTTGGAGGCACTTTCAGCCTCCAAAAAGATTAAATAGTTTATAAAATTAAACAATAGGACTAGCAAGATTCCTTTCAATAAATCTGTTCACTGGTCAAACCTTAGAATATGTCACTCTCACAGATTAACAGTTACAGTTGATGGGAATAATTCCTCCTACCTGCCAGTGTTGAGGTGTGTCTGAAAGCTCGAACTTGGGAGTCTGATAGTCCAGTAAGAAGAGAGATGACAGTGTCCATCATGTACTCATCATAAATGATACTGTATTGACACTGGCGAACGAGCACTGAAATGAATTCACAAAAGCTTGTTTTGAACTTCTTCCACTGTGGCCCGGCTATGGTTAGAGGATAATCGCCGCTGTCCTACAGAGGAAACAGAATGAGGAATGTCATCACATAAAACTGTAAAGAATAGGGGTGCACTGATAAATCAGCCCCGATTTCTTTAATTTTGGAAAATTGGACGATACTTGCATGAGACACCGATTTTTTAGTTTTAACAACAATTATCTGAATTTCATTTATATTTCAGAGCACTAGCTCATGGCCAGTTAAAACAAGTTTGTATTGTTTCAATATTGTTCAAGGGTATGTTTTTCAACAAAATAATATTAGAAAATTGAAGGTACATTGTGACCTTACAACACCAGACAGTGTGGCGTATAAAACAAAATCGGAATCGGCAGGTCAGACTTTTTAGAAATCGGTGATCAGACAGAAAACTGCAATCGGCGCACCCCTAGTAAAGAACCACTACAATGGACTGTTTTTGTAAACACACACACACTTTGTGTTTCTTGTAAAACAGTTTTTAGAATATGAAATTCAATCTAAAATGTTATCGATTACTCTGGCAGAATGAGTTACCTCATCAAATTCCTCTGTCATTCGTCGAATGATCTCAGAGTTCTGCATGTTTCGAAACATTTCTCCGGTGACCACACCTAATAAACAATGAAGAGTTAGAAAAACAACAAGTGGACAGAAACAGTACCAACTTTAAAACCGTTTTAAAAAGCTAAAAGGAGGACTTGTACAGCGACTCAAACGAACCTTTACATCCTGAGCACTGAATAAAGAAGTTGATGAGATCTAGCAGTGCAACATCCCTGTCATGTTTGTAAGATTCAATCCACTCATCAACAACAGACTGGAAGAAAATAAAAGATATATAATTATTGAAAATAACAGATTTTTAAAGATGTCAATTTATTTAACATTCTCATTCATACCTGCATTGCACTTCTGCCCAGTTTTACCACCTCAAACAGCATCACGTTTTCCATGCCATTTTCCTGGTGGTGGCCATTTATCCGGCCTGCACCCTTTCCTCCTTTGCCTTTCTCCCCTGCACCTTTCTTCCCCTTCTTCCCACCCTTCACAAAGCATACAAAATCATAAACGCAGGTTCTCTGGAAAACTAAGACGTACGACTGGAGCTTCAACACAAAGCTAACTTGACATTTTCAACAATGCTGATCCGCAGGTATCTTAAACCTGGCCAAAGTTGCCTAATGTGCATTTCATACCTTTCCTTTATTTGCAGTCCTTCCATCTAGATCCTCAGAGAAGTCTGTGTCTGAGGAAAATCTAGTATCTGTATCCCTGATACACACAAAAAATTGAATAAGGACTTGTAAAAACACGGCCAGAAAATAAAGAAAGGTGGTACTTACTGAGTGTAGGCAAACTCTGAGTGTATTTCTGGTGCTGCTATCATTTCTGCAACATCTTTTGGATCACGTCAACTTAGATCTGACTTGAGCTCCTCGATTATAAACGAATTAGGGGATGTTGCATGTGACCTGGAATAGAAAACATACAGCAAATACTTATTTAATGCATGCATGAAGTGGAGGAAAAAAGTTTCACATGGTAACAGGGGGCGGACACAAAAGCTACAGTCATGCTTGCCCTCTCCTCGTTGGTTCTCCGTTTCTCATTTTCCTCATTTTACAGACAACGTCATGCAAGCAGGACTGAAGTATCATTCTCAGTGGCCAAATACGGTAGCGTCCAATCCGCCCCACACAATGTAAACCAATCAAACTGCACCATCAACATCAACAATATGCTGCAGGCCACACAGAAAGTATTGCCTGTTTGTGATGCTACAATTAATTAATGCACAGGAAAACTGAGAGCACTTTTAAAATCAAGGTTCTTAGACAGACTTTCAGACTGTTTAGTCCTGTGAAGTCAAACAAACTCCAGCCATTATATATTTGGAAGTAGTGGGCAGTACTGACAACTATGTACTGATCTGAACTGCTCATAGCAGTAAGGAAAATTAAGCATACATTTTACAATTCTCTGTACGGTTTATAAAATCCTGCAAATAAAGGCCTCCATCCATGACATTCAATTAATAGAAAAATGCCTTGAACTGTTAGTTGCTAAAGAAAGACGTGTGTGCGGACCAATGCAATATGTAAACGCGAAACTGTGACTTTAAGTGTTCTTTTTATATGCTAAAATAGTATTTTACGTATCGCAAGACTACATGCGTGCTTCTTTGCGAGTGATGGGATACTGCACAAGACGACGGCACGATTTTATGGGTGTACACTGAAAAAGTGGCGCCAAATCGGACAGTAGCTATTACAACAAAGTTCTCACTGCAAAGCAATGGTGCCTGCTCTGAGGTTAAATGAAACCGGTGAACCAATCTGCGCGACTTCCACCTAATAACAATGTCGCGAACCGCCGCCTCAACTCACTCCAGCGACGCCGACGCGGGTGCGCTCACAGTCGGCTCCTGTCAAAATTGACGCCGGTGCGCTGCTGGTGCTAACAGCGCCACCAGCTAAGGAACCGACGAGCTCAGTCTTTTCTCTCGACGTCAGCTAGTTGAAATTTGATGAAGTAAGCACTCGGCACAAACAAACTGTGTGTAACTGAACAAGTTAAGCCAACAAAGCCCTACGAGGAATTGCGGCTTGATTTTTCAAGAGCGTTTGTTACTCTCAATTCATAACAACAAAAACAACGTAAGCTCTACTGTACGCGCTAAAGCTAAAATGAGCTAATCAACAATTTAGCCAGAGGCATCTTCTACCTTCTGTGCGCATACCGATAGCAAGCGACGCTTGTACCAATAGGTGAGTAACCCAAAGGACGCTGAAATAAAATAACTGGAAACAACTAGCAGTAGTTAGCCATGTTAACAGCTACGGCTAACCTAAAAAGAGAGAAAAAAAACATCACGTCCTTGCGTCCTCCATCTTGCCTCGGGAGTTCCAGTGCCGTATTGCATAAGCAACTAACACTTTTGTTTACAAATATATAAGGAGTAAATTAGTAAGTATAAATATCAAAACGTTTTTTTGTGATGCAAACTACAGATTTTCCGCAGTTGTGCCTAAAATCCTGGTTCGCTAGATCAAAGTAGCGATGTACCGCGAGAGCTCGGCTCAGACAGACATCCGAGCTCCCCTACAGCTAGCATGGCTAACGAGACGGCTAGCAAAATACAAATCAACTAAGTTCCAGATAGCTCTCCGCCATTTTACAGCTAACTTACCTGGTTCTCAAATGTAGTCCTGTTCCAATCCTAACTTTTGTTATACTTATACAGCCTCTGTCTTAATCCCGCTCTAATTCTGTGGGGGGGTAAAAAAGAGTTTAAAAGTCGCGGTCAGAGGCGGTTTCGGACGTTCTCACCCCGCTTGCTCCGTAGTTCGGTTTGTTGTGTGTCGACGACCTGGGAGGAGGAAATCCTGGTGCAGAGCTACCACCTAGCGGCCGCGTGCGATACACAGTAAACAGCCTGACCCCTAGCGGTAGGTGGCTGGTACTGCAGCCTAACTTTTAAGAAACGTGCATGTGAAGGGAACTTTCAAACGTTTTTAAAGCTTGTCACAGCAATTATATCTTTTAAAGAATAGTATATAATTTAGAGTATAATTTTATAATGGTTATAAAAAAGTGCATAACATTTGTAATCAATTTGCTGATACTATGGTACTGTTAAAACTACTGCCTCCAAGCTGCTTTTGTTAATCAGCTTTTGATTAGATAGCCAAGGTTTAGAGGTTTCATTCCATTTAATTTAGACGTGCTTTTTGAAAGTCCTCTATAAAATTACAGCATGAAATTGCTGAATCGCGTTAAAAAGAGAACATGCTCATTTAAATGTGTTCAGTGAGACTAGTCCTCTGAAACAAATCTATTGATTTCAGTTCAACAAAACATTCACAGACGTCATGGGAAATTAAGATTTATTTACTTTTGGTTACACAGCAAATTAAAAGGACAGAATGGTAAAATAATCATACCACACCGATTCATTGCAGGCTCTAAACTGGAGCACGTCGATTATAAATTAAATTATTTCCAAATCGTTTTCACAATTTACACATTTACAATTATTAGGACATAGATTTTTAGTCTATGAATAAAAACAGCTCTAAAAATACATGAA
Source organism: Nematolebias whitei (assembly GCF_014905685.2). Lineage (NCBI taxonomy): Eukaryota > Metazoa > Chordata > Actinopteri > Cyprinodontiformes > Rivulidae > Nematolebias > Nematolebias whitei. Next base: position 32,264,264 of record NC_056501.1, on the reverse strand, counting down.
AGGAAATAAGAGACCACAGTTAATAAACCTGATTAGCTTGACATCCTTTGTCCAGCTGTTAAAGTATCATGTATGAGGATTACAATGGAAAAAAGGCACCTCTAGTCTAAAAGTTTTACATAATGAGAGCTGTTCTTTAGTGTGCATTTATTTAAGTGTCGATTAGGAATGACAGAAAAAACAACTTTAGATACATTTAATATTATCCTTTTAAGTATTTACAATAAAATATTTTCCTTGTTTATATATTACAACATTCAAATATTTTGCATACCCACCATATGTTCAGGGTGGCAGTGAAGCTGGAGCTTGTTCCACTACCAGGTTCTGCACAGATTGTGAGTCTGTCACAGGCCCGACACAGACGAGATACAACCTTAACAACTCTCACTCATTCATATAGTCAGTTTAGATCTCTAATTAATTCAACTTGCACGTTGACTTGTGACAGATAACCAGAGAGCCTGGCTGAAAATAATGAGAAAAACATGCTTCACACAAGGTTAAACCTGGGAGCTTTTTCTTATTTGAGGTGTCCGTTGTGACCGCTACACCACCGTGACGTCACAACATCATTCAAAGGAAAGCAGCGTTCATGGCAGGGTTTGTTCCCTTAAGCGATATAGGTCTTGACTTTCTGCATTATGGGTCCACAGCAGATCGGACACTTGGTGAGCGACGCAGAACACTGCTTGCAAGTGACCAGGTGAGCACAAGGTAGGAAGACGATACAAATATCTCTGTCCATACATATTTTGCACTGTTTTTCCCTCTGCAGCTTCCGCAGTTTCTCCAGCGGGTCCTCCTCTGAAGGGATTAAAAAAACATTTATACACATTAGACCCCTTACACAGGATATCCCCCATACAGCAACAACTTCTCTGACTAAAAGGCAAAACATAGAATTTGTACATTATACTCTATTTGTGAATGTGGGGCTATTTACTTTAACGGGGCAAATACTAAATTCAGTACAATATGTACTTCTCCCAACACCTTTGTGACGTGTGTGCTCAACAAAGAGTGGAGCAATACTCGTGCACTTTATTCTACGTAGGCTGTTCTTTTACCGTTTCTTTGCTTAAAATGAATGCCTGTATATACCGGTAGTTAACGTTTGAAATAAACCAAAAACAACCAAGTAGTTTGCTTTTTATTAATCACGCATCTTTTGTTCCTGAGTTTTACAGCATAACTTTAGCTACTTTTTTTTAAACGACTAAGATTTCATTAAGTGGGTAAGTAAAGAGTTATTCAAAATATGTTAGCCTTTCTTTTGAAATATAGCTTTTAGAAAACTTTTTAAAGTTTCTCTAAAAACCATTAGGAAGTAATTTAACCATCAACCTCACCTTCTTTTTCAAAAGTTAGATTTGTGTTATTTAATGTACGGTAATTTCTGCACCTCAATTTAAGCCACACTCACTAAATTTAAAACAACATAAAAATTTTACATAAATAGGCCGTACTTGTCTATAAGCCGCTTGTAACGAGATATTTACACAGAAAGTAAAAAAAAAAAAAAAAAACACTTTTGATTTATCGGTAATGTGCACAAATGCAGTAAATGTTTTTTTTCTGAACAGTGCCTGTAACACGGTTGGTAAAAAAAAAAAAAAAAATACAGTAGTCCACCAGGAAGTCATTGATCGATATCGCCCAAGACAGATGTGCATTATCGGGCAGCTATGTGAGCGCCTGGGTGTGACGAAGCTAAATGTTTTGGTGGCATGAAGCTCATTAGTCCGTCAAAAAATAAAAACCCATAAATTAGCCGCAGCTTTGTATAAGCCACGGCGTTCAAAGTGTGTGAAAAATGTAGTGGCTTATAGTCCGGAAATTACGGTAATTAAAATCATGTTACGGTTATAAAAAGTATATAAAAATAGTGTTTTAAGAATAAAGTTAAAGCCAACTTTTCTTTAGCCTGTGCTTCTGCTACCTTGCTCTTTTGCCGTTCCACTTTCTGTTGTGTCGCACAAACAATCTGCCACAAGAGCTTCCATGCTGGAGTAACCAGAGCCTGTCCTGCTCATCTTCTCCATGATGGTCTTCTCCACCACGCTGGCTTCAATGCCCATCTCTACGGCTTTCTGAACCATTTCTGACCGAGACTGTGGTATCCCTGAAAACAAGGAGGGAGAAGAGTTTTATCCAGTCCCATGTGCGCAATTTGAAAATCAGACATTTTTCCTAATCAAGAGGAGCTATCCAAAGATATGAACATTTACCATTTGTATTGCCTGATGGTCCATTCTGATTGCTTGAAATCTACAAGTAGACACAAGGTCACAATTCTTTTCAGCATGTTAAGTAAAGTAAACGTAGCTGCCACCACTACAATTGAGAATACCAATAATTTTCACAAATCTACAGAGACCAAAAGTATTTTTTATTGTTCGCACCACATGAAGTGCATAGAAAGTGCATCACTGTGCAAAAGGAGACCATGAAGATGGCTTCAACTGGAGCAAAACCAGCGAGTTTATGCACAACAACATTTTTAAAAAGCTAGTTTTGGGCTTTTCTTAAACTGAGATAACAGTACGTCTTAAATTTACAAGAAGCCACGCAGTGAAATTTTTATTTTTTAATCATAAAAAATGAATACAAACATCTTTAGCATTTTTTTTAAATGTGACATTTTTCTACTACAGTCATGTGTCTTAATTAATTACTCTTCATCGCTCTCTGGAGCCACATTAAAGCACACAATTAGAAACCAAGTTAAACATAATTTAGACCAGCATATCAATTTATTTTTCAAGTTCTTGACATAGTTAAGGAGATCTGTTTTGTTTTTTTTTGCATACAACATAAAGATTGAGGCTTGCAGTCAAAATTACTGGTTCATATCAGGAATATGGCATGAATGAATGAATATTGCTTACAGCACTTCGTTGAGGTCGTTGCAGCTGGACGCTGTTGACAAACTCTAATCCTTTTTCAGCCAACAAGAAGTTGCATCTAGTTAAATAAAATTGTATGAAGACATTAAAGCAACATAAATATATATGCATATGCTTAGCGAACAAAAGTTAGGCACATGTGGTTGCTCTTACCCTGGGTAGTGTTTGGCATGTTCTTCCCAGGGGTCTTCCCCAGGCTGCCAACCTTTCAGACCTCCACCACAGCAGAAACATATCACTTTATCACCCGTCCCTTAAAAGACAAAACACTTTTAATACCAACACCGAAATAGGAGAAAACGGTTGCACAGATTTAAAATGCAGCCCAACGTAAAGTAAATGTTTTTTCTGTGTCGTACCTGAACTATAGAAGCCCGCTCTGGCAAGACTTTCGTGGTTAACAGGGTGCTGAAGACCAGCAAAGCTGCTGAGCCTCTCCTGTAAGCTCCCCATAGAGACAGGAGCATTCGTGTGTTGACTACGTCCTCTCTCCTGCGCCTCCTCTTCACCCTCCTGCAGTGGTATATTGCCCGTGTCGTGCCCAAGTATGAAAAAGCAGTTGGGAAAATGTCTGGCATGTTCTTCCCAAGCAACATCTTCAGGTTCCCAACCACTCAGTTTGCCGCCACAGCAGAAACACTGCACCTTGTCACCCTCCTCCAAGTAGTAGAAGCCAGCTTGAGCCAGCTCTCTGGGTCTCATGGGAGAATTTATGGGCCATACGGAAAAACTCTGAAGGCGGGCTTCTTCGCTCTTCATGTGAGGGTTCATGGGGTACGGGGTCTCGTCAACCACAGCTCCAGTTGACAGACGGTACTCCATGTCTTCCGCAGCTTCATCATAGATGGAACCATTAGTTAGAGGTGTGTCAAGACTCGGGTTAAAACTGGCTCGATGACAGCACTTGAGAAACGTGCATGACGGAGAAACCTGTAGCAGAAAGAATGTTCTAATTGTTTAAAGTTGAACAGTAACTAAAACACAACCTTTATCTTTCACTTTACATATATTTACCTCCTTGTGCCTTTCCACAGGCGTGTCCCCGGTGCACCAGTTGTCTACGGTCTTCTGGCAGCTGAAGCAGCGGACGCGGTCGGCTTTGCCTGTGAAGTAGAAGCCGGCCCTGGCGAGACGCTCGGCTGGGACTTGCCGAGCCAGGTTGGAGCCATGGAACGAGTTCAGGCGATTGTTCAACCGGGAGAAATCAATCATGTTGTCCGACTCCAAATTCTCAACTTGTTGGAAATCACACATGGTTGAAGGAAAATTTTCGACTGGGTTAATGTAGTGGGCACGTTGTCTGTTGAAAAATAAGAAAATACCATAAATACTACACCGGCTACATAATACTTCCTATGATGGAAAATTTTCAGCAGGCGTAGTGACTCTCAGAGATCACTATGCCTTGAAACTAATTATGTGGATGCTCAATGTGAGGGATGGGCACAGGAAGGGTGGCACAAAAGGAAGGGCGGCACAAAGGGTGTAACCTGACTATCTAATGCTTATGCCAGCTCAGTGGGAAATAAAGGCACACAGATAAACACTGATAAAAACTGCTGCTGCATTTCAGGGACAGATGACTCATGAGAAAAACACCCAACACATTTATTTGGTGACACGCACTGAAGGGACGGATTGTTTTTTTTTATCATTACTTTGCTGCCACATGTGAAAATGTTTCCTCAGAAACTAGACACCCTGTACTTCGTGAGAAAACCACCAAAACAAAGACAATCTTGTAAATGCAACTCCCTGATCAGTGTTCACTTTGCTCAAGGCTCGTGGTCTTTGCAGTGTTTCTCAACACATCCATAATTTAGTCATCTTCTCGCGCAGTTTTGCTGCTTTTTTCTGTTTTGACTCAGTTTTAAAAAAACGTTGCAACCATGTGACAGCAAGTCCATCATGCGCTGCTGATCCAGCTAGCTAAACCTGGATTTTAACTTAATGCTACAAACACTTAGCCTTGAGCAAAAGCGACATTTTGACACTGCTAAAGGACACGTTAGTTGCTTTTTTTTAAAAAAAAAAGAAACGACGTAATAGCTTAAAAGTACGCTAAACTGGAGCGTAATGTAGAAATAGTCGGTTTAATTTCAACCTTTGCTCCCAGTGTGTGACGTTTATGCTCCAGAGCTGGAAAAAACCCAAGCGCTTGCTAGCTGCGGTAGCTTGCTCGCGAGGTTGCGCAGTTAACTTCTTCGACTGTCGCTGCGGAACTTCGGTTTTTACCTTTCCCCGGACGCCTCGCGGACAGGTCTTCAGTCCGTCCTCGATGTGAGCACCCCGTCCAGGAGGAATACTATAATCACTGGCGGGACTTTAAGTAACTCGTTTTCAGGAAGTGAAAGCTAAAGAGATCGAGACAGCGACTCCCACAATCGGAAGTGGACGTAGTGGTGACGTAACGAAAGGAGGCGTTTCCTTAGCTCCGGGCGAGCCCCTTTGCCGCCATTACTCCCTGCAACCTAAGCTAAGCTAATGTTTGGTTTTGTAAACTGAGATGTGACTGTTAATGATGGCTTTAGGTACTAAGGGAATTGTTTGTCCCCTCCCTGTTTTTTTATTTATTTAGAATTAAAAAGTAAATAAAATAAAAAAACATTAACACATAGTTTAAATACGGTTAAACTATGTGTTACACATAGTTTAAATATGACAGTAACATTCTTGACCGATTACAATGGTATTGCAGACATTTAAGTATGAGTTTCTACTAGGAAGATCTCCCCCCCGGAAATAGCTATTATATATTCTTTATAAAAATAATATGCCTGTGGATCTCTGCAGCTGAAACTCCAATGCACATTAGTAGGAAAAAAAAAATAACAATGTAATGTGTCCTAAGACACATTGCATGTCATCAGAAGTGTTTGAGATATCGGAGAGGTTGACAGTGGATAAGAAGAATGTCATCATGGAAATCTTTGGGAATAATTGAAATATGAACATTGCCATTCATATTTATCCATCCATCCATCCATCCATTATCTTTACCCGCTTATTCCATTTTGGGTCACGGGGGTCGCTGGTGCCCATGTCCAGCAATCACTGTGCGAGGGGCGGGGTACACCCTGGACGGGTCGCAAGTCCACCACAGGGACACATAGAGACAAACGAGACAAACAACCATTCACTCTCACTCACACCTAGGGACAATTTAGAGTTACCAATCAGCCTAACATGCATGTTTTTGGTCTGTGGGAGGAAACCGGAGCACCCGGAGAAAACCCACGCATGCATGGAGAGAACATGCAAACTCCACCCAGAGAGGCCCCTGGACCGGGGTTTGAACCAAGGACCTGCTCGCTGAGAGGCAGCAGCTCTACCAGTTGCGCCACCGTGCTGCCTCGCCATTTATATCTATAGTTACCTATTATCTAGATGTTATTTTATTTATTTTTCCATTTACCCTTTATTTATCCAGTTAGTTTCATTGAGCCACGAGAACTCTTTTTCAACAGAGACCTGTTTAGGAGCAGATGGTGGGGGTTAAGGGCCTTGCTCAGGGGCCCAGAGTGGGGCAAATGAAGGTGGAGGCAGGTGTGGGCGTTTCACCTTTTCCACCCACATTTTGATGTTGACAGTACCGGGAGGTGAACCTGCGACTTTCCGATCACAGGCCCGTCTTCTAACCTCTGCGCCACCACTCCTCCATGTTAAAATAGCCACTTAAAATTTGAAAGGCATATTTTTTTATTTACCAGTAGCCTACAACTGGAATTATATATCACAATCTTAATCTTAAATAGGCAGTAAAAGCTTATTTGGGACTGGTAGTATATTTTTTGCCAGCGTAGAGGCAGTGTTGTAAGTCTACATTTTTTGTAGTGGGTATACTGTGCTTGGAAACCAAAGTACACCAGTTAGTACAATGTAATCGTCAATTTATTTTTGATTTTTAAGGATATTGAACTTTTCCAAATTTCTCTGATGCTGATATTTGAATAAATGTACAACAAACTTTGCACAACATTTGGCTTTGTATTAAAAACATTTTATAGAATTTATAAAACAGTATCAAAGCAAAACGTGTTCAAGTAGTAACTACAGAATTATACAATAATTCACTGGATAAGTAAATACAGATTGTTACGGAAGCGTTTAACTGCTGTTTAACGTATCAGTGACACGTGCCCAATGATGTTACGTATCACTGGGCACCTTTTAGTGGGTATATTGACATTTTTAAGCTTAGTGGGTATACTACATACCTGCATATCACATACTCCACTGCATAGATGATACAGTTTTACAGCAGTTTTTGGATTACTCATCTGTCACCTTTATAGGAAATTAAATTGATTAGAATGTTCAGAAACAACCGCTCAAGCCTGCCCTCCATCCATCCAGTTTTAATTTTTTACCTGCTTCTTCATGCAGGGTTGTTGGAAGCTGTTTGTCTTCAGTGGTCATTGGACAAGAGGTGGGATACATCCTGGATAGGTTAGTCTATCACAGGGCTCATGCCATGAACTGATAAATGCTGAAACAACAATGTAATTGTCCATACGTGAATTTTACCTCACCAAGGACTGAGAGTGCCTACACCAAGAAACTCCTGCTCTAAAAGCAATAAACAGACCATCCAAATGTCTTTTGGAGAAACGTTATATGCTTAGGTAAGAAAAAGATTGAGCTGTTTGGCCACAGTAATGAGACATACTCAAAGCTTCCAAACCTAAGAACACTGACCCAACTGCCAAGCATGGTGGTAGTAGCATTATGCTGTGTTATTAGTGAATTGCACAAAGTGAATGGAATAATGGAGTGTTTCAAGTTCACCTCAAATCAACAGCTAGATTGCTGAAACTTGGACACATTTCAGTGACCCAACAGGACAATGACCCCAAAAACACACCAAAACTGGTCCATGAATCGATAAACTGGCATTAAACCTATGAAATGGTCTAAAGTCCTGACTGCAGCCGTATTGAAAATTTGTGTACTCTGCTTAAAAGCCATATCTCAGGCAACCAACCAGTTTCAATGAACTACCAATTTTGCCAAGAAGAGTGGTCAGATATCCAGCCAGAATGAAGGCAGAAGCTTGTAGACTGGTATGGAAACAGTGTGTGGTCAAGGTGCAACATGTGAAGCAACGTTAACCAAATGTTAGTAGAGGTGTACGTACATTTTTGTGCCTGTATGGATCCACTTCAAATTCAAACTTGTGCACCCACTTCTGGTTTTGTTTTATTTTTTCATCAGTGAAGTTGTTTAATAATTTCACCCTAGAAAGATAACTATCTGAATGAATTGATTAATTAAAACCTCAAAAATATATATTTATGCCTATAGTGAGTACATTTCTGGCTGTATTTATATATAAACATTTTTCTATTTGATCTTTTTATTCAGACCAAAATTATTTTTTGATGTCCCCTTACAATGCCAGTAAATTTACTGTAAATTTAGCCAAATTTAATTGCATGTTCTCGGTGCTCTACATTTATTTTTCCTCTGACAGCTTGCACATATTTTCAGATTTGTTTAAAGAGAACTCCGTCTTCATTGTCAGTTTTCCCAAAAGAGAACTAGTACTTACTTTCAGCAGATATAACTTCCTAAATAGAAAACAACAAAAGGTAATTTTTCCCCATACACAGAAATTCTAAAGAAAGAACAAAAACATACTTTGTTCAAATTGCCCACAGGTTTTACTAAAGTAAATTAAATCTTGTCCTTCTTTAAAATATATTCAATAGATACTGTGATTGCTAGTGAGGGTAATTTTCAGCATTTCAGTCAGCATGCAGTCTTACAATTCTCAGTATAGTGTTTACATTACAGGATTCTTCAGAGAAATAGTTTCTAGAGAGGGGACATTCATTACAGATGTATCATGAAGATAAGCTGCCTTAAGATTGCAGGACTTGATCTGTGCCAAGAAACTGTCTGGCTGAACTGATTTAGCACCAGGTCTTCTTTAGCTCAGCTCCATTTGAGTGCTTTTTCCTTGATTAACACAAGCTTGTCAAATATGATCAGTCTATCATGATATCAAGATGAAGCTAAGTACCAGAGGATTGCTTTAGATACCTTTTAATGGAATTTAGGGCTTTTATTGACAGAAAATGACAAGCTCATCCCTTGAGTTAGGTCCCATATTTAGATGAGATTAAATTAACATTTGACATTAACATTTTTACCCCAAAGGACGCAATTACAAAACGAAAGACGAGGTCCAAACACAGAACCTGGTGGAACTCCATGATTAACTTTAGGGTGAGAAAAAAAAAGATTAAATAAGACAGGAATCAAATCCTAGATGGGAGTACACATTTTCTTCTACAGGTTAGCTTAAGTAGAAGCTATAAAAAGAAAGGGTTACTCAAGATTTGTATCACCTTAGCCTATCGTATGCAACTCATCTGAGTTTTTATTAATATTTTTATTATTATTTTTATTTTTCATAGTATCAAACTAGCAAGAGAAGCTAATGTTTAGTTTTGTAAGTTGAGTTGTGACTGGTAATAATGGCTTCAGACACCAACGTTGTATCTCAGGTTATTGACCGTTGTGGAGAGTGCGGTTTGTGCTGCTGGCGATATGTTCCACACAAAACTAAGAAGTTTTCTTATGGGTAGGAAATACTACGGAACTGAAACACTATGCATCAAAACCTTGTTTCATGAATGAGTTCCTTAAAAAAGTACATTTGACTATGACAACATTTTTACCCCAAAGGACACAATTACAAAATTAAAGCTGCAAGCAGCATTGGAGGCCCTCGCAGCGAAGCGCCGCTCCGGCCTGACGGCGACCGCGGGAGCTCCAGCTAGTCCACCCAGTCGCCATCGCGAATGCTCTCGTGCCAATCCCGCACACGTTCACCACGGGGTGCATTTCCCGAATCTTCGACATCGCCTTCCGTCCATGTCGTTACTTGTCCAGCTGCAGGTTTTACAAGTATAGGCCAAATCTGACCTTCCAGACAGGAGTTATGGTGACTTCCTGTTTTGTTGCGAATGTTTGACAAGCACTTCCTTTATGCTTTTCAACATGTCATGTGTGGTAATCAACAGTTAGCGAACAAAGTTTCAGTCTAATATCTTACACAGTACGAAGCCGGAAGTGTCATCCAATAATCAACAAATTTTTCTCAGAGTAGGTGGGGCTTAAGTGATGTCATGTAGACACATTGGTATTGTTGATTCAAGTGCTCACTGATGAAGCACAAAAACTCAGGTTCAGATTGGATGATGTAACACTGAGATATAACTGTTGGAATAATGTAGGGGCGCACTTGAGTCCAATGTTAATGAACAATATCAATGTGTCTAGAAATGTTCACTAATTACGCACCCAAAATCTGGTTCAGATCAGACACATCACTGAGATATAACTGTTGGAATAATCTAGAGGGCGCAATAGAGTCATATGTTAAACCACAATATCAATGTGTGTCACGATTCACGCCTGTTCGAGTCAAATCTTCTTCACTCTGTTCACTGCTTGGTGTCTGTAAATCTTCTTTTCTTCACCTTCCTCTTTTTATTTATGTTTGGGGTTGTGATTCTGTTTTCTGCAGCACTCATTGGTCTCCTCTCCTCTGGCTGCATGTGGGTTTAAGGTTGTCTTCTCTCCAGCACACTCTGCACTGATTACCTCATTAAATGCACCTGTCGCTTCACCCTTTATAAACCTGACCTGCGCACAGGGTGAGTGCCAGACGCCTAATCTGCGCGGAGAGGTGGACGGACGAACGGCGGGAAATTTTTGAAAGTTTGAGATTTTTGTATCCATATATTTCATTTTTCTTTTTGAATTTGGTGGTTGGCATAAACTGGAATGCGACTGGATCGGGATGACTACTCAGGTAGATTACAACGAGGATATGGATTTTGATGACTGGACTCCGGTAGGTAGAGGAGGAGGAAAAGGTAAGGGCAAAGCTGTGAGAGATGACAGAGAGCTTGGCAGCCATAGAAATAAGAGAAGCCTTGAAGAGTGTAGTTCAGAGGATGAAAACAGACTGGTTAGAAGGAAAGTGATAAATGAGGAATTTAAAGTCATACTTAAATTCAAGAAAGAAGATGAGAACATGAATCTAAGCCCTATAGCGATATCTAAAGATATAAAAAAGAAACTAGGTGAGGTGGAGTTTGCGAAAATGCTGCGTGATGGGAATCTGTTGATCAAATGTAAATCTGAAGAACAAAAAAATAAAGCTATGCAGATTGATAACATTTGCAAAAAGGTTGTTAGTGAAAAGAAAATTATTGGAGAAAACAAGGTATCACGTGGGGTTATCACTGGTATTCCACTTGAGGAAGATCTGGAAAAACTTAAAAGAAATATTCATGATGTAGAAATATGCAATTTGAAAAGGTTGTTAAAAACTGTAGATGGGAAAAGGATTGAGAGTCTCTCGGTACTTTTAGAGTTTAAAGGCGAAGCTCTTCCTGATAAAATAAAAATTGGTTTCATGTGTTTTCCTGTCAGGCCTTACATCCCTCCTCCTCTGCGCTGTTACAAATGCCAAAGATACGGTCACATTGCAGCAGTGTGCAAAGGGAAGCAAAGATGTGCAAAGTGTGGTGGAGATCATAGGTATGATGAATGTGGGAAAGATGTACAGTTGAAATGTTGTAACTGTGGAGGTCAGCATAGTGCAGCGTATGGGGGATGTGAAGTAAGGAAGAAGGCAGCAGAAATACAGCACATAAAAACTGTTAAAAACATTACTTATGCAGAAGCAACAAAAAAGGTGCAAGAAAAAAGAGCAGTGGGCCTACAGGGAAATCCTAAAGTTCCTCCTAGTCCAAAATCTGAATCCAGTCAAAGAGCAATGACAGGAATGGAAATTACAATGGATAAATTAATTCTGTTCATGGCTTATGTTATTAACTGCACTGATCAAGTGAAGCAAAAAACTGAAAAAATCAAAATCATAGTGAAAGGTGCAGAGAAATTTCTGTCTGTGAAGGATTTATCTTGGGAATCGATCAATAAAAAGCTAGAAACAGATGGAAAACTGGGCGAAGGAAGAATATAATGATTATTCTTCAATGGAATGCAAGGAGTTTATTAGCTAATGGTCAAGAATTTAAAGGATATTTAAACAATTCGAAAAGAAAACCAGACATAATTTGTGTTCAAGAAACATGGCTCAAACCAGAATTAGATTTTGTGATAAAAGGGTACGACAGTATTAGAAGAGACAGGGAGCAAGAGAGTGGAGGAGGATGTATAATATTTATAAAACAAGGAATACAATATAGATATTTAGAAAAAGGAATAACATTAGAATGGATATCTGTAGAAATTTGGATTAATAAAGAAAGTATTAAAATATTAAATTTTTATAATCCCTGTAAAAAACTTTATTTAGATCAAATGGAGGAAATGTTTAAAAATATTGAAGGAAAAGTAATCTGTTGTGGAGACTTTAATGCTTACAGTACTTTGTGGGGTAGTAGTAATGATGCTAATGGAGAGGTGGTGGAAGAAATAATGGATCTAAAGAATTTAGTTTGCCTTAATGATGGGGAGGGGACAAGATTCAATATTAGAAATGGATCTGAATCAGCATTAGATTTAACTTTAATTTCAGAGAGTCTTGCTGGGATTAGTAATTGGCAAGTATTAAAAGAATCAACTATAGGAAGTGATCATTATCCTATATTCATTGAAATCGGTTTGGAAATGGAAACATTTGATAATGAAGGTGTAGAAAGATGGATCTTTGGAAGTGCTGATTGGGAAAAATATAAAATAATAAGTGATAAAGAAATGCAAACAGTTAATATTGATTTAGATATTGACAATTTAAATCTTTCTATTTGTGAAGCCATTTTAGGTGCTGCACGTGAAGCAGTCCAAAGAAAGAGAGGGAAATATAAGAAGAAAGTCGTACCGTGGTGGACAAAGGATTGTGATGTAGCAATAAAATCTCGAAATAAAGCTTTTAGATTGTTAAAAAGAAATCATAACTTTCAGAATTTTATTGAATATAAAAGGTTGCAAGCTCTTGTTAGAAGAACTGTAAAAAATGCAAAAAAGGTTTATTGGGGAAACTTTTGTAATTCGGTAGGTAGGGAAACAAACATTTCAAAAGTTTGGGGGATGATAAAACGAATGAATGGGTTTAGAAGAGAATATGGATATCCAGTTCTGAAGGATGGAGATGTTACTGCTGTAACAGAGGAAGAGAAGGCAAACATTTTGGTCAATCATTTTGTTAAAATCCACAATAGTAGTAATCTAAGTACAGAAGAGAAACGGAGTAGAAATTGTACAATCAATGAAAATATTCATTTATTAAAAGAAAATATAAGATCCACTGACTTATTAAATGCTCCCTTTTCCTTTTTTGAACTGAATAATGCCCTTAGGAAATCAAAAAACTCATCTCCAGGAAATGACAATATCTCTTACATTATGATTAATCAGCTTAGTAATTCATCTAAAAAAGTTTTACTGGAATTATATAATAAGATCTGGGAATTAGGCTTTTTACCTAAAGCATGGAAAGAAGCAATCATAGTTCCAATCCTCAAATCAGGTAAAGAACGATCAAACCCAGCCAGTTATAGACCTATAGCTTTAACTTCACATTTATGTAAAATTATGGAGAGAATGATAAATGAACGACTGACTTACTTTGTTGAGAAGAGGGGATATTTATCAAGATTCCAAAGTGGATTTAGAAAAGGTAGAAACACTATGGATCCTGTTTTATGTTTAGAACATGAAATCAGGAAAGGACAAGTTAATAAGGAGAGTGTGGTGGCTGTCTTTTTTGATATAGAGAAAGCTTCCGATATGATGTGGAAGGAAGGTTTATTAATAAAACTAAAAAAGATGGGAATAAATGGTTCAATGTTTTATTGGATAAAAGATTTTTTACAAGATCGATCAATACAAGTGAGAATAGGAAAAACATTTTCAGAAAAATTTTTGGTTGAAAATGGAACTCCCCAAGGAAGTATATTGAGCCCATTGTTTTTTTCTATTATGATTAATGATATGTTTGAAAATTTGGAGAATGGAATGGGGTTTTCTTTATTTGCTGATGATGGGGCAATCTGGAAGAGGGGGAAAAATTTAAATTATATTGTAAAAAAGACACAAGAAGCAATTAATGAAATAGAAAACTGGTCCTTTAAATGGGGATTCAAAATTTCTATAGATAAAACGAAGACTTTATTTTTTACAAGAAAAAAGGTATCAGAAAATGTAAAATTGAAAATATATAATCATGATTTGGAAAGGGTATACCAATTTAAGTTTTTGGGTATATGGTTAGATGACAAACTTACTTGGAAAGTGCATATTCAAAACATAATAGATAAATGTAAGAGAGTGTTAAATGTAATGAGGTGTTTGGTGGGGAGTGAGTGGGGAGCTGAGAGGAAAGCACTGAAATCAATATACACAGGTTTAATTAGGTCCTTATTTGATTATGGCAGTATAGCATTTGGGTCAGCATCAGATACATTACTCAAAAAATTAGATAATATTCAGCATCAAGCCTTGAGATTATGTACAGGTGCCATCAGAACAACTCCAACATCAGCTTTACTGGTGGAAATGGGAGAAATGCCACTTCAGCTTAGAAGATTACAAATACTTTCAACTTACTGGTGTCAGTTAAAAGGTCATAATGGAAATCATCCATGTCAAGAGATTTTAAAACCTAGCTGGGAAAAAGAGAAAAAGAAATTAAATTCATTTGGCTGGACTGTAGAAAACATTATAAAAGATTTAGATATATCTCACATAAATATTAGTCAAACAGTTCCTCAGTCTCCAGTTCACCCATCTCTTTTAAGTAATAGTGATGTTGATCTCACTTTGTTGGAAAATCGTAAAAAAGAAAACATTTCAGATTCTCATTCAATACAAACATATTTAGATAGTAAGTATTATGGATATGTTAAAATTTATACAGATGCATCAAAAAATTCAAATAACAGTAGCGGGGTTTCATTCATTGTTCCAGAATTCAGTTTCAAAACAGGTAAAAGAATTACTGATGGAGTCTCAGTCTACACAGGAGAGATGATGGGAATCATTTTAGCTCTGGGATGGATTGAGGAAGTTCGTCCATTAAGGAGTATAATATGTTCTGATTCAAGTTCTTCATTATACTCATTGAAAAATAATCATTCAGACAGCAGACCTGACCTTTTATTAGAAATTCAATTATTAATTTGTAGAATTCAAGCGATGGGTTTATTAATTACATTTATATGGATACCATCACATATAGGAATAAAAGGAAATGAGTTGGCAGATAAATATGCAAAACAAGCAACAAAAAATACTTACATTGATATACTGGTACCATTCAGTAAAGGAGAAATCAAATCAGTTATTAAACAAAAGGTGAAGGAAAGATGGCAGAAACAGTGGGAAGAAGAAAGAACTGGCAGGTGGTTTTATAACATTCAAAGGAAAGTTGGTGTGATGAGGAGAACAGGACGAAATAGAAAGGAGGAAACAGTCATATCCAGATTGCGTTTTGGCCACACAAGATTAAACAGTACATTGTTTAAAATGGGAAAACATCCTACAGGAAAATGTGACTTTTGTTTTCAAGAAGAGACAGTGAATCATGTTTTATTATTCTGTCCCAAATATTCAGCTGAGAGGAAGGAACTGGCACATAGACTACAGGTCAACAAACTACAGTTGAATATACAGGATCTTTTGGATAAACTTCTCACTTCTGAACTTGTTGTTTTTTTGTTAAGCTACCTTAAGAAGACGGAAATAATCGAGAGAATATAGTTTTTTTTTTTTTTTTCTCTTATTTTCTTATTATTTTATTTAGTTAAACCTATAGTAATTATTTAGCATCCCGATCCATACTCCATTCCAGTAGATGGCGGTAATGCACATCTAAACGTTGCTTGCCAACCGCCATAAAACACAAGACGAAGAAGAAGAAGAAGGGTGAGTGCCAGATAGTCGAACACAGTTTACTGCAAGTAGTTATCCAGCGCTCATAGTTTCCGGTTTCCTTCGTAGTATTTTGTTTTTGTTTTTGTTTGCACTCCTTGCTCCTGTCCCGCTCCTTGGTTTATGTATCCTCGCCTCCTCGTGCTGACTTCTCGTTCTGGGACCTTCGCTCGCCTGACTTCGCCTCTAGACCGCTCCTCACCGGATCTACGCCTTCATTCATTGGTACCGACCTACGCCTCCTTCACACTGCCTCCTCGCCTGCTCCTGCTTTGGACTGACGCTTTTCTGCTCTCCGTTTTCGACCCTCGCCTGATTGACTTCGCCTCACGCCTCTCGGACCAGCGTGTCATCTCCTCCATCCATCCTCGAGCTCTTCACTGCAGCTGGCTGTCTCCTCTCACCAGGACCATCCCCCCTGCAGCGATCCCACCGTACTGGAACATCTCAGCTCCTCTGAACCCCCTCCTGACAGAGTAACGGTTAGTGGTTTCCATATTCTGACTTTTGCTTTTGCTTCTGTCTCCTGTCGGGCCACTAACCGTTCTCTCCCTGTCCTTAGACTCGTTCCAGTCGTTTACCCAGAGACCGACACCAGAGCCAGGTTCACTTTGAGAGGCAAAGCTCTATCAAGAAAAAAAAAAAAATAAATAAATTTTTAACCTGAGTCTTGGTGTTTGTGGTGATTTTGGTCCAGACATTTGGGGGTTCGTTATGTTGTGGAATAATATTTGTTCCTTTTTGAATCTGACTCCCAATTCT
>NC_056501.1:32212708-32237678 GCF_014905685.2 Nematolebias whitei | reverse complement strand
AAGCGGTTACTACAGAACTCGGGTGGAGAAATAAGAAAATCACAACAGTTACAATGTGTCTAAAAGTCCTCACTGATGACACAATACATCTGGTCCAGATCGAATGTTGTGTCACTGAGCTATAACTGTAGGATAAATGCAGGTGGCGTTGTGGAGGCTATTGGCCACTTATTCCTGTTGAAGGGGTGGATGACAATCGATCATAGTGATTTTGGTGCACCTTAGCTTAAATCTGTGCAATTTAGAGCCAAACATATTGAAACGGCGTCACTTCTGAATTTGTCACGCCCACATCCACCAGCAAAAACGGGTTGTGCTTTTAAAGCAAGTCAGACCAATTTGTTAAATGTCTTCGAACACAGGATCATCCTCATTAGGTCAAGGATGTCAGAGAGGAAGCATTCCAAGAAGGGCTGCAACAACGAATCAATAAAATCGATAAAAATCAATGATTAAAAGCGTTGGCAACGAATTTCATTATCGATTCGTTGTGTTGCGCGATTAAGCGTCTTTCACGGCGCTGCAGAGCCGTTTTGTTCACCAGCAGTTCATGGTCAACGCTGGCTGACTGAATAAAGTTTGAAAAAAAAAAACCTCTGCAGCACGAGTTGAACAGAGCGAGGAGGAAGCAGAGCAGAGGCTGTTTTCAAAAGAAATTAAGTTTTACAAATGACCGACGCAGCGAAAATTGTTTGACCCAAGTCCTCCAAAGTGTGGGAGCTCTTCACAAAGTTAAAAACTGAAACGTGCAGCTTTGAAAATTGACGACATGACACGGGAGAACCACGGAGATGAAATGTAAACATGTCGGAGTCACGAGGAGGAGGAAGGAGCTCAGCAGATACAACATGCCTCACTCCCAACTCATGCATTGGCAGGTAGGAAAAAAAAAAAGATAAAAAGATTCACCGTAGAAAGAACCTTTTTTTTTTTTTCACCGTAGATGCTACTCTACGGTGAAACCAGACGTGTTTTCCCTCTCTGCCCCCCCCCCCGCTTCCCTGCTGTGCTCTTTTGTCCTGTGAACCCTTAAAAAGCCTCTTTTTTCCTGCATACCTCTTAATTGGAGGGATCAGCTGGTCTCTCAACAAAATCGATCAACTTCTCCCGACAGGAGTCAGGGTAAGGAGGACCCTCTGAACTCTGAAGGACAAATTGGATTCATGATGACGACTAGATTCTACTGTTTGGGTTGGTGGAATCTGGTTGTCTACAAATTCGTGTGGTGTTGAAGCTTGACAGTGCTCGGACTGAATGTGGAGCTGTGACAGGGAATTGGAGCAGCTGTTATCAGGACTGTGTTCTTCCTGGCAGCACTCATGAATGGTGGGAATAATGTGGAGAAGCTGTGAGCTCGACTTTTGGAGTAAAGGATCAATTCGGCTGTTTTGGAGTTTCCATCAGAGAATATGTACCAGCGAGACTTTAAAGGCAGAAACAACAATAACGAGTTCTGCCTGACCCAAACTGTGGTCTTGACGCCGGACTTATCTCAACTCCTCCTGGAAGGTTTTGAAAACAACAAAGATGCTTTGACTGTTTCGTGCTCTATAAATAAATCTGACTTGACTTGACCCCTCCCTTCCCCAAGGCCGTGGACATGTGACAGAACCTCAACTGAGCTGAAGATGAACGTCACCTCTTATCTGGACAATGGCTGAGGGGGGGCTCTGGACTATGCTACGACTTTCCCTTAAAAATTCAATGTTTTCACTGCCTATATGTAAATGTATAACGTCTGTTTATGTTGCTTTGCTGTGGTAGGTTTTTTTGATGCCTCAAATCGTGTCCTGTCTAGGACACAGTGTGAGCGATCTTTTTTTATACCGTCTCTCCTCGTGTTTTCTTTCCTTTTCTTATCTAAGCAAAATATTATTCTGAATAAGAATAAGAAGGCCGCGCTAATTATTTTAGCCGCAGCTTCGTGCACTCCGCCCATCTTCGGACGACTGTACGTACATATTCGCATTGTATCTCGGTGCAATGCCAATAAAGTTTATTCTTATTCTGATTCTGTGAGTCTCTACAATTTAACACATTGTTCTGTTTCCAAGTGAGAAAACGTAACGTCAGTCTCTCTGGTAGATGAAGCTGATGCTTGTTTGTTTGTTTGTTATCAGATTAATGACGGTGATGGAGAACGTGTGTTACTTTTTATTTCATTTAATTGGTACAAGCAGTGTTTAAATGTGATTTATAAATAAATCTAACACAAAGACAATAATTTAATGATTAAGCTTCAACTTTTAATTTGCTGGCAAAGTCTGAAGACACTGCAGGTATGGCAGGATGAATTGCATTTAAACAGGAATTAAAGTAATTTATTACATCTACTGAAATGTGCGTAATTAAGTATTTCATATATATGTGTGTGTGTGTGTGTGTGTTTAATTGCCGTTTGGGCTACTTATTTGCCTTAACCCAACACTGTAAGTGAAACAAGGCATTTCTTGAGTTGCTGTAAATTATGCTATAATACATATTTACTCTCTCATTCCAGAAAACAACAACAAACGACACTTCATGATGGACAGACATCATGGACACCACAGCAGCAGCTGTCTTCACTGAAACATCCTGAACATGATCGTCACTGACATTCATTCAACCTTTATTTAGACAGGTAAATCCCATTGAGCCTCGAGGACTCATTTACAAGAGAGACCTGATTTCAACAAAGAATGATGACAACAGTGGACAACAGCAACAACAATAAACAATTATAAAAAGTCATACTGATATGTTACTGATACTGGTATTTTATTTTTTTTTACAAATAGGATGGCTAAAAGAAAAAGGTAACAAAAAAAAAAAAACTAGCTAGATTATAAGGCGAATGTAGAAAACAGGAACATGTCTGCATTGAGGACATGACCTCAAAGGACTGACATGAGGCCTCTGTTGATGGTTGAAAACGAAGGTTTCACTACAATTATCCACACTTTTAATCCAGGTTACAATAATCCACACTTTTAATCCAGGTTACACTCTTCCCTCAAGGACACATTTTACAAAGTAGCTACATATTTTGCAGGTATAAAGATACATTTGTATATATTTTTGTGTACATTTATTTTTTTAAGCTATTTGATTAACGTTTATTTTTTATTATTCAATATTTTACTAGGGCAGCACGGTGGCGCAACTGATAGAGCTGCTGCCTCTCAGTGAGCAGGTCCTTGGTTCAAACCTCGGTCCAGGGGCCTTTCTAGGTGGAGTTTGCATGTTCTCTCCGTGCATGTGTGGGTTTTCTCCGGGTGCTCCGGTTTCCTCTCACAGACCAAAAACATGCATGTTAGGCTGATTGGTAACTCTAAATTGTCCCTAGGTGTGAGTGAGAGAGTGAATGGTTGTTTGTCTCGTTTGTCTCTATGTGGCCCTGTGATGGACTTGCGACCCATCCAGGGTGTACCCCGCCCCTCGCACAATGATTGCTGGACATGGGCACCAGCGACCCCCGTGACCCAAAATGGAATAAGCGGGTAAAGATAATGGATGGATGGAATATTTTACTAACAGAATAGTCAAATAGCAACCTGTTTTTTTTGTGCGAATTGTTATGTCAGTCAAATGTTCAATTTTGGAATAAAGGGGTGGAAATTAAAATGTAGATTATTTTAGCCGATTCATCGATTAATAAAAAAAAATCGTCCGATGAATCGATTATTGAAATAATCGTTAGTTGCAGCCCTAATTCCAAGCAAAACAAGTGACTTCCTGTTCTGAGGGGGCGGGGCTTTGATGACATCAGAATATGACCACAGAGGATTGTTGGACAGGGATGACTCATGCCAAGTTTGGTGCGTTTCGGTCTTTCAATGTGATAGTTGTAGCATTTGGAAATTTATTGCGTGAAGCTCAACTTTGAGGCCTGGCCACGCCCCTTTAACATATACGAAAAGCAAGCTTTTGATAACTTTCACTCTCCGATGTGTTAAGGGCATATTAACCAAGTTTGAAGGCATTCCCTAGGATGAGTTCGTTAAAATGTGCCATTAGAAACACCCAAAATTGACCCTTTGACCCAAAATGGCCGACTTCCTGTTGAGTTTGGACCAGGGCTCCAAAAGACTTTTTCATAGATCCTGACAAGATACAGATATTCACCGAGTTTCAGAATTATCAGTCCAAAAATGACTTGGGGCTGAGGTTTTAAAATATTCTAGGGGGCGCTGTGGAGGCTATTGTCGACTTATCATGGCTTCCTGTTCAAGGGGTGGATAATGATCCATCATACTGATTTTTGTGCACCTCGGTTCAAAACTGTGGAATTTAGAGCCAAACGTATGGCGATGGCGTTGCGTCTTACTTCGCCACGCTGCGCCGCCCACATGCTCCACCCAAAACTGTCAGTGTTGGAAAGCAAATTCCACCAACATGTCTTCGGTCACTGGACACACTATCATGCTGATCAGGTAATGGGTCAGCTAGGGATCGTTCAACGTAAAACTTTATACTTCCTGTTGTCAGGGGGCGTGGCTGAAGTGATGTCATGATTTGGCCATTCAGTCTTGCAGGGGACCGGATGTGGATCAATCACTGAAGGTTTGATGTCTCAGACGGTTTTCTTGTAAGAGCTATTAGCGTTTAGTTTTTCATAGCGAGATGTCAAACTTTGAGGTCTGGCCCCGCCCCTTCATCATGCTCCGAAACAAACCGTTTAGATAACTTTGCGTCCCCCGTGCCTTTTGACCAAAATGGCCAAGTTTGAAACCGATTGAGCGAAATCCCTAGGAGGAGGAGTTCAAATGCGGAGGCTGTAGACCGCCAAAAAGGTGTGAAAATTGGGCCGGCATTCCAAAATGGCCGCCTTCCTGTTTATCGTACATTGTTGGTGCCAGAGGGTTTTCTGTGCATCTTGGGGAATTGGGTAAGCGTACAAAATTTCATGTTTCTTCGACAAACTAAGGTTAATGCGGAGGGTATTTTGAAAATTTCTAGGTAGCGCTCTTGAGCCGTTTCTGTTGCGATTTTTGCCACGCCCTTAAAACACGTAATCTTTCACTAGTCCTGATGCTTCCAACTTTGGTGACTTTTGGGATATGTTAAGGCCCCCAAAACGCCAAATCATTTGGCGGAATAAAATTGCAGCTCAGGCCTGAACAGAGCGATTACAATAGGTCTTCGCAGCGCTTCACTGCTCGGGCCTAATAAAAGACAAGGTCCAAACACAGAACCCTGATGGAACTCCATGATTAACTTTAGGGTGAGAAAAAAAAAATCAATGATTAAATAAGACGGGTATCAAATCCTGATGGGAGTACACATTTTCTTCTACAGGTTAGCTTAAGTAGAAGCTATAAAAAGAAAGGGTTACTCAAGATTTGTATCACCTTAGCCCATCGTATGCAACTCATCTGAGTTTTTAACTACTGTAAAAAGAAAGAGATAATTTGATTTAAACAGTGTATTTTTAAAGAATTTAATATTCAGTTAATGGTGGATTATTTTAATTTTTAAGATATCTAAGGAAACATCATATTAGCAAACTAGCAAGAGAAGCTAATGTTTAGTTTTGTAAGTTGAGTTTTGACTGGTAATGGCTTTAGACACCAACGTTGTATCTCAGGTTATTGACCGTTGTGGAGAGTGCGGTTTGTGCTGCTGGCGATATGTTCCACACAAAACTAAGACGTTTTCTTATGGGAAGCAGGGGGTAGGAAATACTACGGAACTGAAACACTATGCATCAAAGACTTGTTTCATGAATGAGTTTCTTAAAAATATACATTTGACTATGACAACACTTTTACCCCAAAGGACGCAATTACAAAATAAAAATCAAGGTCCAAACACAGAACCCTGATGGAACTCCATGATTAACTTTAGGGTGAGAAAAAAAAATCATTGATTAAATTAAGACAGGAATCAAATCCTAGATGGAGTACACATTTTCCTCCACAAGATAGTGGAATATTTTATTAATCAAACAAAAGTCAATGCACATTTGTAAACAACAAATTTATTCCAAATAGATCATTTTACATTTTCTTGTAGTCGTGTTTTTTGTTAGCCATAAAAAAAAAAAAAAAAAATACAATGTGTATTTCACTGCGTTTATGAGACAACGCTTTTCATCAAACATATAGTATCTGCATGTCTTCAAAACCTAGCAAGGAGCTGAAAGGGGTGCAGCACAGTCCATCTTTTTCCTAAACACCTTCTCGTGTCCCAGCTGTCCATCAGTTTCATACCAATCCTGGTCAAGAAGAACTGAGAGAACTGAGTGGAATGACAATTTTCAGGATGTATTGTGGCACTGGTGCCTCTGGTGGGAATTTCAGTCGAAGCATGAACAATTCCCTTAAAGCATCAACCCTCCACAATTCGACGAAGTAGGTTTCCTAAGCCACCCTTAGCTACCTGGAGTGGGGTCTTCTCCTCTTTGTTCTCGATGTAAATGCTGGCCCCATGTTCCACCAGTAGCTTGGCTGCTTCGACACGCTCCTCATCGCATGCCAGGTGGCTGTAAAAAAAAAAAAAAGAATTAAACAGAAATCTGAAAGAAAACTTTTTTGTACATTAAACTAAAATGCTTCCCAACCTCATGTTAAAATTCCATTAAATTGCAATGAAAGTGAAAAAATAAACTAAAACGTGTGACTGATACCACCGAAAGGAAGTGAAAAACCCCACGTTTCTCTAGACACATACAGAGGTGTATTGCCCTGCGAGTCCTGGATGTTTGTTGAGGCGCTCTGTTTGAGAAGCAGCTGGATGAGACGGTAGTTGCCTTTAGCTGACGCCCTGTGAAGTGGGGTGGAATCCAACTTGTCAGTAGCATTGGGGTCTGCTCCATTTTCCAGCAACAGCAAGGCAATCTGAAAAGCCAAGAAACTGTGTCAAACACTGACAAGTAACCCAGTTTAAGCCCCAGTAGTTTCCCTTTGGCAAGACGCGCACATTTTCTCAACTGGTGCTTTTGGTTTCTGAAAGAAGCCACCAAATCCGCACATACTGGTGGAAATTTTAATCTCACGTAGGAAGTGAGACGAAAAATGGAAATGAGACTTGCTGAAACTGATGACTCTTGAATACTTAAAATATAGAAGGACTTGTTTCAGTAACTAATTAGTTTGTATTTTATTTTTAAAATTTTGCCTGAAAATGCTGTTTCACGCTCTTAAACACCGATAAATTAAAGGCATAGCATTCCTTGAAGGAATGCATCTCACCCACTGCCTTTCATGTTCATTCAACCTTTATTTAGACAGGTAAATCCCATTGAGCCTCGAGGACTCATTTACAAGAGAGACCTGATTTTAACAAAGAATGATGACAACAATGGACAACAGCAACAACAAAAAACAGTTATAAAATGTCATACTCCAGTTTTTTCTTTATTTTTTAAAACAAATAGGATGGCTAAAAAAGGTAACAAAAACAGCTAGGTTCTAAGGTGAATGTAGAAAACTAAAAACAGGAACATGTCTGCGTTGGTCCCTGCCAGGAGTCCAACAGATTCTTAAAGCCACTTAGAGAGGTCAAGGTCGAGAGCTTCAAATCTTTTTGTAAGATGTTCCAGGAAACAGGAGCGGAGCAGGAGAAGACCCTTTTGCCTAGTTCAGTCCTCATTGAGGGAACACTGCAGGTAATAATGTTCTGAGAGCGCACGCCGTAGCTGCACTCACGCAGAGACATGTAGGAGGAGATGTATGAAGACAGCAGACCAAGAAGTGATTTAAAGATGAAAATGTACCAGTGAGAGAGTCTGTGTGAAGTTAATGATGACCAGTTAACCAGTGAATACAGGGAGCAGTGATGGGTACGATAATCACAGCCAGTTATGAATCTTAGTGCACCATGATAGACAGCATCCAACATCTGCAGGGTTCTTGTAGGAGCGTCATGTAAATAATGTCACCGTAATCAATGGAGGGAAGGAAAGTCACAGATACAAGGCGTTTCCTAGCGTTCCGGTTAGACAGGATCTGTTTCTGAAAAAGAAACAGTGCAGCTACTCATCCATGTCAGTTTTAAATAAGAACATAACCTCCTTCTGGACCCACCGTGTTTTGACAGTTGGCAATTAGAAACTCAAACAATAAGTAAAAAGGCCTAAATGTTAGATTTTTGGAGAATGTCGTATAAAAGATGTTCTCAGGTTATTCCTTGTTTTGTAGATTACCAACAATAATGCATAATTTTGTGACCCTCTGAACCGTTTATAGCCTAAAAGGAGAAAGAAATGTATCCAATATTCTCTGGTCCATCGAAACGCAGAGGTTTATTTAAAAACATACTTTTAGAAGTTGGAAATCATCATACAGTGCTGTAACAGAAAATGTTTTCATGGTGGATTTCCTGCCATTTTTCTACTTGAATTATTTTATTTACATCATAAAAACCAACCACCACCTGGAGCAGAAAGACTCTTATGTCCGTATGCTCTTTGTGGACTTCATATCCACCTTCAACACCATGATCCCCCAAACCCTGATGGACAAACTATCCACACTAGGACTAAGTCCCTCCATTTGCAACTGGGTACTAGACTTCATAACAAACAGACCACAGTCTGTGAGGATCCACAACTTTTCCTCCTCCACCATAACCCTCAGCACTGGCTCTGCTCAGGGATGTGTGCTGAGTCTTCTCCTGTTCACTCTGATCACGTATGAGTGTGCAGCTACTCATCCAGGCTGTCACATTGTAAAGTTTGCAGATGATACAGTGGTGGTGGGATGCATCACAAACAACGATGAGTCCAGCTACAGGCAGGAGGTGGAACACCTGGAAAACTGGTGCAAAGAGAATAACCTTCACATCAATGCGAAGAAAACAAAGGAGATGATTGTGGACTTCAGAAGGAACAAACACACCTATCCCCCCCAAACATAAGAGGAACTGCAGTGGAAGTGGTCTCCAGCTACAAGTACTTGGGTGTACACATGAATGACAACCGCAGCTGGAGCAACAACACCACCAGCCTGATCAAGAAAGCTCATCAGAGACTCTACTTCCTCAGGCGGCTGAGACGAGCTGGACTGGGAAACTCAGTCCTCACCTCCTTCTACAGGTGTTCAGTGGAGAGCATCCTGTGCTCGAGCATCAACGTGTGGCATGGAGGCTGCACAGCTGCAGAAAGAAAAGCTTTGCAGAGAGTGGGGAAGGCTGCACAGAAGACTGTTGGAGTCAGCCTCCCCACCATCACAGACATCTACACCTCCAGATGCAGGAAGAGGGCCACCTGCATCATGAAGGACCCCACTCACCCAGCACGCACACTTTTTGTCCCACTCCCCTCAGGAAGGAGGCTGAGAAGCATTAAGTGTAGAACCACTAGACTGAGGAACAGCTTCTACCCTGAGGCTGTTAAGACTCATGACTCTCTAACCAGAATATTTGACTGTCAAAGTGCATTTATTACGCAAAAGTTAGACTGAGACACAACTTTACTATAATTTTGAGCAAACTAATAATTGTTTTTAAGTGTTACTCTTATTAAATTCTTGTTAAAAGTCCTCCCGTGCACGCCCCAGTGGCTGCCATTTTGCAGACAATTTCTGGCTGGCACAACACCGGCCCACATTTCCGGGTTGTCAGCGGTGACGTATAATAGATGCAACGTATACGGCGAAGCAACATATTTATGGGTTTTTCCATTTCATTAGACAAATATGGCCCGATGAGACTTATAGGGCGGAGCGAAGTTTAAGGCGGAAAATACGGCACCAAAAATGTTTTTATATACTTGTACAGGTCCTTCTCAAAAATTTAGCATATTGTGATAAAGGTCATTATTTTCCATAATGTAATGATAAAAATGAAACTTTCATATATTTCAGATTCATTGCACACCAACTGAAATATTTCAGGTCTTTAATTGTTTTAATACTGATGATTATGGCATACAGCTCATGAAAACCCAAAATGCCTGTCCCAAAAAATTAGCATATCATGAAAAGGTTCTCTAAACAAGCTATTAACCTAACCATCTGAATCAACGATGTAACTCTAAACACCTGCAAAAGATTCCTGAGGCTTTTAAAAACTCCCAGCCTTGTTCATTACTCAAAACCACAATCATGGGTAAGACTGCCGACCTGATTGCTGTCCAGAAGGCCATCATTGACACCCTCAAGCAAGAGGGTAAGACACAGAAAGAAATTGCTGAACAAATAGGCTGTTCCCAGAGTGCTGTATCAAGGCACCTCAGTGGGAAGTCTGTGGGAAGGGAAAAGTGTGTCAGAAAACGCTGCATGATGAGAAGAGGTGACCGGACCCTGAGGAGGATTGTGGAGAAGGGCCGATTCCAGACCTTGGGGGACCTGCGGAAGCAGTGGACTGAGTCTGGAATAGAAACATCCAGAGCCACCGTTCACAGGCGTGTGCAGGAAATGAGCTACAGGTGCCGCATTCCCCAGGTCAAGCCACTTTTGAACCAGAAACAGCAGCAGAGGCGCCTGACCTGGGCTACAGAGAAGCAGCACTGGACTGTTGCTCAGTGGTCCAAAGTACTTTTTTTGGATGAAAGCAAATTTTGCATATCATTCGTAAATCAAGGTGCCAGAGTCTGGAGGAAGACTGGGGAGAAGGAAATGCCAAAATGCCAGAAGTCCAGTGTGAAGCACCCACAGTCTGTGATGGTCTGGGGTGCCATGTCAGCTGCTGGTGTTGGTCCACTGTGTTTTATCAAGCGCAGGGTCAATGCAGCTATCAGGAGATTTTGGAGCACTTCATGCTTCCATCTGCTGAAAAGCTTTATGGAGATGAAGATTTCATTTTTCAGCACGACCTGGCACCTGCTCACAGTGCCAAAACCACTGGTAAATGGTTTACTGACCATGGTATGACTGTGCTCAACTGGCCTGCCAACTCTCCTGACCTGAACCCCATAGAGAACCTGTGGGATATTGTGAAGAGAAAGTTGAGAGACGCAAGACCCAACACTCTGGATGAGCTTAAGGCCGCTATCGAAGCATCCTGGGCCTCCATGACACCTCAGCAGTGCCACAGGCTGATTGCCTCCATGCCACGCCGCACTGAAGCAGTCATTCATGCAAAAGGATTCCCGACTAAGTATTGAGTGAATAACTGAACATGATTATTTGAAGGTTGGTGTTTTTTGTAATAAAAACACTTGTCTTTCATTGGTGGGATGAAATATGCTAATTTTTTGGGACAGGCATTTTGGGTTTTCATGAGCTGTATGCCATAATCATCAGTATTAAAACAATTAAAGACCTGAAATATTTCAGTTGGTGTGCAATGAATCTGAAAGAAAGTTTCATTTTTATCATTACATTATGGAAAATAATGACCTTTATCACAATATGCTAATTTTTTGAGAAGGACCTGTATAAAGAGATGTTATCAACTCTACTGTAATGTCTGGTTGACAGTCCCAATTTTTTTTGACCAAAATTAAACTGAAGTAAATGGGAAGAAGAGGCTTGATTAATATGGGCAGCATTTATCTCAGACATTCTTTATCCATAAATGACTCCACCTCGAGTTTTTCCAACAGACAAGTTTATAAGCAGGGAGTTCTTCTAAAGAACAATTCATAAAGCTGCTGTGAACAACCTTCAGCAAACAACAAATGACAAAAGTTTGTGGTTAAAACAAAACAAACAAAAAAACACGTTATTGCTTTAATCTACATAAAAATAAGTTTTTCTGGTAAATGAACTAGATTTTTTTTTTTACCTTTACTAAACTTTAACCTGGTGTTGTTAAAAATTAAAACAAAAAATTTGCTTCACCTTTCCCACACACACACATTTTGATGTTGCCAGTCCAGGGGATTGAATCGATGACCTTTCGAGGCTCGCCTTCTCTAACCTCTGCGCCACCACTCCCCCCACCTATTGTGGGGCAAGATTAATATCATTCAAATCATCGCCGCCCCTCAGTTGAACTGTGGTTTTGATGTTGCCCATTACAAGTCTGCTAGATGTCTTGAAAAGGTATAAACATTTGATTAAACATTTCTTGTGGGGAGGTAAAAGAGAGAGAATAAAACTAGATAAATTGTATGTCCCTAGAGAAAAAGGTGGTCTAGGACTTCCGGATTCGAAGTGTCACTGCTTGTCATTTTAAATGGCTTAATTAGTTAAATACTGGGAGGAATCTGAGAAGGGGCAAGAATGGTTAAGCATTGAGACTGGTATTTGTTCACCGTTTGACCCAAAACACAAATTGTTGCCAAAGACTGACATAACAACTCTGTTGTTATTCAGTTTTATAAAGTTTGGTCAAAGGTACCGGTACAGAAAATGTTATAAAGTTTCCACATCAGGTACAGAATGATGAGTCTCTCTGGAACAACCCAGCTACATGTACTGGTAAAGCACCTGCACTTTAAGTTCCCTTTAGTGGAACATCTTCAGGTCCTGTTGTAGCCAATCTAAGCTCTTTTTGCACCACAAGTGCTCAAGTAATGACAAAATGTGAGTGTAGGTTGTGATTGCTTTGTTTATCCAACATAAAGGAAGATAAAAATGTTGGCATAAAGCTAAGGATAAATTTGCAGAATGAAATTAAACCAAAGTTTGTCTACTGACAACGACTGCCAGTAAACCTGAGATGCAGTTGTTCCAGAGTAATGAATTACCCTTTGCTGCCAGTGGGTGGCAGTAGGTAAATAAGCAATAAAATCATTTAAGAAACAAAACAGAATGAGTATGCAACATGTGGATATATTAGAATGTTTCAAAACTATGGATTTGAAAACGAATAGAGGAAATTCAGATCTGGACCCTGCACAAAATATCACCTCAGATGATGATAGCTGTAATGGTCCAAAGTAGACAAAAACAGCGAGCTTAAGACAATATGACAAATTTAAAGCTGAGATTTTATGAACTACCTTTGGACAGTTTTTACGTGACTGATGTCAAGGAGTTCCCCGTTTTGGGCAAATAAGAGTTACTATGACGCTGCTGCCATTTTTCACGACAAACTTATGTGATTTCAGTTTTCAAACACAAAGGCTATAATAATAATAATAATAATAATAATAATGTCATCACAATGTCAGCACTGTATGTTTCCATACAATGGCGAAATTAGTCTCTGCATTTAACCCATCCACCACCAGGTGGTGCAGTGGGCAGCTATTTAAAGCGCCCAGGGGGCATTTTGGGGATGAGACGTGCTGCCCAGAGACGCCAACAAACAAGGGAGACTGAGAGCTGTTAAGGAAGAGCGTCATGCGTCTTCCTTCAATTACTACTAGGATATCAGTGTTCAATAAAACTGGCCTTGAGAGTATACAAAACAGACTGATAATCAATAATGTCCGTCCATTCGTCCACCCCACTAAACAACAGTGTGCCCATTGTGTAACACTTTGGTTGGTGGTGTGCCACAAGATTTTCTTTTTATACGACAAAAGTGTTGTATCTCAAAGAGGGTGAAAAACACTACGCTAGCTGATGGCTGAGGTCAAACCCCAACCCAGAACTGGGCTAAAGGCAGGAGAGAAAATAAAGAACGAATAGATGAATGATTAGATAGAAGAATGTGATGTCTCAGTAGTTGTTACTGCAAGCAGACAACACTACCTCGTATCTGTCTTTGGAGGCGGCGTAGTGCAGAGGGGTGCATCCATTTTGATTGACTGAGTTCAGCTGAGCTCCTTTGCTGATCAAAGATGTCACTATGTCCTCTCTGCCTGCAGAGGCAGCAATGTGCAAAGGACTCCAAGAGGCCTGGGGAGTGGACAACACACCACATATGGCGTTAGTAACACTCTGAAACAACATTTATTACATCACATTAAAGATGAGGTGTCACTTTTAGACGATAAGAGTGCATCAACTTATAAAAAAACCCTTTTGATTTCTTTTTGAAAAGCTTTTAATTTAAACACACTGACAAAGAAAAGCCATACATCATCTTGGAGATTCACATCAAGTCCCAGTTCAAGCAGAAACGTCACGATACTGGTGTGCCCAGCTGAACAAGCCCAGTGTAGAGCGGTTCTACCATCCTGAAATCAAATTATATTTTCAATAAGGGCTCATTAAAATATTGCTCATGTAGCTTTAACATTCTTACCTGGTCCGTTTTGTTAGCAAGCGTTTTATTTGACAAAATACACTGTTTTACTTTCTCGTACTGTCCGCTGTATGCTAAATTACAGATCTCCACATTCGACACGGAACCCTCCATGCTTAAATTTTTTGCTAATCTTCAGTAAAAACTTGTAGGAAACGACGATTTTGAAATTACTGCACTCAACACAGACGCAATGACTCAGGAAATTATTTTCTCTACATCCGCCTGGGTCGACGATTTTCACTTCAAAGTAAAACACCTGGTTTGGAATATCTTCTCAAAGTGTACGCAAATAACAATTTACATAGAAATTACTCTGAATACTTATTATATATCTATATAAATACATTGTAAAGTACATAATTTCTGACAACAATCGTTATTTTTTGTTGAACGAAACCAAAAATATTTTATTTTGAAAGCTACGCATTTTTGGCCAAAGGAAGTAAAACTTGAGAGGCAGTGACTCAGGAAATTATTTTCTCTACATCCGCCTGGGTCGACGCTTTTCACTTCAAAGTAAAACACCAGGTTTGGAATATCTTCTCAAAGTGTACGCAAATAACAATTTACATAGAAACTACTCTGAATACTTATTATCTATCTATATAAATACATTGTAAAGTACATAATTTCTGACAATAATCGTTATTTTTTGTTGAACGAAACCAAAAACATTTTATTTTGAAGGCTACGCATTTTTGGCCATAGGAAGTAAAACGTGTTTCAAGATGGACGCGTTGTTTTCTAAGTAAAGACGTAACAAAGCCAGTTTTGAATTATTATAACGTTATCCTCACGATTTATCACTTTTATTGTTATTTCTTGTTTATTTGTTGTTTCGATTAAATTGTTACAAACATGGCAAGCACGTTGGTAAGTCTATCACCATTATACAGTTAACGTTCGAGTATTTGAGCTTTTTTTTGTTATTAGGTTAAATATTATTTAACTCAGTTTTGATTAAGTGTTTATTACGTGTTTATCGCTTCAGGATTTCAGGACACACGCTGACCAGTCGTGTCGATATTCTGAAGAGTTTGTCAACATTTACTATGATTGCATGGATAAGAAAAGAAGGGTGAGTTTTGTCACGTGAATGGTTTAGTTTATACACAAGTATTCCAGTGTTTGCTTTAGATCGCATTATGAACACACTAGCATCTATTTTAGGTGGTTTATACCTAATTCAACACTGCAAATTATTCTGCTGTTACCCAGTTTCCTCACCAGGGAGCAGTGACTTAACCCACATCTTCATAGCTGCTCTGTTGGTATTTACATTTAGGCAAATTTGATGTTTTTTAATTAAAAAGTAGAAAAGTTGAGCATTGTAATTCAGATGTGTAATATTAAACCTAAATCATCAAACACATATAATGTATTTGAGATAGCTGCATGGTTGAGTTGCATTATAAATGTTTTTGCCTGACGGTGGCACGGTAGCTCAGTTGGTAGAGCTGTTGCCTCTCAGCGAGAAGGTTGCTGGATCAAATCCCAGCCTTTCTGGGTGGAGTTTGTATGTTCTCTCTGCACATGTGTGGGTTTTCTCCCACAGAACTCTAAAGTGTGAGTGAGAGAGTGAATGTCTGTTTGTCTCTGCGTCCCTGTGATGGACTTGTGACTTGTCCAGGGTGTCCCCCACCTCTTGCACGGTGATTGCTGGACATGGGCACCAGTGACCCCAGTTACCCAGAAAGGAAGAAGCGGGTAAAGATAATAGATGTCTTTACCTCATGCCACTGTGTGTTCAAATTCAAAAATAAATGTAAAAATAAATAAAGGTATAGTTAAATTATGTGCAATTAAAAACTTAACATTACTTTTAAGAAATGCATATCATCCAATAAACCATCAGTGCATGAATTGATGCATATTTAATAAAAATTGTTCAGTGCTTCATGAGATAATTTGCAAACATGGCAATTAAATGCACTAAAACAATATGATTAGCAAAACATTTTATTTCTTTTACAAAAAACAATTAATTTAGTGTTCAGAGTCTTCATTTTTTAAAGGCTAATACTTAAAAAGACAAAATTTGCAAATGATGATTCTTATATTTACAGTGACTTGTGAAAGTATTCACCCCCTTGGCTTTTTACCTACTTTGTTACATTCTGACCTGTATTTAAATGTTGTTGTTTTTTTTAAATCTGAATTGTTTGTATTTACACAAAATTCTAAGTTGATGAAGTGAAATGAAAACGCTGAATATATATATAAAAAAAACATTTGGGAAAATAAAAATCTGAAAATTACCATGTGCATATGTATTCACCCCCTTTGCCATGAAGCCCCTAAAAGTTCTGGTGCAACCACTTACCTTCAGAAATCACGTGCTTAGTGAAAGGAAGTCCACCTGTGTGCAATCTAAGCGTCATATCTGTTGGATAAAAATATCTTCTATTTATTTTACTTACTCAAAAAAGCAAGTAAAACGCGAGGACATGAGAAGATTTTTAACCGGTTTTACTTGCAAGGGCAGACTTTCACAACAGGTTACACAGATGTGCAGAAGTTTTACATGTATGGAGTCCAGTGACAAAGAATCTGCCACAGACAGTGTGCGAGAATTATTTTTATTTCACAGGCAAACACTGATGACCTTGGTCACCCAGCTGTACATGCAGGATCTAATCAGCTCCTTAGTCAGCCCTCTCTGAGAGAGAAGATAACTCTCTCGTAACTCAAACACATGGTTCATGGGCAGTTAACATTCTCAACCATAGTAGTTTAAAAAAATCCATAAACCTTGACCACAAATCTCCTGACAACCTGATGTATCACTATTCACACACCTTTTCTGAAAGGCCCTAGAGGCTGCAACGCCAGTAAGCAAGAGCCACCACTAACCAAACAACACTATGAAGACCAAGGAAAACGAGTCAGGGACTTGTTGGGAAGTACAATTAAGTTGGGTTATAAAAAAATCCAAATCTCTGATGATTTCTCAGAGCACCATCGAATCCATTGTCGTCAAATGGAAAGAACTTGGTACCACAACAAACCTGCCAAGAGAAGGCTGCCCACCAAAACTCTCAGACCAGGCAAGGAGGGTTTTAACCAGAGACCTAAGGTAACCCTGAAGGAGCTGCTCAGTTCACAAGCAGAGACTGGAGTATCTGTCCATATGACTCCAACAAGTAAAGTGTTATCTGTTGTCGTCATTGTATGTTCCCATACAATGGCCAAATTGGTTCTCTACATTTAACCCATTGCACCTTGGATACACCCAGGTGGAACAGTGGACAGCTATATGAGGCGTACACTCCATAGAGCTGGGCTTTATGGAAGAGTGACCAGAAAAAAAGCATTTCCTTTCAGACAAAAATAGAAAAGGTTCATTTTGAGTTTGCCAAAATTCATGTTGAAGAAGTTCAAGAGTCTTTATTATCCCCAAGGGGCAGTTTGTTTCACAGTCAGTAGGCACATAAATCAACCATACTAGACAAGACATTGAGACATTAAAATAACAGAAAACATCACTGTTCGTTGAGAAGCCTGATGTCTACAGGGATGAATGAGTTTTTCAGTCTGTTCGTTCTACATCTGGGCAGTAGATACCTGCGTCCAGATGGAAGCAACCTGAATTCACCATGGAGTGGATGATCAGGATCTGCCAGAATCAGTCCGACCTTGTTCAGTGGCCTCACGTTGTGTAGGTCAGTGAGGTTCTGTAGAGCTATGCCAGCAGTTTTGTTGCACATCCTGACACTCAAGAGTTTATTCCTGTTTTTTCGTGTGAAAAGTCCAAACCAACAAATGAAGGTAAAAGTTAGGGGTGCACCAATTGCAGTTTTCTGGCCGATCACTGATTTCTAAAAAGTCTGACCTGCCGATTCCGATTTGGCCGGTACCGATTTTGTTTTATAAGAAACATGGTCAGGTGTTATAAGGTCACAATGTACCTTCAATTTTCCAGTCATATTTTATTGAAAAACATACCCTTGAACAATATCCTAGAAACAATACAAACTTATTTTAACTGGCCATGAGGTAGTGCTCTGAAAAATCAATGAAGTTCAGACAATTGTTGTTAAAACAAACAAACAAAAAAATTGGTAGAAGTCGGTTTCTCTTGCAAGTATCGGTCGATTTCCCAAAATTAAGGAAATCGGGGACGATAAATCATCCGGCTGATAAATTTAAAAAAGTTAAAAGAGACTCAATAAAACATGAATAAAACATTCTCATAAAAAGTAGAATCAACAATAAAACCAGAGCTTCCAATAAAAATACATTCTCTGGTGGCCTTCTTACAAAGTGAGTTCACATGGGGGTCAAAGTTCAGTTTGCCATCAAGAACAGTTCCCAGATATTTATATTGTTGCACCACCTCAACAGCTTCACGGTTATCAACCACAGGAGTGACAAGTGAGGAGACTTTTCTAAAATCAAAGACCATCTCCTTTGTCTTAGAAACATTTAACTTTAAAAGGCATGTGGCAGACTCACCAAATGTATGGAGGAAGGTTCTCTGCTCAGATGAGACCAGAGTTGAACTTTTCGGCCACCAAAGAACACATTATTTCTGGTTCAAACCAACACATCTCATCACCCCAAGAACACCATCCCCACAGTGAAACATGGTGTTGGCAGCATCTTGCTGTGGGGATGTTTTTCAGCAGGGACTGGGAAACTGGTCTGAGTCGAGGGGAAGATGGATGGTGCTAAATACAGAGATATTCTTGAGAAAAACCTGTTTCGGTCTGTCAGTGATTTGAGACTGGGACGGAGGTTCACCTTCCATCAGGACAATGACCCAAAGCTTACTGCCAAAGTAACACTCAAGTGGTTAAAGGGAAAATGTGTAAATATATTGAAATGGTCTAGTCAAAGCCCAGACCTTAATCCAATTGAGAATCTGTGGTCAGACTTGAGATTGCTGTCCACCTGCGGGAACATCTAACTTGAACGAGCTGGAGCAGTTTTGCCTCGAGGAATGGGCAAAAATCCCAGTGGCAAGATGTGGCAAGCTCAGAGACTTGCAAGTGTAGTTGTCACAAAATGTGGCTCTACGAAGAACTGACCTTACGGGGGTGAATAGTTTTGCAAACTGAAGTTTTCTGTTATTTTGTTTAGGCCTGTCACGATAACAAATTTTGCTAGGTGATTAATTGTCTCAGAAATTATTGCGATGAACGATAAAATTGTTTGAAATTTGACAATAATTTGTATTTATTATCAAATTTAATAAGAAATGTTTGTTAATTAGTTTTGTTTTAATACCTGCTTTGACCACCGGATGGCAGTATAAGACTGTTTGAACCGAAAGATGGATAGTGAGGGAATGAGCAGCGTGACTCTTTAAGAAAAATGGGAGGAAGGCCCCGGGCAGCACGGTGGCGCAACTGGTAGAGCTGCTGCCTCTCAGCGAGAAGGTCCCTGGTTCAAACCCCGGTCCAGGGGCCTTTCTGGGTGGAGTTTGCATGTTCTCTCCGTGCATGCGTGGGTTTTCTCCGGGTGCTCCGGTTTCCTCCCACAGACCAAAAACATGCATGTTAGGCTAATTGGTAACTCTAAATTTTCCCTAGGTGTGAGTGAGAGAGTGAATGGTTGTTTGTGTCGTTTGTCTCTATGTGGCCCTGTGATGGACTTGCGACCCGTCCAGGGTGTACCCCGCCCCTCGCACAGTGACTGTTGGACATGGGCACCAGCGACCCCCGTGACCCAAAATGGAATAAACGGGTAAAGATAATGGATGGATGGATGGATGGAGGAAGGCCCCTTGACGTGACATGGGCAGTCTCTCCTTCCTTTTTTTCCAGTTCTGAAAATGGCGGACGCTCAGTGTGGTTTGAGCTCTTTAGCATAGCTTTTTTCACACAAAGCTTTTAATTAAAAAGAATCAGTAAACAAGTTCTCAGCTTCTTTTTACAGAGAAAAACAACTTTGTACACGAAGACACGGGTTTCAACCGTGAATTTTGGAGCTT
The DNA here is from genome assembly GCF_014905685.2 of Nematolebias whitei. Lineage (NCBI taxonomy): Eukaryota > Metazoa > Chordata > Actinopteri > Cyprinodontiformes > Rivulidae > Nematolebias > Nematolebias whitei. The sequence continues at coordinate 32,217,733 of NC_056501.1, read as the reverse complement.
CAACAAGCCCCCCCCCCCCCCCCCGAGGTCGGCCTGTTAGCTTAGCTCGTAGCTTAGCTTCTCAGCTTAGCTGCTGTTAATGATCCAAAAACGTGATTTTGGACAGTTAAAATGGATTTTAAAGTGAAAGGGAGGGGTCAGTGAAGAGCACCGGAGTTGAGCTTTTTGTCATCCAGTGTCTTCAGTAGAAAGAGAGAGACACGAAGAAACGATAAAGGCAATAAATTAAAATCTATATATTATTCTATTCTTACAAATTTTTATAATTTATTTTTCAATTGATTAACAAATTAATTTGTAGAGTTTGCCATTTTTGTATCTTTAAGCCTTTTTGTTTCTGTATATCCTTCAAACATTTCTGTTTCTTTTACATATCTGTATAAATTTCCTCTTCATTTTCACCAGTTGGCTATTTACCACTGCTGTGGTCCAATTTCATAAAATAGTACCAGGAACCAGATGTAGAACAACAGTCGCACCTCTTTTATACCAATAGTTAACAGACTTTGATAACTTTTGCTCTTTCTGCCCTCAATTCATCCACATAAAGCACAGTTGTTTTTAGACACAGCCATCTTAATGTTACGTCATTGTGTAATCAGTCAGAGGGGAGTGGTGGTGCACAGGTTAGAGAAGGCAAGCCTGTGATTAGGAGATTGCAGGTTCACATCTCTAGGCCATTATAACAGAAGTTTGAGTGGGAAAGGTCGAAAAGTCTTACACACCTGCCTCCACCCTTATTTACCCCAATGTGTGGCCCTGAACAAGCCCTTTAACCAGTGTTGCCAGGTGAGAAATGTAGGATTATCGTACTAGAGACATAAAATTATCGTATTTTGAGGGAAATTATTGTACACCCGTCATAACCAAAATAACAAATCTATTGATGCATTATAGTAGTGATGGGTCCGCTTCCAGACCGGCTCTGCTTCTTCTTTCTTTTCTGTTTTCTCTTCCTCACCCATGGCGCGGGTGCAGCAGACTACTCAGCCAATCATGGCCGTTGTTCTGAGGCAAACGCATACACGTCACTCGTAGGTCACATTTAGAAAAGCACGATTGGCTGGAATTTCCAGCATCTGTTTGTGGACACAAAAGCCTTCAGGGTTCACAAAAAAACTCAGACATACAGTTGCGACAGGCTGATGACAACTGATTACAACCACACATTCACAGAATGGTCAAATTATCATACATTTGGCCTTTTTTGGGATTATTATCTGTACATCATAGAGGGCAAAATTGTCGTACAAATACGATAATTATCGTACACCTGGCAACGCTGCCCTTAACATGTGTTAGCAAAACAGCTCTTGAACCAATGGACAGACGTGAAACTCTCTGAACGTAATCATTGAACATCTGCAACTCATTTCCAACTTGATATGTCCAGTACATTTATTTTAAAATAAATAAATGAAATTTATATTAAATCCTTAATACTGTTTCCCTTGACAATTTATATTTTTGCTGTCGTTGGATGTAACTGGGACCCTGTGTGCACAATTTCGTTCCACCTCATGTACCACATGTGATGTGAATGACAATAAAGAACCTTGAAATTTGTTTTTTCCCACCTGAAGAACAACGTTCAGTCAAACATCACAGCAGATCTAGTTACTCCTCTGCTCACTGATGCACATTTATTTGCTCAAGACCTGATTATTCAAACACATGGCTAAGTTATAACTTGCTTAACTTTAGCGTGGTCAATTTGTTTTAAAGGTTTGCACAATTTCTTGACAACACTTAAATTCAATGCCAAAGAAAAAAAAAAGTGCTTTAAAGTTTGTAACTTTTAGGATTTATTTGTATTTTGGGGGCTACTGTAAGGCATGTTTTTTGCTTCTGTTGGTGTATTTTTCTATTATTGATTGTCTTCTGTGTTTCAGAACTTGACCCGGCTGTACATGGACAAGGCGACCCTGGTGTGGAACGGCACTGCCGTGTCAGGACAAGATGCTCTGAGCGAGTTTTTTGAGTCTCTGCCATCGAGCGAGTTTCAGGTTCAAACACTGGACTGTCAGCCAGTTCATGGTCAGTGAGGCAATACGATGCCTATCCAATGTTCATACAAAGATAACTTTGGGATTTATAGCATTAAAGTATGAAATGTGTTGGGAAAATCCAAGTTTGAAAAAAAATGGCATACCTTTAGTGAAATTGAGCTTTGCATCATTTTGAATGCTTTTCATTCCCAGAACATGCGACCCAAGGCCAGACTACTTTGCTGGTGGTGACTGGTGGGTTAGTCAAGTTCGAAGGCAACAAACAGCGATTCTTCAACCAGAATTTTCTTCTTACGGCTCAGGCTTCACCCAATGACCAACCCGTGTGGAAGATCGCAAGTGACTGTTTCCGATTTCAGGACTGGAACAGCTGAGGCTTTGTTTGCTTTTGTTGCTGTTTTATGTTTGCTTGATTCATTAACAGCAATCGTCTTGAAGCATTTGTATTTTTGCATTTTGTAAAATAAAATCAGTCTTTACAATCAACGCGTACGATATTTTTGTTGCATTTTATAGAGCTGAATACAAGCAGTTCTTTTATTTGCAAGTTTATATTTTCAAACCATCTATCCAGCAACAGCTCGAGCAGGGAGGTCAGTCATCTGGGGCGGCTGTGGTTAGAGCAGACGCCTTCCAATGGGAGAGTTGGAGGTTTGATTCCACCAGCAGTCACATGCTGAAGTGTCCCTGGGCAAGACACTGAACCCCTCATTGCCTCTGATGCGTGTCCCATCGGTGTATGAATGGGATCTAAAGCTCTGATTAGTCTGTTATGGTAGAGTGCTGTATGCATGGCCAGCCCAAGGCATAAGCAAACAGCTTAGGGCCCCGGGGTTATTTCTATTTGATTCTATTACACACAATTCCATTATAAAGTTGTGATTATTTGTTTTTACAATAATATATATCTCAGCATATCACATACTTGGGGAAAAACGATACAAAATGAGCTGATCTAACCTGTATGTAAGTGATAAAATTGTGTTAAAACAGTTGTGTGCTTCAATATTACTTTAATCAGTCAAATCAAATCAGTTTTTGTGTTTTTAATGCCAAAATACTCAAACACAAAATATTTAATTTTTAAAGGGAGTCATCGAATGCAGAGAAAGTTATATTTGACCAGTTTGTTAATGGGTAGTTTTATCAATACACTCTGCCACGTCTGGCCTTTTGAGGACATTCATGAGCTTGATGTGGCCCATTTATGAAATGCATGTTTTATTTTAATCAGCATACTCGCCTGAAATAGTGTAGTTGGGTATTTTATTGTGTGAGGACGTAATTAAATCGAGGGAGTGCTGCTATAAATCTTCACATGGAGATTCTGGATCCATGTGAAACTTTCTACAGAACAGTGTGTACCTCTGACTCGCTTTGCACTTGTTAGTCCAAATGAAGATGAGTTTGACACCCGTGCACTAGATGAAATATACATATAAGATAATGTAAACAGGGCTGTCAGAGGGCACCAAACCAAATTTCGCTAAGGGCCGCATGGCGGCTTGGGCCAGTACTGGCTGTATGAATGGGTAAATGAGGGCACAGGCTGTAGAGTAAAGAGCTTTGAGTGTCTTGAGAAGATAGAAATGTGCTATAAAAGTATGGTCCATTTACATCACTTTCCACAGCCACCTCTTCTGAGAGGACCCCAAGGCTCATAGTCTTAACAATATATATCAAGTGTATTAGACAAATACACAAAACAAACTACGTTTTTATTGTTTGAGATTTCCTAAACCTGAAACCATTGGAGGCTGAAGAACATCCATCATACTGTATTTACCCACTTCTTCCTTTTTGGACTGCTGGTGCCCACGTCCAGCCGTCATTGTACGAGAGGTGGGGGACACCCTGGACAGGTCTCCAGTCCATCACAGGGACACATAGAGCCAAACAACCATTAACTCTCTCACTCACACCGCAGGACAATTCAAAGTTACTAATCAGCCTAACATGCATATTTTTGGTCTGTGAGAGGAAACTGGAGTACCCAGAGAAAATCCACACAGCACGGAGAGAACATGCAAACTCCACCCAGAAATACCCTGGAACTGGGATTTGAACCAGGGACTTGCTCATTGAGAGGCAGCAGCTCTACCAGTTGCGCCACCGTGCTGCCTGGCTGAAGAACATGTTACATGCAATTATTGTGCTCTTGAATTACATCCATCCATTATCTTTACCCGCTTCTTCCATTTTGGGTCACGGGGGTCACCGGTGCCCATGTCCAGCAATCACTGTGTGAGGGGTGGGGTACACCCTGGACAGGAACTGCAGTGGAAGTGGTCTCCAGCTACAAGTACTTGGGTGTACACATGAATGACAACCTCAGCTGGGGCAACAACACCACCAGCCTGATCAAGAAAGCTCATCAGAGACTCTACTTCCTCAGGCAGCTGAGACGAGCTGGACTGGGAAGCTCAGTCCTCACCTCCTTCTACAGGTGGGCAGTGGAGAGCATCCTGTGCTCCAGCATCAACGTGTGGCATGGAGGCTGCACAGCTGCAGAAAGAAAAGCTTTGCAGAGAGTGGCGAAGGCTGCACAGGAATCTGTTGGAGTCAGTCTCCCGACCATCACAGACATCTACACCTCCAGATGCAGGAAGAGGTCCACCTGCATCATGAATGACCCCACTCACCCAGCACACACACTTTTTGTTATGTGAAGGGCCTTGCTCAAGGGCTCAGAGTGGGGCAAATGAGGGTGGAGGCAGGTGTAGGTGCTAGGCCTTGTCCTCTCTGGTCCGGATGACATGGCGTCCCAGTGTTCCATAAAGAACTACAAATCGTGACTCATCCGACCACAGAACAGTCTTCCATTTTGCCACACTCCATTTTAAATGACCCCTGGCCCAGTGCAAACGTCTGAGCTTGTGGAGCTTGCTTAGAAATGGCTTCCTCTTTGCACTGTAGAGTTTCAGCTGGCAACGGCGGATGGCACGGTAGATTGTGTTCACTGACAATGCTTTCTGGAAGTATTCCTGAGCCCATTCTGTTATTTCCTTGACAGTGG
>NC_056501.1:32149248-32202708 GCF_014905685.2 Nematolebias whitei | reverse complement strand
TCAAAACAATCAATCATTAACAAACATCAAAACAATCAATCATTAACAAACATCAAAACAATCAATCATTAACAACAATCAAGTGCTTTAGACAGGATAGCCAACTTGCTACTCGCAGAAACAGCCCGAGGACAACCAAGGCCAAAGTGGTTCAGAAAAAGTTTTGTAAGCTCTATCAGGCCACAGACTGATGAAGTCCTCTGGATGGGGGATGAAACGTTTCTTCACTTAAAGAAACTGGTCCAGATGACACAGTTTAACAGTTTTAACCATTTTTGTTATCTACCTGAATTGAGTTTACAACCTTTTTTTTTTTTTTTAATCAACTCATTGGATTAATACACACCTGTCACCCTCAGATAAAATTAATTTACGGGTAGTTAGGACATTCAAGAACAACTCAAGAACCACCAAAGTTCAAGAGTGCTATGAACTAGAAATCTGTCCACAGTGAAGCTTCACCGTGGACTGAGGATCAGACCAAGGAACAAGCTCTGGACCTAAAGGTGAGACACAAGTTTGACTGAAGTTTGCAGCTGCCCACAAAAAAAAAGTTTGACCTTCTTCAGAGGTTTTCTAGCCTAAAACTGGATCAACTGGCTGCAATAAGAAGTAGTTTGGAGGAGTTAAAGTGAGGCTTTCAAACCTAATAACACAGTAGCATTCAGCATGATGGTAGTAGCATCATACTGTGGTATTGATGCACAAAGTGGAGGGAGTAATGAAGGATAATGTCTTTCAAACTCTTCAGCTAAATGATTGAGACTTGGACACAGTTGGTTTTTCCAATAGGAAAATATTCCTCAACAAATGAACGGATTGATAAAACCCTGACCTCAACCTCATAGAAAATGTGTGGACTGATTAAAAGTTGTGAGGCCAACCAGATTTAAAAACGTTTTGAATAAACTACGAATTGACACATTTCCAGCCTGAATTATGCTAGACGCTTGTTGTCTCCAAAAGGAGTGATTGAGGTGTGACTTGTTGAGGGAAGTTTACACAAACATTAGTGAGAGAATGGATTTATTAAAGCCTGGAAGTAGGTTTGACACTGTACGGATTAAAGAACATCAAAAATACATTAAACTTGTGCACTCAATTCTGCATTAAATCATACACCCCAACTATGTGGAATAATGAGGAAAACAGTCAATTCAACAATAAATATGAAAAACATTTATTTTCTTAAATGATCAACAAGGCATGTGGTCGTAATGATGGGATCAATAACTGCAACAGGTTCCCCCCAAAAGATTAATAAATAAAAAAAGAACAAAGTGAAATGGCCTTAAATTCTAACTTTGAAATCCACCAGAACAGTACTTGAAAAACTACATTAAAACACTCCTATGATGAAAACAGGAACCGACACAAATTCAGATACTTCTCAAACCAAACTTCTACATTAAACTGCTAACTGAGCTCAAATACACACAGTATTACAGTATGCCAGTTCTGACTAGTACTTCTAAGTATTTTAGTCGCTAGGCATGCTTGCTCTTCAATAAATAAGGTGCCCACAGAACTACATGTTCCTATTCAAGAAAAGTCCCCCCTTCTTTGACAATTTCATATACTTCCTGAGTCATGTGACATATTTTAGTCTTCTACCAAAACAAAATAATAAATAACAAAAAGCAACTATAAAAACATCAGTGGTTCAACAAAAGGAGAGAGAAAAAAAAAAGGGTAAACAAACATGATCGCTGCTGCTGTTTAAATAAGTGTGTGTCAGTGGACATGGTACATGTGTTGTAAATCTAACATGGCAGTTCATCGGTGTGTGAAGCTTCTGTTGGCTCCACTGCACAAGCTCTGCAGCCTGAAGGCACAGGTACGTCTGCGCTCCAGCTTCACGAGTATTTGGACCACGGAGGCATGTTTCTATCTGCGACGACAAGAGCCGACACTTCTGATTGGATGGCAGTTATGTGCTGTGAATGTTTCAGGACACCCCCCCCCCCCCCTATTTATTTATTTAAAAATAAATTAAGACTTGTCATCTTCAGTGCAGCTCTAAGACCATCAGAAGTTCTACAAAGAGCAGCACAAATGGATCCACAGCTACAACTATGTACAGCTTTAACTTTTGTATGAAAGACGTTTTTCATTTGAATACACGAGCAGCCTTCAGCTCAGTACCAGCGTTACCATCTTTTACTGGCTTGGAAACCAGAACACTGCTGGGGCTCTTCACGCCTCCGTTTGCTCTGGAAGAATGCGTCTGCTCTCTTCCCATACATAAAAGAAACAGATCTCCACGTGGCCTTACCAGGATCAGTCACAACAGTTAATCTAACGTGAAGCTGCTTTTTTGTGTGTGTGTGTACGACTGGACAGAGGAGAGCCGCTCAGGCACTTTGGTCAACAACCAATGTAGCGGTACCTAATGTGGACAAAGTCTTGCATCTACGAACCTTTCACTAAAAACTGGACGGTAGGGTTTATGTCACAGTAGCCTGCTGTTGCACATACGTGCTAAAATGTTTTGACTTTTTGTGGCTCTACACACTGGAAATCTAAAATGAACTCAAGTTCCAGGCTAGTCCCCGCTTGTGAATTTGGTCAAACTATTTACAGAACTGAACAGTATTGGCGATATTACAGAGTCGTGGTGAAACCCCTCTACTTCCCTCCATACATTCGCTCGATGTCGGACAGGTAGTGGTTCTTCAGCTCTTTCCTCTTCAGCTTGAACGCGTCTGTGACGAGACCAGTCTCCGGAGTCCACGGCTCTGGGCTCAGATGGACTTTAACTGGAATCTCAAACCGTTGGAGTTTAACTACATGGTCAAGCAGAGGAAGAAAACCTTCATGATGAGCAAATTTAAAAATCACAACATCTGGACAACAGAGATATTTAAACAAACGGTCTAGTTGAAGATGCAAGTAATCAGAGTCGGCTCTTACTTTTAGCAGCAACATCTTTAATCTCTCGCAGAACCTCTTTTTCCATCTCGGGGTGAGTGCAGAGGTCCTCCCATTGTCTCTCGATGCCTTTGCTCTTAGCCAGCTCCGTCAGCTTTTTCTGGTTGGGAACTATGAAGCTGATCACATAGTTCTGATCGCTGTAGAAACAGGAGGAAGGTTTAACAAAATTAAAATCAGCAAATTTGCAGTAGAAACATTTACAATTGTTTAATTCATGTGGTGAAGATTTGGTGCAATGGATAGAAAACGTCTATCAACGTGCAGTTGATACAGAATTCAAAACACGTTTCATCCAAGGAATGCACATCGCTCAGCACCGTGCACGTTTTAAACAGACTCCGTGTGATCTGTTCACCGTATATGCTGGGGATCAGTCTACGACCAGATCAAATTTTAACTCAATATCTACATTATTATCCATTTTTTCAATTATTATCTAGGATAAAAATTAAGAAAACTACATGCAAAAATCTTCTGTTGATTTATTTTATTAACAGGCCTTTTATTGTACAGGTACTCAAAATGGAAATAAAAGCCAGACTTTGAATATTTCAAACAAAGGAGGAAAAAAAAAAAAAAAGTGCTTCCAGATAATTTTTTGCTTTGGATCTGTTTGGATGAAAGACCTAGAATTGATGAAGATGATGATTGATGTGCATCTGTTCCTCTTTCCTGTTCCGTTAAGTGCTCTGAGATGACTTCTGTTGTGACTTGGCACTATATAAATAAACTGAACGGGTTTCATCCCAACAGAAAATGTATCGTAACTCGAGAACACCGGAGTCTGATGACGGTTACCGTTTTCCACGCCGCACATTTTCCTTCACACTCCTGCAGGACCTTTGTTTATGCAAACAAATTATCTTCTGTCCACATGTTGTTTGAATAAGATTATGATAGTAAAAGGGAGGTATTGTTCTCGGATGGCACACGAGTTCTTACAAAATTGCAGTAAAAGCAAACGCAGCCTTGTTGGCTCTATACACAGATGTGTCACCGTTTCGTTGGTGTCCGTGTCCTTGATGGCGTTCACTGCATTTGGAACTGTGTGGCCTGTCTCATTGTAATTCAGAGCAACTTACTCACCTGTTGGCGTATGCGCAGATGTTGTCTACGAGCGTGCAGTTTTTCAGAGCTGACTCGACTTTACCCAGAGACACGTAATCTCCGGCCTGCAGCTTGACCAGGTCTTTTTTCCGATCTACATGGGACAATAAGAGCACCTGGTTATCAGATGGGCCGTACAGTTTGTGCAGAAACTACAAGCAGTGTGTGTTTTGGAAACACTGGATTAGCACCGAGTTGGAACGAATATACACACCCACAATTTGTAGACAGCCATCCGGATAGACCTCCCCTATATCACCGGTGCAGAACCACCTCTGTCCCTTCTCGTCCACAAAAAAGTCTTGCTCGTTACTTTCGCGCCTGTAGTAACCCATGGTGACATTGGGACCGCCTATCAGGATCTCCCCTCTAGGATTCGGCTCGTCTTGGCACGTGTAGCCACCTGAGTGACGCACGGATTAAATATCACACATTTTTACCTCACAATTAGGAAACATCTTCTGCGCTGCTCAACATGTTTTTACACGCTTACCCTCAGCCCAGTCCCTGAGTCGGACCTCACAGCAAATCAGAGGAGCTCCAACACGACCGGTGCTGAAATCTGTAACTGTACGATCAGACAGGGAGCGTCATTTTACCGTCTCATCAAACCCTTTTCATGACAGTCACATCCTTCGGGTTTATCCATTTAAACATGCACACATAAAAAAGGGCGTGTATATAAAACTAAAATATGTAAACAAATAAAAACACTCCATAGTTACCCTAACTACTTGTTAGTCACTAAAGTGAGCATTCATGAAAGAAAATTATTCCAGTTACGTGAAAATTTATCCCAATTTAGTTTCATAAACACATCCAGCCTTTATCAACGTTCCTTCAAAAGTCCCTTTCAGGAAGTTTTTTTGGCTTTTTGCTTAGACACACAAAAATAATCTTCCTGCTATTGTGAAGCCAAACAATCCCGGCTTTGCTTTGACATCTGCTAGATGAAGGCAACTTCATCACTAAGACAACAAAAAACAACTTTTCAGAATCAGTTTTTGACGAGTTCATTGCTGACTTCTAGACGAACAACTCGTGTTTTAAAAAAATCAACACACCTTCAGTGATGGTGCCGGCTCCACAGGTTTCTGTGAGGCCGTAGCCCTGACCCACAGGGCAGCAGAAACACACATTCATGAACCTCTGAGTGGCCGAGGACAAGGGGGCTCCACCGGACAACATCATCCGCACCCGTCCACCCAGAAGTTTCTTCACTTTCTTGAACAACAAGCTGCCAAAAAATAAATACATCCGATTACAGACTGATTTTAGGGCAATCTAAAAATGATATGCTAATAAAGGAAGCACTAAAGGAGGAAAAAAAAAACAAAGCAGGTTTCTTACAAATTACAGAGCGGTGCGTCAAAGCCCCTCTTGACTTGCTCCAGTTTATATTTGTAGCCCAATGTAAACAGCGTCCTCTGAATGTAGCCCATTTCCTGCACTTTGCTCATCACATTCTTGTTGATTCGATCCATAATTTCCTTTTTAAAAAAGAGAAAAACGGTTTATTTTAATTTAAAAGAAAAAAATAAATGAGTAGAAACTCCAAATTAAGCAAGAAGGGGAAAAAAACTGATCCAATAAAAGGATGGACTCTTACTGGCACAGCTGCCATCAGGGTGGGTCTGAGCACAGAGCAGTCTCCTTTACTTCCCTTTTTTATTTTAGTGGACTAAGGGGAACAGAAGCAGAAAAACTGATTCATGCAGTGATAACGCCATGAGTAATCCAACACAAACAACGTGTACAAATACGAGCAGTTACAGATGAATAATTACAGTCAGATATAATGTTACAGTCATGGTTCTTACTTGGTCTGACAGTGTCTGAGGGGATGAGTAACCAATCCGGCAGCCGTGTGTGACACAAGAGATTTCAGCCGTCATTTCCAGAACATGAGCCAGGGGCAAATAGGCGATGTAAGTGTCTTTAGGTCTGTCAAAACACAATGAGAGAGACGGGGGGTGGGGGGAATTAAGGCCACCAGTTACCACAGGTTTTCTATACACACCAACTACAAGTTGAAAGCTACTCTAACGTCACGCTGAGTTGAAAAATGTCATCTCCAAGGCAAAGTGCATTTCAGCTACAAATTCAGTAGATTTTTTAAAATCCATGTACTCATGAAACTTACCCCAGTTGAGGGATTCGTTCACACTGGCCTGTCATCCCTCCAATGAGGTTACTGTGAACTATCATGACTCCTTTGGGCCTGCCTGTGGAACCACTGGTGTACATCACCACAGCCAGATCAGAAGGCTGGGGCTTCACAATTGGCCTTTCCACTGCGAGACAAAGCAGCTGTTGTATGGTACTGCATGTGTGAGGGTTGTTTTTACCACCCTCGGATTTGCTTAAAAAGCACACCCCCATAGTAATTCAGACATATACGCACTGTTCTCCTGCAGTGAGCCCAGCTCTTGCACAGCCTCCATGCTGTGGATGGACAGTTCTGCTGGGTAGCCTTCTGTGTTCATTTTCTTCTGGTCTACGTAGATCACGTGCTTCAGTTTGGTGATCGTTGGCAGCACTTTCTGCACAGAAAACCAGACAGACAGGTTCACAACACAGACCTTAACCTTGTGTGAAGCTACTATGCTACTGCCAGGCTGTGAATTTTTTTGCTTTGAAATCACACTGAATTAATCTGTTTGTGTGTCCCATCAACATTACAGAAACTCCCTGCAAAAACCAGGCCAAACTTTGTTGGGGGTATTCTATGCAGAACTGTTGACATCGAGATACAGACTTTAATCAGATGTTGATTAAAGTTAATCCAACGTGTTGGAAACTCTGCATTCACGCTACAATCACCCATCCATGGACACACAGCATCCTAATCAGTGAATGCTGAGAAGTGATGAAATTAAGTGCTGAAGTCGTTTCAGTGTTGAAACGTTTTAAAACGGTGCGTTTAAAATGAAAAACAAATTAATGTCGCGCCTGAAAACATTTCCATGATTACTGAAGTCGTTCTTTCTTTCAGGCATAAGTACACATTCCTCTCCAGTTATGACATTTTTGGTCAGTCTCAGATGAATAGCTCATGATGTACTTAATTAGACACACGTTTTCATGAGAAAAGCCTGATCACTGCTTCTTTTCATTGGTATGGGGGGCGGGTAGAGATCAACTCACTTTCAGTTTGGTCTCAAGCAGCTCAACACTGGTAACCAGATGAGAAACTCCTGTCTCGTTCAGACCATATGCAATCGCGTCTTCTCCCAGTGTGGCGTAGAAAGTCACCACTGCAACCATTACAGAAAACTTCAGATTGGGAACATTATTAGTGCGTTCATTTACCGAACATGCTGTTTGTACTTACAGGGGAAGTTGCGCCTGAAGCACGCCAGGGCTGTGATCATCCACTCTGCTCTGGTTTCACAGAAGATTGCAATGGTGCTTTTGGGCTGCTGCCCCAAAGCTGCCAGTCCACTGCCAAAACTACTCACTATGGAGTCCATTTCATCATAGGACAACCAACTGTAGTCTCCCATGATGAGCTACAACCAGAAATATCTATTTCAGCATGATAGTTTGGTTATTATCATTCATTAAAAAAAAAAAAAAAAGGATGAACCTTCTTACCTTTTTAAAAACTTTGCCATTGGGCTGAATCTCGTTCTCTTCGCTCAGTACCTCCCGGGTGCCAAGACAATGATCTGGTCCGAAACACCGCACAGCATGGCTGAACAGTTTATCCAGTGTATCTATGCCTGGGAACTCTTCTGTTGCCAGGGAGTCAAAGTGGTCCACAGAGCGGTATGGACCCTCCGGGCTCCCGGAGGTGGAGCGGGCTTTTACACGCTTGGACAGAGATTTCTTCTGGCCAGCTCCAGTGATGAAATACCAAGGTAGGAAGGAGAGGACGGAGTACAGCCATATCAAAAAGTGGACTGGCAGGAGGAGGACAGACTGGAGTGTAGAGTCTAACTGCGCACCCATGCTCGCCTCTGAATGTGCAGCAGTCGAAGTCTGGCAAGCCTCGTTTTTCTTAAACCAAAGATTTCTGAGCGCAGTTGTTTTTGAGAATAATCACAGCAGACTGTTTTTCTAAGGGTCACACAGCTGTCTTGTGAAAAATATTTGGTCCAAAGTCCCCGCTGAGTCAGCTAAAGTCGAGATAAAGACAAAAACAACAGGAAAATGGTACAAGTTAAAAAAATATGTGTTTTTTTTTAAACAGTGGTTTCAAAAAGGTAGCTGAAAGACGAACCAACTTTGTCTGACGACAGACTTCACATTTAAAAAAAAAAAAAAATACAGAACTCGTAATAGTTTGTTCCTTAAAACTTAAAAGTGAAATACCAACAACAAGCTGTATCTGAAAAGTACTACAGCCAATCCTACCTGGAGCCCTACTATATACTGTTGATACTACACTCAGTCACATCACTTACCTCCTCCTTGCTCTGCCCCAGTCTCAGTAACTCAATCGGCTTTCAGCGTTTGATTAAATCAACAGCTTACTGAGTGAATCATTCATTCAACATTTTTGTTTAAACACCCGTCTTTCCAGCTACAAAAAGAGCAGGTCATCTAAAAGGTCACCAAGGACCGAAGCGGTGGAGACATGCCCCCTCTGAGCAGACTGACCACTATCCAATGATCACGGCCGCTGTGATAGAGATGCAGACAACCAATGACGACACTCCCGAGGCTCACCCCACTCTGTGGCCAGTGAAAGGCCACTTTAGGGCAAGCTCAGCCTGTCAATGAGGAGGAGGAGGAGGAAGAAGAGCGGGGTTTATAACGGTCCGATAAATGTCTGGATTCTAAGCGAACGAGTGCGTCTGCAACACAGGAACAGGAATGCAAACATGTAAATGTATACATTACAGCTCTCAAATAGGATGTGGAATATCTGAGTATTTTAGAATGTGATCACTGCGGTCAATCCAAATTCAAGATGGTGAGAATGTGTTCAGTTTCACAAATATTGAGACCAGGCCTCCGTTGCAAAAGAGATCCATGATCTGCCTGGTTAAATAAAAAGGTTAGTAAAGTGGTATTAGCTTTCACAACATCTTAAATAAAACTAGAGCAGCAGATCTCTCTGACCGGGCCTCCCTTATCCTGATTGCACCATTCTTCAGAAAATGATTCACATCAGGATTACCAGGTCAAAGCTCTCTCAGTATTTTAGGAAAAAAAAAAAAAAAACCTTGTGCAACGACATTAAATGATGACGCACGCGTGTGCAACAAACCGACTGTCCTTACAACAGAGCATCCGCAAACATTCAAATACCCACATCGTGTGGTTCACAGGAAGTGACCGGTCTCCAACAGAACAATCCAGACGGTTACTCAGCTAACGCAACAGACGCACGTGCATGGATGAGCCATTTCCATGGCAACAATAAGTGTCCGCTTTAAGGCGGATATGGTACAAATCGTATAATTTAAACGTTTTAAACCAAGAGTAACCAGGCTTGTGGTTGTTTTTTTTTTTTTTTTTTACCATCCACTTTTAAAACTATTATAGTCGCCATTAGGAGAATTAAAAAAAAAAAAAAAAAAGATGACGGCGGCGGAAATTCCCGCCGTTAAAACGAGAAGAAACAAGATGTCGTTGGTCTAACAATGATAACAGCGGGGACCGCGGCAGGCGGGTGATGACACAAAAGCCGCCTCAGCTGGTTCCGTTCGAATAACGCACGAGGATGCGCGCGGATTCAACCTGTTCACTGGTCCAAACAAATTAACTCACACACGGTGAAACCACCGGATAAAGGCAGAAATGAGATTAAAGTTTTAGCTAGAGAACGATACCCCCGCTTAACTCTGCGAACCTCGTTACATTCTTACCTTGAGCGAAGGAAAACACAGTCAGTCTGTCGTGCCTCGTATCAGAAATGACCGAAAGTTACCTTTTCACTGAGGTCTAGGAACCCGGAACTATTACGTCATGTGAGTCCATATTTCTCAGCCAATAAGAAGCCGAGGTGGATTTGGCCCCCTTTTTTTTCCTACTACGTCAGCATGACAACAGGAAGTGAGTGATGCCTTTTTTTTTAAATGAAAATCTTTATTAAAAGTAAAACATTACAACGACAGTTATCAACATATGGAACATGAGAAAACAAACTTTGTGTATGATTTATGGGATATTTCCCTAAGAATATTATCAAATTTATGATCTGTCTGGTTTTTTTTGCTTTTGACATGATGGGACTCCAAACAGTACATTGCTCCAGAAGTGAGTCTGTCCCTGGGATGTCTCTCTTGGTTATGCTTACTATTCTTAAAAAATACATTCTAATTTAGTTTTGTTTAATTACAAAAAAATCTGGTGTTTGATGGTCTGACAATATTGCTCTGTTCATCCTAAAGATCCAGTCCCCCGGCACAAACAGAGTAATGTTGTGTATGCTGTTCAGTGTCAGGAGGGCCGTGATCAGTCTTAAATCGGGGAAACAAAACAGCCACTGGCCAAAAGGATGGACCAGCACAGAAGATCAACATCATCAGGCCAGGACTCTGCGGTCTACACACATCTCCAGGCCAGCGGTCACTCTTTCAGGGATGAAGATGTTCACATCCTGGACAGAGAGGAACGATGGTTTGAGAGAGGAGTAAAGGAGGCCATCTTTGTGAAGAGAACCCGTCCATCATTAAACAGGGGTGGAGGCCTCCATGTTTAATGCTGTTATTGCTAGTATCGCTCAGCCCCCTGTGAATAGCAAGCAGCCATCAGTGTACCAAAGATCAAGTGTTAGGCTGATGGTCCTTCTTGATCATGTGAACAGCTAGTTCTGGATGTCAACAACAAACTGGTTGATCCACTGTGTGGAGGTGCTATTTATAAGACTGAGCTGAATACAGCTCCTCAGAATGAAGAAGCCTTTTGGATGAAAGATGAAACGTTTCTACAATTTTTTTTTTTGTTTATTGAACCTGTCCAGAGGACCTGACTTTAAATTTTTTGGATTAAAAGTGGGCTTTTATTTTTTTTTATAAATTTATACATGAACACTTCAATAAAGTTTGTTTCAATGTTAGTGTACAAGGCCAATATGTCTAAAAAAATTGCTGTACTTGTGTAAACGATACATTTCCAGATAAACATCCACCTCAAATGTACATCAGTTTCGCCCTCTAGAGGTCGAAAAGGAAAAAGTACATCTTTTTTGAAAGAACTGCAGAAAAAGCATTATACAAACTGATTATAATCTCCAGATTTACTATTCTTAGTGAATTAAAATCAAATAAAATAACACTGACCTTGGTGTGCCAATGCCAGTATTTTCAAAATGAATATTTTTATATATATATATATATATATATATATATACACCAAGTGCTCCAATGACCACTGGGTCTCCTGACGCTTTGACTCTCCATAACTTGTGTATTTCCTCTTTCAGCCCTTGGTATGTCTCCAGCGTCTTGTGCTTCTTCTCCCTGATGTTTACACTCGCATGGGATTGCTACATCTATCACCGATGTACAAACAGTAAAACAATGATAAATATCATTATATGGTCAAATAAAAAAGCGCTTCAGTGCCATTGGTTTCCCTAAACAAATTCTGATTGTATACCGTGTGCAACAGGTTCATACTATGACCTCAGTAAGAAACACCATAAAACCAAGAGGATCATGGATGTTGCCCTGTAGGGATGAGCATTTCATGAGAAACGTGCTTTCCTCATTCTGACCATATCACACATAGGGGGCAGTGTTATCAAGAGATTGACATTATGAGTGGCTGATGTAAACTGAAACCCTCAAAACACATGGAAGAATGAGAAAGCAGGTTTATTAAAGGGAGCTCCCCTCCACTGGGAAAGTTTTCAAGCATGTTCTACAGCAAAGATTCAACTTTCCCACAAAATAACAACTACTGCTGGTTAGATAATATAAACAGCTAATAAGTTCAGTAAACGAGGACATAACTGTAAACAGATTAATCATATTATATTTGTTCATTTATGACTAATGTTTTAAATGTTTTGTCTAAAAAAGTCTAGTCTGGTAAAGAAAGAACAGACTGCATTAATCACCTCCAAGTTAGATGATGTAACTTCTTATTTTGTCATCTGCCATAATAAACTTGCCTGCCTTTATTCAAATTCTAGATCGTTAGCTTCTTTGTAAAAGTTCACACTCGAGAATACTGCGAAAAGGAGATCATGCCTGTACCGTAGAGCACCACATCAAGTGTGCTCCCTCTACCGAGATTTAAAAAAGCAGCTAAAAAGACACGTTTATTTTCTCAGGTTTTTATTTGATGCTAAAGGTACTCACTGGAATGCATGAATTCAAACATAAAAAGGTTATGCTGGACACATGGTGCAGTTTGAAATGGACTAGAACAGTATTTTTTTTCCAGAGATACTGACATGCAATTTAAAGCAAAGCTTAAAAAAAAAATCTTCATTCAGAGCTTTATAAATCTTTAAATGAAGGTGTGAAAATGTGGAAACTTGAATCATGGGATTGACACATTAGTCTGTGCAGGTAAACAAACTTGGTGGCATTGGACAAAAGTAGGATCTTGGAGATGTTTAGGTGTTAATATAAGAGTGAATCTGCTGTTAAATGCAAAATAAAATAACAGAAGAAAGAAAGAAAGAAAACTGTCGAGACTAATTAAGGAGAATCAAGCTGGGTGTTGGAGTACTATTATGATAGACCTTGGCATTAAACACAAACTTCTGCTACACCGGTAAGATTAATATTTCAACATTAATTGTTGGACTTCTTATTTCCATACGGCTCATAAATGGACGTCATCATTGCTGACCCATTTCAACTGTTTCCATAGGTAAACAAACTCATATGGGCTCTGGTCACAAATTTCACTTACATCTTTTTAACCATATTAAGTTTAATATAAGAACAAAAAAATGTTGTGCTAATATTTTAACTTGGTTTCATATCCATCTTTTTGATTTAAATGGATTTTAATGTTTTTATTTTTATGGCTGTTCCAAAAGCATTCATCACCTTTATGAGTGCACCTGCTGCACAGTGGCAGGAATGAGGAACCATGGAGATATTCTGGGTTTAATTTGTGTCAAATTATATATATATATATATATATATATATATATATATATATATATATATATATATATATATATATATATATGTATGTATATATACATATTATTAAATTATTAGCCACACACGTCATTGTACAGTGTTATCACCGCCCCCGCGGCCTGTCTTTGTGCTCAAATCATTCGCGCGGTAGGACCGTTGGCCCCACGTGTCACTGAGCAGCAGCACAAAAACACAACGGCCGCCCTGCTGCAGCTGCGCGTGCTACAAATACAACGCAGCACATGGTGGTAGCGTCTGGGAGCTGCGCGCGACGACGGACATCATCGGGTTTTTAAACTCCTAGCTTGTTTTAGCTCTTCACGCGCTCAGGTGGGTTAAAGTTTACTTTAAGCTACAAGCTCCGACGTTATCGCTGCACACGGAAAGCTGTGTGAGGAGACACAACTGCGACTCGGACGGGACTTTTTAGACTTGTCTCCCACGTCAAAAGAAACATGTCGACTGGTACAAAACAAGCTAAAAGCTGCCCCATCCCAACCCGGGTCCTCACCCTGAAGGACTGGTCACAACTGCCGGATTGTTACAGCCAGACTCCCGGGGGGACTCTCTTCTCCACCACGCCTGGAGGTAAAACGATCGTTGCCGTCTTATTTTATTTATTGGAGGGGAAAATAAACATTTTGGTTAGGTTTACTCGACTCCTAACAAAAATTCGAGGGGCTACTCGCAAAACGGTGAAATCTCCAAGATAAACTCTCGCGAGAACTTGCGAACAATACCATTTGTACAGTAAAGGCACGAAGCAGGAACTAGTTTGGCTCTGGTTTAGGAATGAATCCAACCAAGAACATGGCAGAACTAAAGAAAACCCAAAGTTGGATCCTCTTTGTGTGCTTCTACAGACTTCTTAAGATCTACAGTAAAAGTTTACAGTTTTAGAGGCAGCTGTGTTCTGTTTGGTCACGTGTTTTGCATTTATATATTTAAAAAAAATGCATTTTAATTTGACCCTGAAACAACTTTTGTTCCCACAATACGGTCGTTTTGGCCTTAAACATCCTGTTTGGAGACAAAAGCAGCTAGCTCGTGACTTTAGAGGAGGCTGTACATGTCTATCATTACAGCAGCCTGATTGGCCTCTGCCTGGATGGTGGGGTTGGAGGCTGTCCTATCTTGAGTTTGAGGAACACTGAAGAACTTTATGTACAAATTTGATGGGGGAGGAGGAGGGGGGGTATTTATTTTGCTTCTAAAGTGGATTGCACAGGAAGTGCCAGTGCTGGGTTTTTACATGCATTCAACCACATGCACAGCTTGGGTTAATGGTGTGTTTTACTGGAGGAACCCCACCTTTTTTTATATAACCATTATACATTGCACTCTAGCCTCGTTACAAGACTCACTCCTGTCTGCTCATCCCCTTCTTTGTCCTGGACAAACCCAGCTGTTACATAAGATGTTTTTTCACAGCGGAGCTGATTCTGTACATAACAGTTCAAATTCCAGTCGAGAAGACTATAAGCAACAGACCACTCCTAACTCGTGTCCTGTTGCACGTCGTCACAGCAAGGCTTTTATAGGCTTGATTGCATGTGGCCCTGGTTGAATTGATGACGGCTTGAAAACATGTCAACATGTTTTTAAATCTAGAGCTGGAGTTGTTGTTTTATTTTTTAAACAAACTAGTACGGTAGTCAGGTGACGGCTGCAGGGTTTAAAAAAAGTCATCTTAACGAGCATGAGCATGCTGCCAGAGTCTCAAACCTCCACAGGAGTTATCATTTAAAACCAAGACTAAATCTTTGCATCTATTTGTAGAGATGCAGTTTAAGTTGAGCTTTAGTTTTAATTTCTGTTTTTGCTTTTGGAGGTGTTTACTCCACATTAAAAGCATCACACGTTCTTAATTTTTCCTATGAAACGCAGGTACTCGCATCATCTACGACAGAAAGTTTCTGCTGGATTGCCGAAACTCCCCTCTTGCCCGGACACCCCCGTGCTGCCTGCCTCAGATCCCTGGGGTAACGGTACCGGCCACACACCCCATGGGGAAACTGCAGGACCTCAAAGAGGAGGCAGAAGAGGAGGAGAAGGAGATCACAGGTGATTTCTTTAATGCTTCTTAAGTGGAGAACAAATGAGAGGTCTGTGCGAAAGTAAAAACAAAACAAAATGTAAATAAAAAGTATTTTAGATTGGAGTCAGTTTTTCCCAACTACTTTTGAATTTGCGATTATTATCAAATAAATGTTTTTTTTTAAATCCTCCATGACTTATTTTGCTTCTAGCAGTTAAACATTTCTTGCAGTGACAGCAGTCATGTGTTTTATTGCTTTAGAGATTATGATTTCTTAAGTGTGGTACTTTTAAAACTAGGCCACCCATTACTGATTACTGATCAGTATACATACCGGTACTGTTGTCTGCTCAATTTTAACTTTAGATAAATCCGTTTAAGCAATTCTGCCTCTGCGTTGCTGACTTACTTGTACAGTAGTCCCTCGCTGCTTTGCGGTTCGACTTTCGCAGACTCTTTCACTGTTTTTCAAAATAAGATTGGACATGACACACAATTGGCTGATTGATGGATGAGCCACACGATTGGCATGGATAGTTTTATTTAAAATAAAATTTAAAAATTATTTAGCACCTGTTGCACTTGTGTGCAGCCCACGGGTGCAGGGATCATGACATGCTCATTTATTAGAGTTTAGAAACATTATTTAAAACACCTTAATTGATAAATAAAATAAAAAAAATATGGATAGATGGATATTAGATAATATTTATTTTATTGTCATTCACATCACATGAGGTGGAATGAAACTATGTACATAGGGTCCCAGTTATGTCCAACAAAAATACAAATTGTAAAGAAAAACGGTAAGATCTGAGACATGAACTAAGAAATACTACATTCACAAAACTAAGAATACACTAATGGTACAAAAACAATGTACCAAAATAACAGCAGCACACATTATATACACACACACACAAAACTACTACTTGTACTTAGGCCTGTTGCAATAAACAATAAGTCAATTAATCCCATGATAAATGAAAATTATCAACCTCATTTTCATTTATTGGCTTTATCCTTTCTTCATGTCTCTCTCTCTCTACTGAGGACACTGGATGACAAAAGGCTCAACTCCAGTGCTCTTCACTGACCCCTTCTTTTCACTGTAAAATTCATCTTAACAATCCAAAATTGTGTTGTTGTTTTTTTTTTTAATCGTTAAAAGCAGCTAAGCTACGAGCTAAGCTAACAGGCTGACTTCGGGGGGGAAAAAAACTGTTGTCGAAGCGCTAAAATTCATGTTTGAAACCCGTGCCTTTGTGTAAAAAGTTGTTTTCTCTGCAAAAAGAAGCTGAGAACTTGTTTACTGATTTTATTTTTTATTAAAAGCTTTGTGTGAAAAATGCCATGCTAAAGAGCTCAAATCACACAAGCGTCCGACATTTTCAGAACAGAAAAAAAAGGAAAGACAGCCCATGTCGCGTCAAAGGGCCTCCCTCCCATTTTTCTTACTCGCTGCTCGCTCCTTCACTAGCCATCCTTCGGTTCAGTTTTATACTACCATCCGGTGGTCAAAAAAGGTACTACATGCAAAACAAATTAAACATTTCTTCTTAAATTTGACAATAATAACGATTTATTGCCAAATTTCAATCAATATCATCTATCAAAATAATTTCGGAGACGGTCGCCCAGCAAAATTTTATCGTTGCAGGTCTACTTGTACTACTCTTCCTACTTCAGTTTTCACTTATCACAGGGGGCTGAGAATGGAAACCCTTTGATAAACAAGGGACTACTGTATTTGTTATGGGCTTCTTTAAAGATGACGACTTCCTGGGATTATAATCCAGTGATTTAAAGGTTTTTGTGTATAAATTCATCAGCGCAGCCCCCTCCTTGAACAAGAAGCTTGGAATAGTCAGTTTGTCTTGTAAGTCTGTTGGTAAACACGGCGTGTTGTACGTCTCCCAGATGAGGACTCTCTTTCTGTGGTCACTTGGGGTGTGGTCGTGTTGGAGAGTTTATAGTCAAATGTTGCCATTTTTAGTCTAACTTGCTTTATTTTTTTTCCTGTCTTGTTTTTTTTCCTACAGATGACAGCCAGTTTGAGATGGACATCTGAGCACCAGTATTGCCTCCTGTGGAGAGTTATTTGTTTAAAAAGCCTTAAGTCATAAATGACTAATGCATTACATATAAAGCTTTTTTTTTTTCACCTTTTTTTATAAAAAAAAAAAAAATAATGCGAGGAACTGAAACGTAAAAATAATTAAACCAGGGTGTTTTTTTTCACTCTGTAAGGAAAGTGTTAAAACAACAAAAAGGGTATTAATTGTTACATCGGGTTGATTGGTTGTTCAACTATTTCATAGCAGCTGTGAGACGAGTAGGAAGTCTAATTTGAGTTGCCTTTTTTATCTTTTGTAAATAAGAAACTTGTCATGCAGCCAATATTTTAAGTTGAGGAAGATTACATTAAGACATGTAGAAAAGGGCGTAGAACGTTTTCTGTTCCCCCAGAAACAGGGAGTGAAACTTTAATTATGATGGGTAGAGGTTGGGTTCCTACTGAAAATCAGCTCTTGCTTTGTTTTGTATGGAGAGAGCGACGAGGTGTGAACGTTTCAAATAAAGATTGTGAACCGTCAGGTGTTGTCTTTTTATTTCCATCCCATCAGTTTTTAGTAATTTTGCGTTTCAGAAATCCACAGCGTGAGTCCTACATGTGTCTTCACTTAGTATTTCTATCACCGCTACCATTAAAGCAGGCGATGATGTAATTGGTGCTAGCAGGTCTTGTATGCATAAAATGTGTCCTGTTCTCGGATGTTAAAACAGGATTATCTTTATTTATTTATTCACACAATCTTAATTCTTGTAAAAGCATGGTTCAGTTTTACTTTTACAGTAGAGCTTGGTTCAGTTTTACTTTATTTACAGTAGAGCTTGGAGTGAATGTTTCATTGTGTTCATTTTACTCGTGACTTGACGATTAATGAATTAGTGTTCTGACAGATTTCCAGTCAGACGGGCTGAATCGGCTCATCTGTTGACTTTAAGCAGTGAAGCTAGACGAGTTACTGCCTAATTCAAGTGATTTATCACTTTTATCTTGATGCAGCATTCAGTTTTAAATGTTAGTCCTATAAATTTCATGTACAGTAAGTTTTTAAAAAGATACAACAGAAACAACTTCTGCTCTTCTATTAACCCTCATCTGTTTTAATTATTTTTTTGATAGGGAACACAAAACGTAATAAACACACCAGGAGGATTAAACCACAATTAGAAGATCTTTAGACCACTCATCTACAGGTGCTGGTCATAAAATTAGAATATCATGAAAAAGTTTTTCAGTAATTCCATTCAAAAAGTGAAACTTGTATATTATATTCATTCATTACACACAGACTGATATATTTCAAATGTTTGTCTTTTAATGTTGATGATTATAACTGAACAAACTTTTAGAAATGTTGGCCAACTGAAAAGTATGAACATGAAAAGTATGAACATGAAAAGTATGAGCATGTACAGCATCAGTACTTAGTTGAGGCTTCTTTTGTCTGGATTACTACAACAATGCGGTGTGACATGGAGTGGATCAGTCTGTGGCACTGCTCAGGTGTTATGAGCCCAGGTTGCTCTGATAGTGGCCTTCAGCTCTTATGAATTATTGGGTCTGGTGCATCACATCTTCCTCTTCACAATACTCCATATATTTTCTATGGGGTTAAGGTCAGGCGAGTTTGCTGGCCAGTTAAGAACAGGGATACCATGGTCCTTAAACCAGGTACTGGTAGCTTTGGCACTGTGTGCAGGTGCCAAGTCCTGTTGGTAAATGAAATCTGCATCTCCATAAAGTTGGTCAGCAGCAAGAAGCAGGAAGTCTCTAAAACTTCCTGGTAGACGGATGCGTTGATCTTGGACCACAGAAAACACAGTGGACCAACACCAGCAGATGACATGGCACCCTAAACCATCAATGACTGGAAACTTGACACTGGACCTCAAGCAACGTGGATTCTGTGCCTCTCCTCTCTTCCTCCAGACTCTGGGACATTGATTTCCAAAGGAAATATAAAATCGACTTTCATCAGAGAACATAACTTTGGACCACTCAGCTGCAGTCTCAGGCAAGACACTTCTGATGCTGTCTCTTGTACAAAAGTGGCTTGACACAAGGAATGCAACAGCTGAAACCCATGTCTTGCATACATCTGTGCATGGTGGTTCTTGAAGCACTGACTCCAGATGCAGTCCACTTTTTGTGAATCTCCCCCACATTTTGGAATGGGTTTTGTTTCACCATCCTCTCCAGGTGCAGTTATCTCTATTGCTTGTACACTTTTTTCTTTCTACCACATCGTTTCCTTCCCTTCACTTCTCTATTAATGTGCTTGGACACAGAGCTCTGTGAACAGCCAGCCTCTTTAGCAATGATCGTTTGTGTCTTGCCCTCCTTGTGCAAGGTGTCAATGATTGTCTTTTGGACAACTGTCAAGTCAGCAGTCTTCCACATGATTGTGTAGCTACAGAACTAGACTGAGACCATTTCAAGGCCTTTGCAGGTGTTTTGAGTTAATTATCTGATTAGACTGTGGCACCAGGTGTCTTCAATATTGAACCTTTTCACAACATTCTAATTTTCTGAGATACTGAATTTGGGGTTTTCATTACTTGTCGGTTATAATCATCAACATTAAAATACATAAACATTTGATATGCAGTAGTCTGTGTGTAATGGATGAATATAATGTATAAGTTTCACTTTTTGAACGGAATTACTGAACTAAATGAAGTTTTTCATGATATTCTAATTTTATGACCAGCACTTGTTTGCTGTTTTATCTCTCCGTGTATCAGCAGGGTCGCGGCCGCGGCTGCTCGCTCGTTCCAGATCTGTAGATCACTGACAGCAGGGGAAGGCCAGGTCTTCCAAGAATGCTGGCAGCTGCACGCTGCGCTCCACACATAGCAAAACCACATCGTCTCATTGGGCAGGAGGACTTATCTTTGTCCAGACGTGCAGCTCCAATTTCAAATTCGAATCATCTGTGGCCTATGTGTTTATTTCAGATTGTGGATTGTAAAGATATTTACGTCGAGGTTCGTCTCGAGCAGGTTCGATGAGCTGTTCTGCGCCCCACGTGTGGCTTCATGATGTAGGTCAGGCTTACGCTGCTGTTCCCGTCCCCAAGGCCTCACAAGCAAGAAACTGCCTCTTCATTCAACACGATCCACCTCTTAAGGTTTAAATCAAGTCAGTGTGTGCAACTATTTCTGAAGATGATGGTTTGTGTCCAGCAGCATAATGTAAGGTTATAAAAGAAAACTTCAGGGTTAAAGGTCACTGCTATCTGTGCTGTTTATGTACAAAAATAGGGAAAAGAAGGTGCCCGGTAACTGATGAGCAACACGTGACTGGCCTGTGTTTCCACGGATTTCCCTTGTACTTGTCACAAAGGCCAAAAACTCCACGTGCATGCGTATAAAAAGCCCAAATTTAATCACTGGCATGCACGTCAAAGAGAATATTTTATTAACAAATGCACATTTAGCGATGTAGCACCACATGTCGTCTATGAATATAAACACAGATTTAATGTCTGCGTTGCAACATTTATCACAAAGACACTTTCTGAGAGTTTCAACAAAATGCATTCAGACATTCTTGAAGTATTTTGCTAACGCACGAACAGGTAATGCAAACGTTCGATTTAAGAGTTTCAGCAAGTTTCAGTGGAGCTTGGAATATGTGTTGGAGACGAGCATCGGCTACTACCACACACAGTTTCAGCCGTGTCTCTGTGAAATCAACCAAGTTATAGCCAAATTTCTATAAGCTAAGCTTGGTTAGCTGTGGTGACCATTTTTAAAGATAATGACTTCAAAATTTAATCACGTGTATAGGTAGACCTAATGGTCCTTTCCTAAAAGCTTTGTTAAAATCCATCCATTGTTTCATGAGATATTTTGCTAACAGACAACGTTGATCCCAATAGATATTTACTTGTCTTAAATAGAAACAGTACTCAAATCAGTTTGTGCTCAGAAAATTTGTTGGGGAATACTCTAAGCTACGTCCACACCAAAACTTAGCTCAACTTCTGTAAAACTGACTGAGTTATAGTCATTTTAGTGTTTACCAAGGTGGGGTAGCTGTGGCAGCCATTTTGAGATGTTCAACTTCAAAATTTAATCAGCTGCAGAAACCTATTATTGGATTATATTCTGAAAGTTTCATTAAAGTCCGTCCTCAGGTTCATGAGATATTTTGCTAACAGACAAACACGCATACAAACGCGTTAAAGCCTGCCTATTGGCAGCAGGTAATAAAACGGATCGAGCAGAACCATACATTTAACTTCACTGCAGTATGTTTGTGGATAACTGACACCAAAACAAAGTGTTGATCTAAACAGATTTTCTATAATTAACTGACACAGTTTTTAATTTTTTTTTTTTGTTTTATTGTGAAACCATGTATTCATGTGAAGAATTCTTCATTGCAGCAGCTGTAACACTCGAGTGGGAGTGGGTCTAAATAGGGTGTCGCTTACTGAGCATGTGACAGTGAAACACGAGCTTGTTTGAAAGTCACTGGAGCAAATCACCGAATTATGATCCAACAATACTAATTTATTACCAAACATTGTGCTAGTAAAATCCAGATTACGTAATCCCTCATTGTTTCTCAGTTTGAATCGTGTACAGACGTGAAGTGTTGTGGAAACTCTTTCGTCGCAGATGACACGTCTTGCTTAAAATGAACCCCGTCAACTCATGCGAGCCCCATCGGAGGCCAAAGACAGGCCGAGGCTCTATTTTAGTTCCCAGCTGAAGCCCAGGGAGCACATGCTCGGGGTAAACATCGTCAGGGTAACAATCTAAATACGCAGCCTGCTTCCAGGTATCCATCAGCTTGGAAATGGATGGTGGGGGTGTCAACATGTGATTCTATAGATGAACACGCTTCACGTTGGGCACATGCTGGAGACGCAGCCAAAAGTCTTTCAGCGTGAGTTCATGAGTAACAAAGCAGCTCATGAAATAACTCGATCCCTCGATTTCTGCTGCACTTTGACACCAAACCTGAGACACAAGCAGCTCTTAACGTCATGGACTTCTAGTATTTGAGTACACTCTATCATTAGAGTAATATTAGCCAGTACTTGGAAAGAGAAACATTAAAACATTTTGGCATTACGTTTTATTGACTCTTTTCTTTTTTCCTCTCTCTCTCTGAAAACAGTCTCTGTTCTGCCTCATCTGACTACTGGTGTATTGTTTTCCTCCAGGCCAGACATTGTGCTGTATTTATATAGAAAGAAAAAAAAAACTTTTTGGAAATTTGCCACACTTTTGAGTTTTAAGTTTCATCCCAATTCACACACAGGCATGAATGTGCACATTGTTGTGCAATATGTTGCAACATCATCCAGTTATGCTGTATATAGTTACACGGATTGTTTAATTTACATTCTACTTTTAGTGTTTTTTTTTACTGTTTTTAATGCCCTCTGACATATTGCTGAACTTATTACGATGAGACTTTTATTCCATCTGCGGTGGCTGTGGCTCAGTAGCGTCGAAATGCACACAGAGGCTCAAAGATTCATTCAGCTAAGTCACTGCAGAGCTGAACGTTCTCAGATTTATTTTAAAAAGGCAAACATCTAACAACTTCTTATGATAGACTGCAGCTGGGAGCTTCTTTTAGCAGCATTAAACATTTGTTTGACAACATTAGATTGTCGGATTCTCTGATGAAAATAAAAACGGTTAGGCTGTTCAGGACCAGACCAGGGCAAGGCAAAGCTCACAGAACGTCAGTGTTCCTGTCCACAGGGAAGCTGGTTTTAAGAGGGCTGCTGACCAAGGAAGAAGCTCCAAGTTTTAGGAGTCAAAGAGATGCTTTCTAACCTAAGAAGGCTGCCTTCAGTCAAGCACGGTGGCGGTAGTTTAATGGCATGGTCCCTTGCACAAATTGACTGCATTGGTGAAGAGGGAGGACCACTTTCAAATTGTTCATCTCAAATCAGCAGCTAGACAGTTAAAAGTTGGGCACAGTTGGATGTTCGTACAGGATGATGAACCTGAACACATCAAAGCTGGTTTCTGATCCTAACATCGAGCTTCTGGAATGGTCCCAACTTCCTGGTGGGGGTGTGTGTTTATCTTTGAGCCTGTGTGTATCAGAGAAACTCTACAATAAATTCAAACTTGTCCTCCCAGTTCTGTAAAAACAACAAAACAACTAGGCCTGTCACAATAAACAATAAATCAATTGATCGCATAATAAAAATAAAATTATCAACCTCGTTTTCATTTATCAGCTCTATGGTTTATTCAATTCACTTTATTTATATAGCACCAAATCACAACAAAGTTGTCTCAGGGCACTTTACAGGAACATTCACATAAAAGCTAATTAGTAAAGTTCTCTATCTAAGGAATCCAGCAGACAAGTTCGTTGCAGTCTCCCATCCTGAGCAAGCACAGTGGCAACAGTAGAAAGGAAAAACTGTTTTAAAAGGAAGAAACCTCCAGCAGAACCAGGCTCAGGACAAGCGGCCATCTGCTTTGACCGGCTGGTTGAGAGGACAGGAAGGAGAGACAGACGAACACAGACTGGTAGGTCCAGGTGTATCTGAAAGACCAAAACACATGTTAAGGATAGAAAAATAATTACAAATACAAAACAGGTAGAGCAGAGTAAGTAAAGACAGTAGCAGAGTGAAAAGTGTGGTCAGTTGTCCTCCAGCAGTCTAAGCCTATAGCAGCATAACTAAGGGACAGCTCAGGAAACCCAAGCCGACCCTAACTATAGGATTTATCAAAAAGGAAAGTCTTAAGCCTAGTTTTAAAACTGGATAATGTGTCAGCCTCACGGACAGAGATTGGAAGTTGGTTCCACAAGAGAGGAGCCTGAAAACTGAAGGATCTGCCTCCCATTCTGTTTTTGTAAATTCTAGGAACCACAAGTAAACCTGCAGCCTGAGAGCGAAGTGCTCTGTTTGGAAAATATAGAACAATAAGATCTGTAATATAAGATGGAGCTAGGTTGTTGAGAGCTTTGTAGGCTAGAAGTAAGATTTTGAATTCTATTCTGGATTTGACAGGGAGCCAATGGAGAGAAACTAAAACTGGATATATATGATCTCTCCTACTAACTCCAGTTAAGACTCTGGCAGCAGCATTTTGGATCAACTGGAGATGTTTTAAAGAAGTATTTGGACATCCAGATAATAAATCATTACAATAGTCCAGTCTAGACGTGACAAATGCATGGACCAGTTTTTCTGGATCATTTTTAAATAAGATGTTTCTAATTTTAGAGATATTACGCAGGTGGAAGAAGGAGGTTCTAGTAAAGTTTTTAATGTGGGTGTTAAAAGACATGTCCTGATCAAAAATAACACCAATATTTTTAACATTAGAGCTGGGGGACAGATTAATGCCATCTAAGGAGGGAGAAAGACTGAAAAATTCATTCCTAAGGTGCTCAGGTCCAAAAACCAAAACCTCAGTCTTGTCTGTGTTCAACAGGAGAAAATTAAGGGTCATCCAGGTTTTTGTCTTTAAGACACGCTTGTAGTCTAGGTAGCTGATTGGATTCATTGGGTTTAATGAACAAATATAACTGTGTGTCATCAGCATAACAATGGAAATGTATCCCATGCTGTTTAATAACTTTACCTAATGGAAGCATATACAGTGCCTTGTGAAAGTATTCAGCCCCCTTGAACTTTTCAACCTTTTGCCACATTTCAGGCTTCAAACATAAAGATATAAAATTTGAATTTTTTGTGAAGAATCAACAACAAGTGGGACACAATCATGAAGTGCAATGAAATTTATTGGATGCGTCAAACTTTTTTAACAAATAAAAAACTGAAAAGTGGGGCGTGTAATATTATTCGGCCCCCTTGTGTTAATACTTTGTAGCGCCGCCTTTTGCTGCAGTTCCAGCTGCAAGTCTCTTGGTGTGTCTCTATCAGTTTTGCACAGAGAGACTGAAATTCTGCCCATTCTTCCTGCAAAACAGCTCGAGCTCAGTGAGGTTGGATGGAGAGCGTTTGTGAACAGCAGTCTTCAGCTCTTTCCACAGATTCTCGATTGGATTCAGGTCTGGACTTGGACTTGGCCATTCCAACACCTGGATACGTTTATTTGTGAACCATTCCATTGTAGATTTGACTTTATGTTTTGGATCATTGTCTTGTTGGAAGATAAATCTCCGTCCCAGTCTCAGGTCTCTTGCAGACTCTAAGACTCAAACATTTGAGGAGTAAACATTTTTAATAATCACTTTAAAAGTTATAAATGTTGTCTTTGGCGCTTGTTTGTTTTCCATATATATTAGTGTGTGTGAATGACAGGCATTAACATAAAACACTTTGAAGTCCATTTCCTTCTATCAGTTGTCCGTCAGTTCTGCCACATCCAATATGGCGGCCACGCCGCCGTACCTCTGCAACGGGCCAGCCCACTCAACCAGGTGTCCACTAAAACTGCCTTACCATTTGTCTGTTGTGAACGCCCTGGCAGATGACAATAGCCAATCAGTGATGGAGAAAGGTCAGGGGAGTTTTGCAATGAAATAATGATGAATGATTGTTTGAAATGTGTTTAATAGGTTAACTCAAAAACTGCAGATCTGATTCCAAATCCACCCAAATTATCCCCACCCGCTCAAAGCAATTTTTACCTGCAAAATCAGAATGAAAACCGCCCAATCTGGCAACACTGGTCAAGAGGCCTTCCTCCCATTTTTCTTAAAGAGACACGCTGCTCGCTCCCTCACTATCCATCCTTCGGTTCAAACAGTCTTATACTGCCATCAGGTGGTCAAAAAAGGCACTACACTCAAAACAAATTAACCAACATTTCTTTTTAAATTTGACAATAATTATTGCCAAATTTCAAACAATATTATCATTTATCGCAATAATTTCTGAGACAATCACTCAGAAAAATTTGTTTTCGTGAAAGGTCTAAAAACAACAAACCCTGAAGTTGTGTTGTGCTCAGTTAATCTGTGGATTGTTCAAATAATTTACACTGGAACACTGAAATAAATATGACATTCATATGCCATATTTATTTGACACATGTAAACACATGTGTGTATGTAAACATATGAACACAGCTGTATTTGTTGTGCTCTTCCTCATCGTGCGAATGTTTATGAAGCATTCACACTGTTGTGATCCATTTTTCTTCCATACGTTTTTCAGCATCGTTCTCATTCCACTGTTTTTGTTTTATTTCAACAAATCATAAATCAAAACGTTCAGCTCTTTCAGGAGAAGGGTGCTATGACTTTTGGTATCGGTGCAACTTTAGCTTTTTGACATATTTAGCCTTTTCTGCCATTTTTTCTCTCATAGAAAATGAATTGAGCTCATTGTACATTCTTAGATCTGTTCACAACCTTTTACTGCTCCTTTCACATTTTGTTCTGCTTCAGCTTCTTTCAGCTTCCTTGTGCAAATAAAAAAATATATCAGCTACTTTCAGCTGTTTTGTGCTCCCTTCAGCTTCTTTCTGCTAACTACGGTACAATTTTTGTGCTTCTTCTAACTTCTTTCAGCTAGCTTCAGCTTTTTCTGCTATTTTAGCAGTTTTATGCTAATTTTAGTTTTTTTTTTTTTAGCAAATTCCACTTAAAAAAAAATTTTTTTTTTTTAGCTCATTTCAACTCTTTCCACTTCCTTTTGGTAATTTAAGCTTCTTTCTGCCTTTTCAGCTATACTTTTCAGCAATTATTTACTTATTTGTTCATTTTTTAGCTAATTTCTTCATTTTTGTGTTTATTTCTACTTATTCAAACCGAATTCAGCAAATATGTGTTCTTTCTTCTTTCTTCTTCTAATTGAGGCTTGTTTGCATTTCATTTACATTTCAGCATTTTTATTTAGCTAATTTCAGCGGTTATTCAGCAAGTTCTTCTGCAATAAGCTTTCACTCTTTCGCAGGAAATGTAATTTCTCTTGTTGTGTGTAGCTGCTGTGCAAGAGCTTTTGATGCTAAACAGACTTTAGTCTCAGTGAAGTCACGTCTTGTTAACAGTTACAGTTCTTGTTCTCACGCTTCTACTGATGACACATCTCTGCTCCTGAATGCAGGACATTTCCTTGCACTGCGTCATTAAGAAACTCCTTCTGCGCCATCTTTTTTACTTTCATAGATCAGTGTGAGTGTGCATGCGTCTCTCACTCTGTCTGCAGAGTCCCTGCTAAAAGTGGCTGCCGAGCTATAACTCTTTCTTGTCATAACAGAAGATAAGTTGCTTCTCTGTAAAGAAGATGTCTTACTCAGAGAAAATATGCAAAGCTTGACCTCTGACCCCCCCCACCCCACCCCGCAGACAGTTGTAAATACATGAATAAACATAAATTGAGTCTGTTTGTTGCACTATAAAACCTAACTTCATGTACATATTTACATACAGTATGCTAAGAAAATATGTTTTCTGTTTTATTATGGATAAAAGAGAATAAGAAGCAAAGCAGTCAACAAAATGCTTCTAAATTCACATCACAGCCTTAATTTAAAAGCCCTCACTGCTTCAAGTCCAATGGCAAGAGCAAGGCAACAATAATGTAAAAAAATGATGAAAAGAGTTGTAGCATAATGTGAACATAATATGCTCAGAATATGTTTGGGAAGGACTTTCAGCCACTACAACACATCATAGCTCAGCATCTGTAACTCTGGGTTACAGCTTTTTTTTTAGTGTTTTCTAAGGTCTGATAATGTGGTGGCTGTCTTAAATGGCTCCAAAAGTCAATCAGCTGGGAATTTACATTAAATGATTATTTCCTGAAAGTTTAATAATAATAATAATAATAATAATAATAATAAAAAAAAATCGTCCAGTAGTTTCACGAGATATTTTGCTAACAGGCAGACAGGCACACAGATGCGCTCAAAACATTGACATCAACACAACTACTGTGCTCGTCTAGACGAGTAGGTCTAGACTGACATCTGCTGGTGGAAAACAGAATTGCATCCATCTTTAATTTAAAGTTAATACACTGTTTTTAAAGACGGGTATCGTTTTTTTTCTACTATTATAATCAAAATAACGTAAATAAGAGTAACGAGGTCACCTATCAGTAAGTGATTAACATTCACGAGTCACTCATTTAAGCGTTTCGTGTGCATTTCGTCAACCTAATGAATGTTTTAGCAAGTCAAATGACCATTGTTTTTCCTCCATCAGAGTCCCCTTGTGTCATCGCTCTGCTTTCTGATTGGTCGCTTTGACCAACGGCCGAGACGGCAGCCAATCAGATGCTTCAGTGTCCAGTTGCCACCCCCCTTTGCGCACGCCTTCTAATGACGTCACGTCCAGCTAACGCGATACTCTTGCTGGACTTTAGAGACAGAGGGGTCGCATATTGCGGTAAAGGAAAAATAAGAAAAAGAAAACGCCGAAAGGAGGAAGGGTTTTGTCGAGCTGATACCCCGACGTCTGTCGACATATTGGAATAGCGTTCGTTTCACGGTAAGCTCTTTAAGGTGCCCGTTATTCGTGTTATTTGGTGAACTCACTGGGTTAGGAGGACACCGAGCTGGACTGGGTTAGGGCCTGCAGGTGCCACATCTGTTTAGCACATCTCTGCAGTCACACAGTTATTATTAAGTGTCATTCATACCCTAACCTAATGATATCCATGATAATAATAGTTTAGAGAAATGGCTTTATTGATACAAGTATACCTCTGCTATTAATTCATATAAAAACCAAATATGACGATAAGCAAGCTGATGCTAGCTTGGTTCTCTTTAATGTGGGGCTTATCGTCACTGTCATTAGTTGTCGTGATTTAGTTTATCTTATCTTTTGGTTGCTCTGAGTGGGTGTTTGTGAAGATAAACGGGCTCCTAATTAAATCCAAAGGGATGTCTTCATATACAGCCATGTCTTTATGTCCCTGGAGTTCATTAAAACCAAACAATAGTTGCTTGGTTACAGATCTGCTCTATGTGTATCTTTCCTACTCCATATCATGTTCCTGTTTATTCAGCTAAAATGGCTGAAATGTGCTGTATGCCTAAATATCTTGTTACTGTTCATGCATTTTCTTACAGTGTCCTTTGAGGTGATTTCCCATGAACTGACCGAGCCTGTTTTTCATTGAATCAGTAATATGATGAGGTTCAGAGGGATTTAGGGCACCCACAGATCATTCAGATGAACCGTCCATGTGTACGCCTGTCGCTGAACATGATATTATCACTGTGATTTTTGTTGTGGAAACATCCTCTGAGCTCGTTCACTGACATCTGTTGTTTCGTTGGAGACAACCAAATGACATGCATGCAAATGGACCCAGAACCAGCCCTGCAGTAAAGATTAATGCAAAAAAAAACCTTTTGTTTTCAGTCAAGAAAAAGGTTAAAAAATATAGATGTTTATATACGGTAAGTGAAATAAAGATGAACTTTGACACTATTGTAAGGCGTCCTTGTTGGTTACAGGTAGGCCTGTCGCAATAAACAATAAATCAATCGCATGATAAATGAAAATTATCAACCTCATTTTCATTTATCGGCTTCATCGTTTCTTCATGTCTCTCTCTTTCTACTGAAGACACTGGACGACAAAAGGCTCACCTCTGGTGCTCCTCACTGCTCCCTTTCTCTTTAAAATCCATTTTAACCGTCCAAAATTGCGTTTTTGGATCGTTAAAAGCAGCTAAGCTGATCAGCTAAGCTACGAGCTAAGGCAACAGGCCGACCTCAAAAAACCTCAGTCTTGTCAAAGCTCCAAAGTTCACGGATGAAACCCGTGCCTTTGTGTAAAACGTTGTTTTTCTCTGCAAAAGGAAGAACTTGTTTACCGATTTTTTTTTTAAAATTAAAAGCTTTGCGTGAAAAATGCTATGCTAAAGAGCTCAAACCACACCAAGCGTCCGCCATTTTGAGAACTGAAAAACAGGAAGGAACAGCACATGTCACGTCAAGGGGCCTCCCTCCCATTTTTCTTAAAGAGACACGCTGCTCGCTCCCTCACTACCCATCCTTCTGTTCAAATAGTCTTATACTGCCATCTGGTGGTAAAAAAACAGGTACTACATGCAAAACTATTCAACCAACATTTCTTCTTAAATTTGACAATAATTACTAATTATTGTCAAATTTCAAGCAATATTATTGTTTATCACAATAATTTCTGGGACAATTAATCGCCCAGCAAAATTTGTTATTGTGACAGGCCTAGTTACAGGTTAATTATTTGAATGGATTGTAATCACCAAAGAAAGAGCCTACTTACAGGAAATAGGGTAAAAAGCTCTGATAACTTTTTCCACAACAGGGATTTTAGTCTTTCCATAGTTCCAAAGGACAAATGAAATTGACACCATTCAGGTGAGCTTTGGGTCAGCTGGTATTGTAAAAGCTGTCTTACCGGTGCATTGAAAATAAATGACTTGGAGTTTCACTGTGACCAAACTTCCAAAGCCTTTGTCGTCATAGGGCTTACACGTTCAGGCACCACACAGTGACGTGTAGTAGATTTAGAAACAGTGTCCTGTTTGTTAGGTTTCATGTTCACACGAGCTTTGCATTTAGAAATAATCTACAACGTATCCTTTCTCCTGGGAGAGTAAATGTCAGTTGCTGCTATTAAACCTTATTATTGCTCATGGTTGAAAGTGAAAAAAGTAAAAAAAAAACAAGCCTGTGTGAGTGCCTGTGTTTTTATGCACTGTCCAGTCTGTCTGTTAGAAAAATATTGTGAACCACTTAACAGATTTTAGCAAAACTCTCAAAGTAGTCGATGACTGTACATCAAGAAATCATTAACATTTGGAATGGACCCAATTCAAGCTGGTCACGACAGCTCATTAAACTTAGCCAACATATACAGGTATAACTATAATTGCCAAGTTCACCAATTTAGAAAATTTGGCATGCCAGTAACAGCACGGTGGCACATTTGGAAGAGCTGCCACCTCTCCAGTGAGAAGGTTGCTGGATCGAATCCCGGCCGGGGACTATTCTGGGTGGAGTTTGCATGTTCTCTCCGTGCATGTGTGGGTTTTCTCCGGGTACTCCGGTTTCCTCTCACAGACCAAAAACATGCATGTTAGGCTGATGGGTGACTCTAAATTGTCCCTAGATGTGAGCCCAAGCCCGAATTTCTGGTCGGGTCGGGCCAAAATGATGTGCTTGATGGGCGGGCCAGGTCAGTCTCGGGCTTTTGATGCTTTTTTAAAATGGGAGAACTCACTCTACATAGCCAGCACAGTGAAACCTGCTGATGTGTGTCAGGTAAGGTGCACGTTCAGGTCCGACCAGCCGGTTGAAAGAGGTTAAAAAAAAAAGTCTTACGTTTTAGATGGATCACCAGATCATCGGTCGCACACGTCTGCTGATCAGCCGGATGGATCACCGGCCGCGCGCGCCCAGCTCCGCACCCTGCCGTCATCTGCAGTGAAGGAAGTAGCAGCATCTACAAAATAATAATAAATATTTTTGTTCCGTCTGTATAATAGCCTATGTTTAGAGCAGATTTTTTTAGGCTATTGGTTTTGTATGCTAATATCCATTTGGTGACTTGTTAATAAACAAGAAATTTTATATCTTCCTTTCTTTGAAATATGTTTTCAAAATATCATGTCAAACTGATTTGCTTACAAAAGCAGCAAAAGCTTAATAAAAAAAAGTATATATATTTTGGGGTTCGGGTCTGTAATTACAGGCAAATTGGTGGGTCGGGTCGTGCTCTGAAAACATGGCCACTGGCTGGTGTCGGGTCGGGTTGTTTAGACCCGAATACAACTCTACTGTTGAATGCAATCAAACTAATATAAACTAATATAACTAATATACTAAACTAGTATTAACTAAACTAATATAAAAAGGTCTTTATACTTAAAATGCAGATAATTCAATATCAGTTTTTCTACTCCAGATACGCACTAAGAAATTAAATGATGTGTGTGTGTGTGTGGCAGATTGCCCTAAATCAGTTTTCTGTTCCAGTGATTGTTGCTTTCGTCTCTGAGGTTTTGACGGTTGGGGCAGATGAGCAGAAAAGAGGGTTTACAGTGTACATAAGACATGACTGAGACATCCTTGGAGGACCGGCAGTGTTTCAGCTCTCAGTCCAGAACATTTTCCATTGTTGTTATTCATGAGCAGGCTTGCATGGTGGTTTGTGATGCATTTGTCTCATCACAAAACATTAGCTGGTTGTGAAATTCACTTTGTTTTAATGAGGTCTAAAGTGGAACAGATAACCTTCAGGCACTGAGAGCATCATGGGCACTTTTTTATTTCAGCGTGATGGCTTAAAGATTAAACCTGGAAGCAGTTTCCCCATCATGTAGGTTTCACACACACCTCTTCCAACATGAGTGTGTGATCTGGTGTGGCTTGTCACATTTGTGTGTGACTGAGGAGGAAAACAAAGTGTGAAAACAATTGGTACAGACATGTCTACTCACAACATTACCCACCTTCTTTCTTTTATTTGATTTACTTGGGTTCATTTCATCAACCTCATCTGGAGCTGTATGAAAGGTGTGTGTGTGAACCATAAGATAATAGTACTCTTCTCTGGATGGGTTGTCATTGATCGCTGAATCGAGAGTCACCGTCTGCAAACAACAATCCGCTGTAGTTTTTCTTTGCTTCGTCACTCTTGTTTCTCTCATGATTTTATAGAGAAGTGAACTGGGGAGAGACACGCGCAGGGTAAACTAGTTAACAATAAAATGTGACAACTTCATTTTCGTCCTTTCTCAAGAAAGATGTCTCATCTGTGGTGAAAGGAATTCGTTATCTAACGCGCCTCTGGAGGTGACTTTTATCTTCCAAAGTGAAAAAGGGCAAAGGTGAACGGGACGTTTGGTTTGTTGGCTGTAAATTATGGACAAGATGTCAACATGTCTCTCTTACATTACATCTTGTCACTGAAAATCAGGTTGGTGTTAATTAGAGTTGGACCAGTCATAGTTTTCTAGACTCATTCCAGTTTCTACCTTTTGTTGAGCTCCAACTTGCCAGTTTCAGTTTCTATCTCAGAACAATAAACAACAACAGACCTTTTTTCTGATTTCTGTTTGAATTGGACATTTGTCTGTGTTTATAACAGTAAGTTTAGAGAAAAAAAAACAATTACATTTTCTCCAAGGTTACAGAGCTTTCTTCGTCTGTGACTACATTTCAGCCTGCATGATATTAGAGAAACATAGCAAAACAATATATATGTTTTTATTTTTTACTTTATTAATCAATACATTGTGCAATCATAGCATATATGTAAAAGTAACATTTGCTGCATTGCACAACATTTAGACTTGGGCTCATTTTCATCTGAATATTATTATCATATTGAATATTGTGAAGAAAACGTCAACATTATGAGTTAAACTCGCATGTCCTGTCCACAGTGTTCACAGCACTCGCTTGTGAGTCCATCCGATTGCCAAATTTATATTTTTAGCATTCATTTTGTTGAATTCTTTGCAAAGTTGATTGTATTCACAGTTGCACACTTTTCTTTCATCATTTACCGGTATACGTGTTAGCTATATTGTGCAACAACCCTATTGCAAATTATAAATGATACAAGTACCAATCCTCCAGGTTTTTGGGCAGAGGAATTTGTGCAAAGAAAACTCATGTACTCTTTACAATCCAGTTTGTAGATCCTTAATATTTTACATACTTTTGCACACCTCAAAGCATAAAAGTGCATCAGTTGAACACTTTGTCGCCAGTTTAGGTGGAAGCTGGGATATGGAGGAAAACAAAAGCCTGAATAGTGAAGTAGCAGCAGACGTCTGTAGAAAATTTAGTTTCTATTGAGTATACTCTTAAATCTCTTGTGCGTCCTCTGACTTTATAGTTAAACACATAATAGATGTTACAAATAGTCATCTATCTTCATCCACTAAAAATCTTTACAACTAAGATGTGCTAGCATGATTTAGCTGCTTAGAAACTGTACATTCACTAACAAAAAAAAAAAAAAAAAATCAAGAATTTTTGATTGGTCACTATGCATAGACATTCATTTATTTATTTTCTGGACTTCAAGAGTCCCTATTTATGCTGTCACTTCTATGCTTCTTATTTTAAAGTGACCCTTCAACCCAGAGATGAATTTCGAACAGCCCCCTCCGTATCCAGGCAATGTCCCAACAGCTCCGGGCTACCCAGCGCAAGGCCCACCTCCACAAGGTTACCCTCCTCAAGGTTATCCTCCACAGGGGTATCCTGTGAACATGGAACAGCCCAATCCAGCTTACCCTAACTACCCTCCTGGACCAATGGGACCTGGAGGTCCATATCCTGGCCCTGGACAGCCTCCTTATGGATATCCCGGTCAACCACAGTACGGCTGGCAGGGTGGACCCCCTCCTGGGCCCATGTATGGAGAAGCACCAAAAAACACAGGTGAGTGTGAAAAGAGACGTTTATGTCGTGAATATAGGTGTGCAGGAGGTGTCTCATACCTCTGATGGCATTAAAAATACTTTGTTTATTAGACTGGGAATACAGCCGAATCAGGAGGCTGCAAGTCAATTATCACGACCAGTAATACTGGCCAAGCTACTTTTACTGCTACCAATCTGTTCTGTTAACTTCTGTGACTAACAAGGTTGAGTCAGGTCCTCTGGATGAATTCTTCTTTGGTGAAACGTTTTTGTCTTTTATCCAAAAGACTTCTTCAGTCTGAGGAGCTGCAACAAACTTTGTCTTATAAATGACACCTTATCATGGTGGATCAACCAGTTTGCTGGTGACAGACAAAACTAGTTCACATGCAAAAAGAGCACCATCAGCCTAACAATCGATTGTTAGTGCCCCGGTGGCCACTCGCTATTCACAGAACTTGCTAATATCTGTGACTAGTTATTCAGATGACTTTATTTATGCTTGGAAAATATACCAGATCATAAAAAGGCAGTGTTAGCTGGAAATATAATTTTTATGCAACAGTGCACTACTAATTGGTCCTTCCTTTTCTGACGATCCAGTTGAATTAGTACATCCAAATGAAATATGTATGAAAATTTAAAAGAAACCAAGGCTGGCAAAAATGTTTTCTAACTCTTGGTACAGAATTTTCTTTAGGTTCATTTACACAGTACAAAAATCCACAAACTCAGTGATACATGTGATTTTATCATAGGTATTATCAGTAGTAAAACTATATTTAGCTTTTTCATCACATCAGTTGCACCTGATCAACTCTTCTTCTTTCGGCTTTTCTCTCTTCAGGGGTCGCCACAGCGAGTCATCCATTTCACTCTGTCCTCTACATCCGCTGTCTTCACTCCAGCTACCACAATGTCCACTTTTAACTGCATCCATATACAAACCGGATTCCAAAAAAGTTGGGACACTAAACAAATTGTGAATAAAAACTGAATGCAATGATGTGGAGGTACCAACATCTAATATTTGATTCAGAATAGAACACAAATCACAGATCAAAAGTTTAAACTGAGAGAATGTATCATTTTAAGGGAAAAATCTGTTGTTTCCAAATTTCATGGCGTCAACAAATCCCAAAAAATTTGGGACAAGTCCATTTTTACCACTGTGTGGCATCCCCCCTTCTTCTTACAACACTCAACAGACGTCTGGGGACAGAGGAGACCAGTTTCTCAAGTTTATAAATGGGAATGCTCTCTCATTCATGTCTAATACAGGCCTCTAACTGTTCAATCGTCTTGGGCCTTCTTTGTCGCACCTTCCTCTTTATGATGCGCCAAATGTTCTCTATAGGTGAAAAATCTGGACTGCAGGCTGGCCATTTCAGTACCCGGATCCTTCTCCTACGTAGCCATGATGTTGTGATTGCTGCAGAATGTGGTCTGGCATTATCGTGTTGAAAAATGCAGGGTCTTCCCTGAAAGAGATGACGTCTAGATGGGAGCATATGTTGTTCTAGAACCTGAACATAGTTCTCTGCATTAATGGTGCCTTTCCAGACATGCAAGGTGCCCATGCCACAAGCGCTCATGCAACCCCATACCATCAGTGATGCAGGCTTCTGAGCGGAGCGTTGATAACAACTTGGGCTATCCTTGTCCTGTCTGGTCTGGATGACATGGCGTCCCAGTGTTCCATAAAGAACTTCAAATCGTGACTCATCTGACCACAGAACAGTCTTCCATTTTGCCACACTCCATTTTAAATGACCCCTGGTCCAGTGCAAACGTCTGAGCTTGTGGAGCTTGCTTAGAAATGGCTTCCTCTTTGCACTGTAGAGTTTCAGCTGGCAACGACGGATGGCACGGTGGATTGTGTTCACTGACAATGCTTCCTGGAAGTATTCCTGAGCCCATTCTGTTATTTCCTTGACAGTGGCATTCCTGTTTGAGGTGCAGTGATGTTTAAGGGCCCGGAGATCACGAGCATCCAGTAGAGTTTTACGGCCTTGACCCTTACGCACAGCGATTGTTCCAGATTCTCTGAATCTTTTGATGATGTTATGCACGGTTGATGATGATAACTAAAAAGTCTTTGCTATTTTACGCTGGGTAACACCATTCTGGTATTGCTGCACTATCTTTCTGCGCAACAATGGTTGAATTGGTGATCCTCTTACCATCTTGGCTTCTGAGAGACACTGACACTCTGAGAAGCTCTTTTTATACCCAATCATGTTGTCAATTGACCTAATTAGTGTTAATTGGTCTTCCAGCTTTTCGTTATATGCTCAATTTCCTTTTTCCATTCACTTATTGCTACTTGTCCCAACTTTTTTGGGATTTGTTGACACTGTGAAATTTTGAATCAACATATTTTTCCTTTAAAATGTTACATTTACTCAGATTAAACTTTTGATCTGTCATCTATGTTATATTACAAATAAAATATTGACATTTGCCATCTCCACATCATTGCATTCAGTTTTTATTCACAATTTGTTTAGTGTCCCAACTTTTTTGGAATCTGGTTTGTACATGTATGGCTGCCTTCTTTATTTTTTTTCCTGGCAGCTGCATTTCTAACATTCTTCTACCAATATACCAACTGTCCCTCCTTTCAATGTCATCCGCAAGCATCATAGTCCACGGGGATTCCTGCCTGACCTCATTTGATAGTTGGTTCATCACCAGAGCAAACAAGAAGGGGCTCAGAACCGATCCTTGATGCCATCCCACCTCCACCTTGAAGCTATCCGTCACTCCTACAGCACATCTTACCACTGTCCTGCTGTCCTCATACATGTGCTGTATCAGTCTAACATACTTCTCTGCCACTCCAGATTTTCTCATGCAATGCCACTCCTCCTCCCTTGGCACCCTTTTATAAACTTTTTCTGAATCCACAAAGATAGAGTTTTAGACAGATCTTCATTGTGTAGCTCATCCGTGTAATTCCCCTGTAGTTGCTACAACTCTGTACATCACCATGTTCTTAAAAATGGACATCAGCATAGTTCTCCATTCCTCAAGCATTTTCTCACCTTCAAATATACCATTGAATATTTAAATCAAAAACCTCACTGCCATCTCTCCAAGACATTTCCAAACCTTCACTGGTATGGTCACTTCAGGTCCTACTGCTTTCCCCTTCTTTATTCTTTTCAGAGCTTTCTGGACTTCACCCTCACTAATTTTTCCCACTTTCTGGTCCTCAAAAGCTTACTTTTGAGATTTCAACAGGAGGTTGGCTTGAAACAAAGCAGTTGAGGCAACCTATGTGTTAAGAAGCACTAATTCTTCCTTAACTTGTCTATTTTAGTTCCAGAGTGTGGGATTGAACATTTTGTTGGGTGCCAAAGTACTACTGTAATGTTTGTTACCATGTGGGTGTGTTCTCTGTGGCAGCCATCTTGTGTTCCAGCTAAAGAGGAAGCCCACCTCAAATCCATCTCTTTTATAGGAAGTGAGCTGATGAGAGCAGGAGTTTGATTGGTTGAGAATTAAAAGAAAGCCACAGTAATTAATTAAAAGAATAAACTGAATTGTAAATTGTGCATCTGTGGACATGAAATGTTTGCTTAGTATTTCTTTACCAATAAATAATTGTTAATGTTTAGATTATTTTTGTGATAGTGAACTTTGTTGTTTTTCCATTCTGGAAGGCTGAGATGACTGGCCAATTTGAATTGAAGTTGAATTGAAGACAGGGTCTGACTGGGTATATATATGGGTGGACTGCTGAATGTACGAGAGTCTGATGGAAGGCTTGTCATTTTGGGAGCCTATGTTTTTGTGATGCCTGGAAAACAATAAACCAACCTTGTTTGCTGCACAGACAAAACAGACGGATGTTCCCTCTTTTCCACACGACACCTCTGTGCAACACTATGGTACCAACCTCTGGTTGGCAGGATCGAGGAAGTCCTCTGGATGGGGGACGAAACGTTTCTCACTTAAAGAAACTGGTCCAGATGACACCATTTAACCTTTTTTGTTGTCTAACTGGATGATTGAGCTTACAACCCTTTTTCCTGGTCCACAGTTTCTATGACCTCTACTCTTCTTTCTCTTTCATTCTCTTCATTCACTGGCTCCTCAAAGTACTACTTCCATCTTCACCAGCATACTTCCATCTTCCCGTCACCCTCTCCTCACTTTTTAGAACATTACCATTCCTAACTTTAACAAGCCTAATCTGTTACACATCATTTCCAGCCTGATCTCTTTGTCTTGCCAATTGGTACAAGTCCTTGTTCTTGCCTTCTTTAGTGTCCAGACTCCCATACAACTCATCATACTGTATGCCTTCTGCTTTGCCTTTGCTACCTCCCTCTTTGCTCTACATTGCATCTCCTTATATTCCTGTCACCTCTCTTCAGTCCTCTCACTGTCATATTTCTTATGACACCTTATCAACTCTAAATACAGAAATTTATTAAGTGGCTCCTGTTTCTGTGTGTTAATTTTGCAGACCCAAGTCCTAGCATTCCTTGAATGAATGCATTGAATTGACTTTATTCAAGGATTCAAGGTTCTTTATTTCCTGATGCATGCTCAAGGTCCTTTATTGTCTTTCACATCACATGTGGTACATGAGGTGGAACAAAATTGTGTACACAGGGTCCCAGTTACATCCAACAGTATCAAAAATATTAAGTGTAAAAAGCAACAGTAAATAAGGATCTAAGATATCAACTAAGATATACGCTAAACAAATGCCCAATGGTGTGCTAGAAGATCTAAGATACGCTAGTCACTAATAGTGCAAAACAGTACACCGAACAAGAGCAGCACGGTTCTCATACGTTCGGTTCGGCTATAATTTACACGCTTAATGCGAGAGGATTCGGGCTCGGAGCTGACCACAAAACTAATATAAACTGGGATTTATTCAAAGCATGCAATAAAAATACAGAAACAAGGTGCCAAAAGTGAAAAATAAATAAATCTATAACAGCACGCTCCTATTGGC
Source organism: Nematolebias whitei (assembly GCF_014905685.2). Taxonomy (NCBI): domain Eukaryota; kingdom Metazoa; phylum Chordata; class Actinopteri; order Cyprinodontiformes; family Rivulidae; genus Nematolebias; species Nematolebias whitei. The sequence continues at coordinate 32,163,228 of NC_056501.1, read as the reverse complement.
AGAGTGGTTCTGATGACAGTGAGGTTATCTTAACAACATGGTCCCGTTGACACAATGGTACTGTTAGCGATGTGGTTCAGTTAGCGGTGCGGTTTTGTTAGCAGTGTTAGCAGTGTTAGCAGGTCTTGTTAGCTGCTTGATGGTAATAACAACCGCAGCAGCAGCCCTTCCAGACTGCCCTCCAGAACCGGGTCCGGCAGACAGAGAACATCCAATGTTTCCCGACAGAACCGGCTTTATAAATAAAGTATAATAATAATAATTATTATAATTATTATTTATTATAATAATAATAATAATAATAATAATAATAATAATAATAATAATAATAATAATAATAATTATTATTATTATTATTATTATTATTATTATTATAATACTTGGTTGGGAATCCCTTTGCCTTAATCGCTGCTTCGATGCGACGTGGCATTGAGGCAATCAGCCTGTAGCATTGACTGGGAGTTATGGAAGCCCAGATTTCCTTGATGCTTGCTGTCAGCTCTTCTTTGTTGTTGGGTCTGGTGACCTTCATTTTCCCCTTGAGAACACCCCATAGATTCTCAATGGGGTTTAGGTCCGGTGAGTTCACTGGCCAGTCAAACACTGTGGCATGGGCATCAAACCAGGTTTTGGTGCTTCTGGCGGCATGGGCATGGGCCAGGTCCTGCTGGAAGATGAAATCTGCATCTCCATACAGATCCTCAGCAGCAAGAATCATGAAGTCCTCTAAAACATTCTGGTAGACTGTTGCGGTGACCTTGGATTTAATTAAGCAGAGTTTACCAACACCTGCACCGGCCATTGTACCCCAAATCATGACTGACTGTGGATATTTCACACTGGATCTCAAGCAGTATGGGCTCTGTTCCTCACCCTTCTTCCTCCAAACCCTTGGACCTTGATTTCCGAATGAAAGGCTCACTTTACTTTCATCAGAAAAGAGGACCGAGGAACCCGACAGTTGTAGCCCATCTCCCGGATGCGTCTGAATGTGGTGGTTTTTGAAGCTGTGACTCCCGCCTCATTCCACTCTTTCTGGATCTCTGACAGATTCTGGAATCTTCTCTGTTTGATAATCCACTGAAGCCCACGGTCATCTCTTTTGCTGGTGCATCTTCTCCTGCCACATTTTGCCCTTCCACTAGACTTTCCATTGATGTGCTTGGACACAGCACTCTGTGAACAGCCAGCCTCCTGAGCTATGAACTTTTGTGGCTTACCCATCCTATGGAGGGTATCAATGATGGTCTTCTGGTCAGTTCTTATGTCTGCAGTCTTCCCCATATTGAACGGAACTGAGACAATTGAACCAAACTGAAGCAATTTAATGACACCTGGGGAAACCTGTGCAGGTGCTTTGAGTTTAGTAGATGATTAGTGTGTCACAGTCAGTTTAAAACATTTATGCCCTGCAAAATTTGGGCTGATTTCTCCACAGTATTCTAATTTTTTGAAATTCTGTTTTCGTGGGTTTCATGAGCTGGAAGCCCAAATTATGTAAAAATAAACAGATAAATACTTAAAATTGTTTAAATTGTGGCCCCTGAATCTTTCATCTATTAAAAAATAACTTTTTGAATGGAATTATGGAAGTTTAAACAACTTTTCCATGATATGCAAATTTTTTGGAAAGGGTCTGTATTGTTCTTTTTGAACGATTTAATACAATACAATTACATTTTAATTTGGACTGAATTTGAATGAAAGGCAATAAGATTTGTTAATTTGAAAGACATTATATAATGACACATTTTTCGCTGTTTATGTAAGTCCTCTAAATTTGGACCATAAGGTCTTTAAAAAGTTTTAACTCCGTAAATCTAGCAGAAACCTTGTAGATGTATTGGAAATGACACCTATTACCATACACACATTCACCAGATTGACCTTGTGTTTTTATACATTCTTAAATAATTTGCATGTCAGTGGTAACTAATGTAAAAAGGATATGGTTTCCTGGAATATTTGTGCAGTTAATCCCAATGCTAAATTAGGTAAATGGTTCCTATGGTTGTCTCCTCTTGACTGTTTGTGAAGTGAGTCTTAAAAGTTTTTGCAAACGTCCAAACTTCCATATATGTTTAAAAGTGGTCTTGAACTACAGCTCTGTTGGATGTCTGAAGGTCTTTTTTTTAAATAATAATTTTCCATTAGTAGCTTTTTAGATTTACTTTTTCAGGTGCTTCATCTTATTCAGGGGCTCCCAAACTTTTCTATGGTATGGCTAAGCCTGTCACAATAAACAATAAATCAGTTAATTACATAATAAATGAAAATTATCAACCTCATTTTCATTTATCAGCTTTATCATTTCTTCTTGTCTCTCTTTCTACTGAATTATTTTTATTACACCTTTATTTAACCAGATAAAAAACTCATTGAGATCAAGAACTCTTTCACAAGGGTGACCTGGCCAAGAACAGGCAGCAGCAGCACACGTCATAAAAAACAAAACAAGGAGCAAGATTATGAAGACTTCAGAAATATATAAAAATATAAAACATACAGTATAACAGTAAATGGCAATAATTATTTAAAACAATAACAATTTAAGATCTAAAACACAGGCACTGTTGACAAGATATCCTTTGTCGGTTTTTTAAAAGTTTGCAAAAAGCACTAAAAGTAACAAGTTCTGTCAGTTTTAATTCAGCTTGCAAGGCATTCTAAGCTGAGGGGGCAGAAAAGCTAAAAGCTTTCTTGACCTTTTCTGTTCCCACACGAGGAACATGAAGATGCAAACAGTCCTTAGAGCGTAAGGCATAACTACTGTCCATTCTTTGAAGACACTGGGTGACAAAAGGTTCAACTCCGGTGCTCTTCACTGACCCATCCCTTTCTCTTTTTTCTTTAAAATCTGTTTTAACTGTTCAAAATCTCGTTTTTGGATCATTAAAAGCAGCTTAGCTGATCAGCTAAGCTACGAGCTAAGCTAACAGACCAACCTTGGGAAAAAAACCTACGTCTTGTCGAAGCTCCAAAATTCACGGTTGAAACCCATGCCATTGTGTAAAATGTTGTTTTTCTTTGCAAAAAGAAGCTGAGAACTTGTTTACTGATATTTTTTATTAAAAGCTTTGTGTGAAAAATGCTATGCTAAAGAGCTCAAACTACACCGAGTGTCCATCATTTTGAGAACCGAAAAAAATTGACAGCCCATGTCACGTCAAGGGGCCTCCTTCCCATTTTTCTTAGAGACACGCTGCTCACTCCCTCACTATCCATCCTTCGGTTCAAACAGTCTTATATTGCCATCTGGTGGTCAAAAAAGGCACTACACTTAAAACAAATTAACCAACATTTCTTCTTTAATTTGACAATAATTAATTATTGTCAAATTTCAAACAATATTATCGTTTATCGCAATAATTTCTGAGATAATTAATCGCTCAGCAAAATTTGTTATCGTGACAGGCCTAGCCATGGCCCCCCAAACAGCATTACCTTCTGGCCGAGGCCCTCTCGCAAACCCACAAGCAATTCTACAAAAATGTAAAGAAACATAAACTTTTAGAATGTTTTAATTTTTATTCACTATATTCAGTTAATTATTACAGCTGCTGAGCATAAAAATGTTATTAACTAACATGTTTTAAACACTGTAATCTATATGAAAAAAACAACAACAACCTTTCAACAAACTTTTGACCAGAACAAACGAAATCTAACCTCTCTCAAGCGTGTTTATCCCATTTTATTACAGTAATTTGTGTGTGTATATAAATATATAAATTTTTAGCTTTTTTTTTCTTCTCTCCAGCTTTCTGAGGCGCTGCTAGTGGGCCGCAGCCCCCACTTTGAAAATCACTGATCTAATTAACCAGTTTCGGAGTATTAAAATCCCCCATCTTAACCACTGACATGTTCAATCCACATATAGCAGCCAACTTAGCAAATAACTAATTTTAATCAAGCTAGCTTTGTGGGAATCACCTTTTTTATGGGGGGACAATATAGTTGACACCTGTCCACCTGTCTTTTTTTTTTTTTTACAGTAACAATTAGACCAAAAGTTTTATATTTATAATTTTTGTACCAAAATGCTTCTCTGCACTAAAGCAGATTTTTTCTGTATTTTTTCTGTATAGACTCAGCACAGCCTTATTATTTCAAGTAGGTCTTTTTCATTTTACACTTGAATGATTAAAAGGTCAACGTTAAGTTGTTTTACAAGCAACACTTGTTCTTCACAATGGTCAGGTACAAGGTCAGGACTGAAAAGAAGTTAAAAAGCAGCCAAGAAAAAAAAACCCTGCTTCATCTGAATAAAACGTAAAGGAATTAGTCCAGCCTCGAGACAAGACTGTAGGTTTTCAGAGCCATTTATATCAGCTGGTTTTATGAGTGCAATTTAAATGGTGAAAATAAAAAGCATTAACAGTTTTTTTTAATCCAGCTCCTTAGATCTATAAACTCCAGCAAAATTGTCTATACTAGAACAAAATTGTTTTCTAACTTTTATGTAAAATTGTTGAAACAATTCAAAGCTAGTTTATTAGGTGTTTATAGTTTTGTCATGTATCAGGTAGGGGTTGCACGACTTTGTTTTTTAAAGTCGACCTCAACATGATAAAAGTCGACTAGTCGCTGTGATGTCATAGGAACTCAAGACGCTATATCATATTCGCAAAAAAAGCCATTTATTATTTACCAAAATAAAATCTGTCAAATAATAGTTTTAGCTTCATTCTGACCTGTAACATGATATAAGCAAGGAATTCAATATAAAGTTGCAAACTCTGGGGAAAGTTCAAAGTCGGAAAGTTTCCATGCAAAATAAACTTTTATAGGAATTAACAGGAATTTATGGGGATAATGTTGAAGGCTGAATTTTTGAATGATGGCCCTCATCAGGGATTTTAAATAAAGTTGGCAAAATGTATTTTGGTGTAATCTTGAATTAAAACAATCAAATGTCATCGCTGTACCATGCAATGAGCAAAAATGATCAACCGAGTCACCTGAAGATCAAAAGTACTTCTTGAAAAAAGTTTTGTTCATAGTTTTTTTTAGTAAAATGAAATGAATTTAAAAGTTAAAATTAGCAGAGTAAAATTAGTTTTTACGTAGATAAAATGACAATTGATTTTTTTATTCGAATATGATCATTTGTTGGAATTACTCCGAACATTCAGTAATTCCCTTCCAGAAATCGTTTGCTCCTTTGCAGCCATGGTAAAGATTCTTTAGTGTAAAATCAAGTTGGATCTGAAATTTAAGGTGATATCGTGACAGCACGTCTCAAACGAGCATCCAGTAAACGACCAGACGTTAGCATCAATGTTTTAGAAAGCGGTGAGATGTTTCTGCTCCTGTATTTAACCCAAGATCTGCTCTGCTGGTCCGTCAAATTAATCATCCTTCCAGCTTTCTGCTGTGAGACTTTGATCGAGAACACTAATCACATGATCGTGATATCATTATCAGAACCTGGCTTTACCTTTTGACTGGAAGCAGGCCACTTAAAGCAGCGTGTCAGACGGTACCAGCTGTTAAAAGCTGGACGAGTGTTTGCTTCCACATAAATCATTAATCACACACAAGGAAGGGGAGATGTTTTTATTCAGGTCTTTTCTGTTTGACTCGTTTGTGTCCTCAGGCGAGAACTCAAACCTCATGCATGCAAACACAAATTCTTACTGTTTCTAATCATATATATATATATATATATATATATATATATTATATATATATATATAAAACCATTAAAACAGAATTAAAGCCACTGATGCACATTAAGAAAAGGAAACTATGTGGTATGTTGTGCTGAACGTCTCTGATGTGGCCAGTAAGGCAGCAGCACTGAGGGTACTTTGCTATCTGATCATGGCTCGTGGCTGCTATGACATCACCATGGAGACGTGCCTCCTATGAGGAACGTAATTAGAGGAAATCATATCAGCCTTGGTTACCCTTGAACTCACCGCTGGAGACTTAACGAAGTAATTCCAAGAATTATCTCCAGTTTTATGCAGTTTTGGACAAGAAACCACTTAATTGCTTTCATTTTGCCTGCTCGTCTTTTCTAACCCTTTTCACACTCGTTATTTCTTCTTCTTTTTTTTTTTACAGTGTATGTGGTGGAAGACAGGAGACGGGACGACACAGGAGACACGTGCCTGACAGCCTGCTGGACAGCCCTGTGTTGCTGCTGTCTCTGGGACATGCTGACATAACGCTGTTCCTCAACGGTTTGGCCCTGTTACCCTCTCGACCCCCGTCTCTCTGCAGTCCACGCCACCTTTCCCCTCTATCTGCCTTAAGCCCCGCTCCGTTCTACCGCTCTCCCTCTGTTTTCTTTACTTGTCTATAAATGAAAGCCTCGGTCCCACATGGAATGCTCTTCACCTGACGTTAAGCTCTCAACACTGATTCATTTGTACATAGGTTACACTGAAACTCAGCTTCTACACAGATGAATCTCAGGCCTTATGTCCAAAGTTAGGTACATACACATAACCACACACACACTCCAAGATAAATAAACAATCATGCATACTGTAGTACAGTGTATGTGGATCTCAGGCTTGTCTAGTGCAATGCTCTTTGGCACTTTACAATGATTACCTCTGTAAGATATCACTCCTGCCTGCCTGTTTTCTCATTTCCTTCACCCCCTTCTGCCTTTAAACGTCTTCAGTTCTTTTACCCACAATGCCTAAGGACTATCCTTCATTCTGGCCTCTGCTCCCAAAGTGCTCCAAGACCCGCGAGCTGATCTTAGATCTGTGTCTTTGGAAGGAATCAAATGAAAACAGAAGTTTTTAAAGACGACAGTGATTTATGTTTAATTACTTTCAACATTTAATGGCTGCAATATATATTTTTTAATTTATTTTATTGCTTACATTGATATGAAAAATTGTTCTACACATTTTTTTTTTATTATAAATTCTGGAAATAAATCTGAATATATGACACAAGTTGTAATGGCTGAACTGGAAAAAAACCCACATTACTCGTAGAATGCCTTTTTGCTTTGGATGAGTCTTGCATTAAAGTAATTTATTGCAATAATTAAAGACGGTGTCATTTCCAATTATTGGGTGGACTGCAGCATGATGTGTGCATGTACGTGGTTTATGGAGATCAATACTGCAGCTGCTGAAGCCTGATTGGATCTGTTCAGCATTTTTCAACATTGCTTCCAATGCAGGGCTGTGTTTGCAGCTCGTTTTTGGGCCCAGTTCATTAAAAATGTGCTCTATGTAAAATAAACCTCAACTTTATGCTGCTTTCAGCTCTTTTATGCTATAGATTTATAATATATTTGGTTTACTTTGGCAGAAAACATATTGGACACACAAAGAAATTGTACAAAGTATGGTCACATCAGGAGGGAAAGCAGGAGACACTCTGGACTTTGTCTGAAAGCTTCTGCTTAAAACAACTTGTTACTGGCTTTAACTCTTTATGATGGAGGGAAAAAGCTACATATTTAGAAGTGTTATAAAAACAAGAATGAACTGTAGTAACAACAGTGGTGATTCCTTACAGTCCTCACCTGTTGGTTTTTTTTTGGTATAGTCACACTTTCTTAAATGCGACGAACTGAGGCCAAATATTAAAGCACCATTCACACCAGTAAGGCCAGTGACAAAAATGAAAGGCGTAATCTACTCACTGTTTACTCTAGATTTAGTTTGAAGTTCCGTTTTAACAAATACAACCCTAATTCCAAAAAAAGTTGTGACATTGTGTAAAATGCTAATAAAAACTAAATGCAATAAATCTCATAAACCTTTTTTTTTTTTTACAATGAAACAGTAAATCTATCAAGTATTCAAGAAATTTGATAATTTTCAGAAAAGAAACGGGGGTAATTTTAAATTTGATAGCAGTATCTCCAAAATATGGCTGCATAATGTGGTAAAAGTAAGAAACGCTGGAAGAGCATTTTACAGAAGCTTTTCATGGTGTTTTCAATGGTAGGTGTTCAGCTTCAGTTTTGTAGCATGTTTTGCTGATGACGACAGTAAAACTGTTTGAATCTCTCAAAAGTAAAGATGGGCAGAGGTTTACTACTCTGAAAAAAACAACAAAAAAGTGGAACAATTTTGGAATAATATTTCTCAATAAAAAATGGGAATATGATGAATATCCCATCCATCCATCCATTCATCCTTTATCTTCTGCTTATTCTGAAGTCCGGTCTCGGGGGCAGCAGCTTGAGCAGGGAGGTCCAGACGTCTCTTTCCACAGCCACCTCTTCCAGCTCTACTGGGAGGATTCCAAGGTGTTCCCAGGCCAATCGAGAGACAGTCTCTCCAACGTGTCCTGGGTCTTCCCCTGGGTCTCCTCCCAGTCGGACATGCCCGAAGCAGCTCCCTAGGGAGGCGCTCAGGGGTCATCCTTACCAGATGCCCAAACCACCTCAACTGGCTCATCTCGATGTGGAGGAGCAGCGGTTCTACTCTGAGTCTCTCCCAGATAACTGAACTTCTCACCCTATCTCTAAGGGAGAGTCCAGCTACCCTGCAGAGGGAACTCAATTTAACTTCCTGTATCTACGATCTCATTCTTGTGGTCACTACCCAGAGTTCATGACCATAGGTGAGGGTAGGAACGTAGACTGACTAGTAAACGGAGAGCTTTGCCTTACAGCTCAGTTCCTTCCACCACAATAGACCGGCACACAGTCTACAATATTGTAGATGCTGCACCAATCCGTCTGTCAGTCTCGCACTCCATTCTTCCCTCACTTGTGAATAAAACCTCGAGATACTTGAACTCCTCCACCTGAGCCAGAACCTCGACCTGAAAAGAACAATCCACCCTTTTTCTGGTTGAAGACCATGGCGTCAGATTTGGAGGTGCTGATTCTCATCCCATTCTTTTCACACTCTGCTGCAAACCGCTTCAGTGAAAGCCGAAGATCACAGCATGATGACGCCAACAGGATCACATCATCTGCAAAGAGCAGAGATGGAATCATGAGGCCACCAAACCAGACTCCCTCCGCCCCCTGACTGCACCAAGAAATTCTGTCCATAAAAGTTATAAACACAATTGGTGAACGGGCAGCCCTGGCAAAGTCCAACTCCCACCCTGAAGGGGTCCGACTTACTACCGGCAATGCGAACCAAACTCTTGCACTGCTTGTACAGGGACCGAACAGCCCGTAACAATGGGCTCCCAATCCCATACTCACGGAGCACCCACTACCGTGTACCCCGTAATACTTGTACACTGCCTGGCCAATAAAAAAGTCACCACCTGGATTAAACTAAGCAAATAGGTACGAGCCTCCTATTGAATAATTACTGCATGGGTGATTATGTTTCAGCTACAACAAGTTATTTAAGCCCAACTGGTGCAATGAGTTGCTTCTCATTTCTTAAACAACCATGTTGAAAGACACATCACATGGTCGTGGAAAAGATGTCGGGTCTGTTTGAGAAGAGTCAAACCTTTGGCATCAAGCAGAGAAAACATCTGAGGAGATTCCAACATTTTTCAGTCAGGTCATCTGGACAGTTTCTTTTTTTGTGCTGAAACATTTCGCCTTCGATCCAGAAGGCTTCATCAGTCAAGGAAACACACAGCATAAAACTGGTTCTTCCCCCAACTGCTTACTCCAAAGTGGAACAAACCAGTTATGTTGGTGCTAAGATGGACTCTTTGTCACGCCCCCTCCTCCACGTTTCAGCACAAAAAAAGAAACTGTCCAGACCTGACTGAAAAATGTTGGATTGTATACCTGGATTATTGAGCATGGACTTTGTTGATCTAAGGAGATTGCAGAAACTACTAAAATTGTGTTAAGAACTGTCCAACGCATTATTAAAAACTGGAAGGCTGGTGGGGACCCATCGTCTTCGAGGAAAAAAATGTCGCCGGAAAATAAATCCTGACTGATCGTGATCAGCGATCACTTAAACGTTTGGTGAAATCAACTCAAAGAAAAACAACAGTAGCTCTCAGGGCTATGTTTAATAGTGAAAGTAAGAGCATTTCCACACACAAAGTGAAGGGAACTCAAAGGACTGGAACTGAACAGCTGTGTAGCCTTAAGAAAACCACTAACCAGTGAAGCTAACTGGAAAAAAAAGGCTTCAGTTTACTAGGGAGCATAAAGATTGGACTCTGGAGCAATGGAAGAAGGTCATGTGGTCTGATGAGTCCAAGTTTACCCTGTTCCAGAGTGATGGGTGCATCAGAGTTAGAAGAGAGGCAGGTGAAGTGATGCACCCATCAAGACTAGTGCCTCGTCAACAGTGAAAGATACTGGTGAAAAATTAATGCAACACTGGATGGAAATAGATCTTGTGACATTGCAGAACCTTATCAAAACAATGCCACAGTGAATGGATGCTGTAATCAAAGCTAAAGGCGGTCCAACAAAATATTAGTGTGTTGGCGACTTTTTTTTGGTCCAGGCAGTGTAATATCCCATTACAAGTATAGTATAAACACTGCAGCACGGTGGCGCAGTTGGACCCCCGCGACCCGAAAAGGAAGAACGGGTAAAGAGAATGGATGGATGAATATATAAACAGCTTATAATGTCAACAAGAGTTCAAGAATCTGGAGAAACCTGTCAGCTCAAATGACTAGACAGTATTAAATGTCCATGATCTTCAGGTGGAATTGCATTAAAACGGGTCTGATTTGTGCCAAATAGTCGTATGTAAACATCATTCAGAAAAAAAAAACAATTTTTTGCAAACCATGAACGTCAAGAAAGGGACTATTGGACCAGTCGTCAGCTCACCGTTCAAAAGCCTGCTTCTCTGATGGTATGGGGGCACATTTGACTGGGAGAAGACTGGGACAACCTTTCCAGTGACTCCAGCAGCTGGTCTTCTTAGTTCTAGATGTTTACTGATGTTAAAAGAAGATGAGATGCATCACAGAGAGAAATATGGTCCTGTCCCAACGTTTCTGAAATGCCAGTTCAAAGGGATAAAATAGGTAGTATTACAAGTTTGATGCCATCTGCATCATTTGAACATTAAATCTGGTGCAAGTACTAAAGAAACCTCCCACCCAATCTGATCTGCATATTTGCACAGTAAAATACTGTGTTAGTATACAAAATTAAATAATTTTGGGGTTCCCTTTGGTTTTTGACTTACCGCGAGGTCAAGCTTAAAATGATTCCACTTGGGAAAGCAATTTTAAAAAGGACTATTTTAGCTCAGTACAGGTCCTTCTCAAAAAATTAGCATATTGTGATAAAGGTCATTATTTTCCATAATGTAATGATAAAAATGAAACTTTCATATATTTCAGATTCATTGCACACCAACTGAAATATTTCAGGTCTTTAATTGTTTTAATACTGATGATTATGGCATACAGCTCATGAAAACACAAAATGCATGTCCCAAAAAATTAGCATATCATGAAAAGGTTCTCTAAACAAGCTATTAACCTAACCATCTGAATCAACGACGTAACTCTAAACACCTGCAAAAGATTCCTGAGGCTTTTAAAAACTCCCAGCCTTGTTCATTACTCAAAACCGCAATCATGGGTAAGACTGCCAACCTGACTGCTGTCCAGAAGGCCATCATTGACACCCTCAAGCAAGAGGGTAAGACACAGAAAGAAATTGCTGAACGAATAGGCTGTTCCCAGAGTGCTGTATCAAGGCACCTTAGTGGGAAGTCTGTGGGAAGGGAAAAGTGTGGCAGAAAACGCTGCACAACGAGAAGAGGTGACCGGACCCTGAGGAGGATTGTGGAGAAGGGCCGATTTCCAGACCTTGGGGGACCTGCGGAAGCAGTGGACTGAGTCTGGAGTAGAAACATCCAGAGCCACCGTGCACAGGCGTGTGCAGGAAATGGGCTACAGGTGCCGCATTCCCCAGGTCAAGCCACTCTTGAACCAGAAACAGCGGCAGAAGCGCCTGACCTGGGCTACAGAGAAGCAGCACTGGACTGTTGCTCAGTGGTCCAAAGTACTTTTTTTGGATGAAAGCAAATTTTGCATGTCATTCGGAAATCAAGGTGCCAGAGTCTGGAGGAAGACTGGGGAGAAGGAAATGCCAAAATGCCAGAAGTCCAGTGTGAAGCACCCACAGTCAGTGATGGTCTGGGGTGCCATGTCAGCTGCTGGTGTTGGTCCACTGTGTTTTATCAAGCGCAGGGTCAATGCAGCTAGCTATCAGGAGATTCTGGAGCACTTCATGCTTCCATCTGCTGAAAAGCTTTATGGAGATGAAGATTTCATTTTTCAGCACGACCTGGCACCTGCTCACAGTGCCAAAACCACTGGTAACTGGTTTACTGAACATGGTATTACTGTGCTCAATTGGCCTGCCAACTCTCCTGACCTGAACCCCATAGAGAACCTGTGGGATATTGTGAAGAGAAAGTTGAGAGACGCAAGACCCAACACTCTGGATGAGCTTAAGGCCGCTATCGAAGCATCCTGGGCCTCCATAACACCTCAGCAGTGCCACAGGCTGATTGCCTCCATGCCACGCCGCATTGAAGCAGTCATTCATGCAAAAGGATTCCCGACCAAGTATTGAGTGCATAACTGAACATGATTATTTGAAGGTTGGCGTTTTTTGTATTAAAAACACTTGTCTTTCATTGGTGGGATGAAATATGCTAATTTTTTGGGACAGGCATTTTGGGTTTTCATGAGCTGTATGCCATAATCATCAGTATTAAAACAATTAAAGACCTGAAATATTTCAGTTGGTGTGCAATGAATCTGAAATATATGAAAGTTTCATTTTTATCATTACATTTTGGAAAATAATGACCTTTATCACAATATGCTAATTTTTTGAGAAGGACCTGTATATATCAAAACAAAACAAAACTATGGTTTCTGTATAATTTAGAGTTATTCCGATCACAATGGCGCTCCACTATAAGTGGAATTGAGTACCATTTTATTCAAATCACATCATTAGTGCAGAATCAGTTATTTTTGTCTTCTCTTTCAGAAAATGGCCATTGTATTAAAAATATTTTAATCTTAAATTATAGCTTGATATGACCTTACTACTGTTGGACTGTTTAAACCAGGGCTATTCAAGTGGCGGGCCAGGGGCCAAATCAGGCCCACGGGTGAGCTCAGTTCAGCCCACCAATGGGTTCATTTTTAAATAAAACTAGATTTTAAACCATAAAACAAACTTAATGACAATAACTGTTGGATGTCGGGCCCCTGAGCTTGGTTTTAAGTAACTGTGGCCCCCTGAGCAGTTTAGTTGAATAGTCCTGGTTTAAATAGATTCATATTAATTCTACCAATCATCTGGGCACTAAACCAGACTTGGATTCAGATCAGAGACTCTGATCCATTGTCAGTCTAAATCTGAGACTTATTTCTTAGCCAATTTAGTGTTCTTTCACACCGGCGTGTCACTTTAGAGTAATAATTGTTTTATAACCCTGATGAATGATGCATTTTGTTCTCTTAGGTTAGCCGTTAGTCTAGTGAAGACTTCTGCTCTTTTCTTTATACCCTGTACTCTAGGGGCCTGTTTACACAACGCCAGTCTAAAGTGAAACCATAATATTTCTGCTGCGCTTCAGCTGTTGGTGTACACGACAACAGCAGCCATTGTCTCTGAAACCAAAGCTTTTTGAATCCGGGTCTGAGAGTGGAGATTTTTGGAAACGCTGGGCATTGGTGTGAAATTGCACGGCTGCAGACACAATTTATCTGTGCTTGTGCAACTAGATCAGGGGTCTGCAACCTTTATGATCAAAAGAGCCATTTCTGCCCCTTCGTTCCCTAAATGAAACGTGTCCAGAGCCGCGAAACCTGCTACAATTGTCATTATCAACTGGTGGCCCATGGGCCACTTGAAGTTTGTTAGAGTGGGGGGTTTCTGGCCAGTAGGCGTGAAATTATAAAACTGAAAACATCCAATGATTGTTAACATTTATTGATATTTTACATTTTGAGACAAAAGAAAAGAGTGGATTCATTCCGTCCATCCATCCATCCATCCATCCATCCATCCATCCATCCATCCATCCATCCATCCATCCATCCATCCATCCATCC